>NC_073304.1:215078499-215383499 GCF_027595985.1 Sorex araneus | reverse complement strand
CTGTCTGTCTGTCTGTCTGTCTGTATGTCTTTATTGCTTATTTAGAAAGTAGCACGTCAGGATGAGGCAAAGCATCTTTTGTCAGAGTTGCTGCAGAGAGAGCGAGAACATTCCTTTCCCTGCTGAGCGTTATGAACATTACGGCAGGCACTCGACCTGCTCTGCTACTGGGACAACATGATTTACAACGTGAAAAGGGAAAACCTAAATCACCAAGTAATGAAAACATTAAAGTTAATGCATCACAAGTGAGGAATTTATTACCATTAACTCCAATAAACAGTTATAAAACACTCGTCCTTTCCTGTCCATGTGCAGGGACACAGACACCGGACTTCATTAAGCTCAACTTTCTTTTCTTCTCCACTAGACCAGTCAAGTGTGTGTGAACCCACTACCATTTATTGTTAAGTGGACTGGCTCATTTTCCGGGACTGTAGGAAGCTGAAGGCACATCCATTTTGCTTCACGGCACTTGGTATAGACGGATGAAATAACAAAGTTTAGAAGACATGCAGCTCGGGATTGCTATATAAGTTTATTTAAAAGTCCCTAAAATGTATGTCTGATAAAAGCAGAATAGCTCTTCCGAACCGGTCTTCTTAGAGGCAGGTATATAAGTAATAATGCCTGGTGAGGAGGTTGGCATATTGGATGCCAATGCACGTCAGGTATGTTTAGTGGGATAATTTTTTCCCCCGTTATTGTTTGGTAGAACACCTTAGACGCCTCAGATGGAAACCCATTTCCTTGCAGTATTTTTCTCTGTCACAGGGGCAAAGCCGTTTATTATCTTCAGGTTGTTCAAGAACAAAAGAGGCTGCACATATTGGATGGCTAAGGTAGATTGGTTCCGAATTCATTTGTTTTAGAGGAAAAAAAAAAAGAATGAAAGCATCTTTTTGGAAAGGCAGCTCTAATTATGGAATTGCCTGGATGTTCTGCAGCAGATAGGAGAGGCAGACTTCCCGGACCAAATGGTTGCAAAAGCAAAAATGGAAGTGGTTGTGCTTTACATATGGCTAGCACTTTATCTAGAGTTTGTGAAAGACATTCCTTTCTGGCATCTCCTTGATTTGGCTTTTGGGCCAGATCTGACCTGATAGTGCTCAGGGGTTACTCTTGACCCTATGCTCAGGAGTGACCTTTGGCAGTCCTCAGGACAATATATTGTGGTGCCAGGGATGAGACCGGGGTTCGTGGTAAGCAAACCTCAAATGATGAGTCTTATGCAAATATAGAGGTGAGGAGTTATACCTCTGCTGAGCACAGCTACAATTCTAGTACTGAGAGAAGCAGCCTGGGAATTGTCCAGGCTATTCAGCCCTGAGACAGGATCTGACCTTGGGCAATATCCAAGGAAAGGCATATAGCTGGGTGATCCTCTTGAGATTCACAGGGGTGTTTAGTTCCACCTGCCAAGTGGAACTGCTGGGTCTCTTCTGAGTTGAGTCACATAGCACATGAATAAGAAGAAGTCTGATGCAGTATCTGGACTATGTACTCCATATGACCTAAAGATTTTTCCAGAATGCTAAAAAGTTGCACAGTTTAAGAAAGTAGTCAAGGACAGTCTTCTGAGTGTTATTTCATCATTTATTTTAGCATCTTCCTGATCCTGATGAAGAACTTTGCAATGGAAAAGTTACATGATGTGCCAGTGGTGATGCAGTGAATGACCCAGCAGTTCACTTCGCTGATGGAGAATCGAAAGCTCAGCCAGCTGGATTATGTGTCTCACCCAATTTTGTCATTCTATGACTCACCCCATAATGCTATTATGTGATATCACCCAAGGCAATGTGACTAAGTTTCAGAGTTAAGAAGAAGATAGTTTTATGACTCATTTCAATAGATCGCTCTTTTACTACCATAGTCAGGTAATAATTCTTCTTCATATATGGGCAAAAGGAGGTTAATTTCTATGGGGATACTCAACCGGGGTGGTCCCAAAGCTGGAGACACACGATCTAATGTGAAGAGTGAGAAGCCACATTGAAAACAGGCCAAGTAAGTAATCGGCTAAGCCCTCCACACGGAGGCTCCTGTCATCTTTATTGGCTCCAAGAACCCTGGCAGATGTAGACAAAGGTGCCATCTAGAGATTCAAGGATACTTCTCTGGGAAAAAAAATAAACGGCTCCAGAGAAAGGACCTCTAGTACAGATGCTTGCAGGGAAAGTAGTTGGGTCCAACCTCACTTAAAATTTGGGACATTTTAAAGTGGAACCCCAGTGTTAAGCAGCTCTACACTAGCATGCAGAAGTTTCCATCGGCCTGGTAGTGTCTCACTTTAAATAGAACCAGAGTCTAAGGATCACCAGACACTCACCAGTTCAGAAGATTTTCACAGCAATCCTGGAAGCTAGATGTTGAGGAAGTAAACCTTCACAGATTCTAAGGGGAAATTGTTCCCATTAGCATTCTGACACCCCAACTATTGATCAACTGTGAAGACAGAAGGTGGGATTTTCCAGGATTGCAGTCTCAGCAATTTACCTCCCAGCAGCCTTTTCTCCACACTACAGAGGATGTACTATACCAGCATGACAGAGTCAACCAGAAAGAAGGTGACACTGGCTCCAGCTGGGGCTCTGAAATATCGGGGGATGAAGGGAAGGTCCAGGGTGACAGCTGTGGATCAGGCTTCCGAATAGTCAACCTATGGGAGTGGTGGTGGAGGGGTGGGTGAGGTGGGATAGTGGTGTTGAGGTGAGGGAGTGGTGGTGAGGTAAGATGTCTACAAGGAAACTGCTCTGTACTCTCATGTGGAACTAGCAGTCACGGAGACAGGACAATTTTGCTGTCTGAGTTGGGGAAAAATTCAGGATAGTGAAAACTGATTAGAAAACAAATGCAATGAAAAGACAAGGTATTTGCCAACTCTAGAAAAACAAGAGATAAAATTTAATTTTAGAAATTGATAAGGGTTAGCAGTAAATAAAATTTACATAGTAAAAATCTTGTAAATTAAAAAATGAAGCTATCTGAAATGATGATATAATCGTGTTGGGAAGACAAAGGGAGGAGCAGGGCTCAGATGGGAGAGGAGTGCTAAATCCTCCTCGGCCATAATATGAAATCAATAGATAATGCCTGAGATGGATAAATAAAAAAATAACTGCATTATAACAATATTTAGAAATGTGAGAGCATACATAGAATTGATGAAAAAACCGAAAGGGGTGCCCCTGGAGAGCAGTATTCTGGGATTGGGAAGGGAGAACTGTTTATATAATATTTGATTTCTAAAAACACTATACCTATATTATTTTGATAAAATAAAAATAATTAGACAATGGAAAAAGGAGAAATGTTTTTATATATCTATTTTATAAAAAGGTCACATGTCTTCATTCTTAATGATTTCCTTTCTGTGTGGCTAGATATGCAAAACTCCTAAGCTTGCTTCAAAGGGTCTATGGCAAAGGAATCCAGAACAGAAAGAAGAAATCACGTAAAATAAAAACAATTTTATTACAAATACTTACACAAAGCCATATTTGAATTAGGTATCACTTTAAAAGCATTTTAATAATCTGTAGTCTTTATGCAATTTTAAGACTCATTTGCAATTCTAATATTGCACTTAGTACAGTAGATTTAATTCTGCTTAAGCTCTTTCTCTATTGCAAGAGGACCCATAAAAACCCATAAAAGAGATGGCTTAGAGGGCTGGAGGGCATGCTTTGCATAAAGGAGCCCTGGGTTCGATCCCCAGCACTGGATGGTCTCCCAAACACCAAAATGGGCGTAATCTCTACACACCATCAGGCGTGGCCCAAAACCAACCAACCAATAAATGAATAAACAAATAAATAGATAAAACCCCAGAAAACCAAAACCCCCAAATATGCCATTTTTCTCTACTGAAGATCAACTTTATTTCACAAGTGAAAAAGGGGTCAGAAGTCCAGGATATAAACTTGGGCTACAATTTGCAGAATACTATTGTATCACAGGGACTAACCAGAATTGAATTAAGCACCCACAAGAAAAAAAAATTGAATCAAGACAAATTTATCGGGAACCTATTACTATGTGGGAGGCTCTGTGCCAGAGACCACAGGATTCCGAGGATGGCTTCGAAAGACAACTTTTCAGGTTCGTGCAGAGATGGAGAGCACAGACGTGATTTTAATTTATAGGGTTGGAAAGGGACAAGGCCATAAAACAGGACACCTGTTGTCCTGCCTTTATGTTAAAGGTTTCGCCTTTTAAAAAAATAATCAGTAACACATAATCATTATTCTTGACATAAATTACACTTCAGATTGGGGGTGGAAATCATTTTTAAGGTTAGGAAGGGAAGGAAAAGTAAAACCAACTGCATGTAATTTTTCAAGTGGAAACAACGGCAATATGAAGATATATGGGCATCAGCCCCACTGGTAGAAGAAGGAGGCTGTGCTCTCTTACCTCTAACGGTCTCACTCCTGTGACCTCTACCATTTGAAATGCTTTGATTCCACCTTGCCCAAGGGACCTGTGAGCACTGGGAAAGGGATGAAGGATGCCTATGCCTGACCTCACCTTTACATTGTCTAGCAACTGCAGGTATAAATCAGCTTTCCCCTTGAAGACCCGAGTGTCAGAAGCGCATGTGAAATGCTGAAAATATTAAATGATGTCCCTGAGGGTTTTATTGTTACTCCGTTTTCTCCTGTAACTGGGAGAGCTGTTCACTTGAAGGATACCCTCCCCCAGGACCTCAATTTGTATATAAAATGAAGTACAAAACCACGAAGGACTTCTTTCCACTTTGGAAGGAAAACACAGGGGCTGCACTGTGTCCACTGTCCCATGTATGTTCTAATTATTTCTGCCTTTGTTTTCACACCTACAGAGTTGTGATAACACCCTTATTACAAATTCTTGTCTTTGGGGCTATAAGCCTGCAAGAAAAAAAGTCTACAGACAATTCAATCTGCGATGAGAAAAAGAAAAAATTCTTGTATTTAGCAGAGTAAGTATGCTAGTATCTAGAATTGGGGGTGAAGTTCCTGGAAGCCAGGCTTCCATTTCTAGTTCATCCCTGTGACCTTGGACTGCTTAAAACTTCAGTCCTAATTACTTCTGGAGGATTTAAAAATGTACGGGCACATAAGTCTCCTAACACACTTTGATTCATGAACCTCACCACTAGCTCCATAACAAGAATAATTATTTGTAGTAAGAAAAATTGTAATTTTTCTTTTGATGATGAGAAATTAAAGTGACTTGCTTAAGTCTCCTAGTTAGTAAGCAGACGAGGCACAAACAGATGTTAGAAAGCTTCACGCCAATCACTTGGCATTAACCTCTTGAATCTCTCAATCTTCCCCCTCCACTTTCCACCCGAAGTATTGCTACAAAAAGAACATATTCCACATTATAGAAACATTACTACACATTTGTATATAACTTAAAAAATTTTTTTTTGCTTTTTGGGTCACACCCGACAATGCACGGGGGGGGTCACTCCTGGCTCATGCACTCAGGAATCACCCCTGGTGGTGCTCAGGGGACCATATGGGATGCTGGGATTTGAACCCGGTCGGTCGCGTGCAAGGCAAATGCCCTACCCGCTGTGCTATCACTCCAGCCCCTATAACTTTAAAATTTTTTGAAGCACTACAGTTTTATTTTTATAATAGCCATACAAAGTAGAAAAATTTTTCAAAATCTAGAATGAGAGAGCAAAACTAAAAAGAAATAGCTTAAACAGTGGAGAAGAATAGTCTGTGAAATATTAAGGATTACCTAAGACACTATAGGATCTTTTTCTTTTCTTTTTTTTTTGGGTCACACCCAGAGATTGTCAGGGGTTACTCCAGGCTTTGCACTCAGGAATTACTCCTGGTGGTGCTTGGGGGACCATATGGGATGCCAGGGATCGAACCCGGGTCGGCCTCCTGCAAGGCGAATGCCCTACCTGCTGTGCTATCGCTCTGGCCCCACTATAGGATCTTAATCATTCCAGGTTTGTAAAAGATGTCCAGGTGCATAAAATATTGATTAGTCTGGCTGTTTTGGTGCTATGGGCTGGAGCGATAGCAAAGCAGGTAGGATGTTTGCCTTGCACGCGGTCGACTTGGGTTTGATTCCTCCGTCCCTCGTCCCTCTCGGAGGACCGGCAAGCTACCAAGCGTATCCGGTCCTCACGGCAGAGGCTGGCAAGCTACCCATGGTGTATTCAATATGCCAAAAACAGTAACAACAAATGTCACAACAGAGACATTACTGGTGCCCGCTCGAGCAAATCGATGAACAATGGGACGACAGTGCTACAGTGCTACAGTTTCAGTGCTATAATAGGGATTTCTAAGTGACCTTCTCCTCTGTGTTGTAAGCTCATATTGCAGTCCTGAAAGGATAGTCAGAAGAGGGCAATGGACTCGTTTAACATGAGCTCTCCTGTCATCTAACTGAGCTTGATTAAGGAATGAATGACATTACTTATCTAGGGGTCAAGAGAAAGTGTGAGGGCCAAGAGGAGTTCCAAACGTTCTCCAGGGGAAATAAGATTCCTCCCCTTATCCTCTAACCCTAATCTTCTGAAACAGACATAGTGATTAAAAATATTTTTTTCTCTTTTAAAAGAAGTAGCATCCAGTGGAATGGGTGCCGTTTAAATTGTGTATATTTAAGGAAATTGGAAATGGGTCCTCTTTCCAAAATATCTTCTCTGCTAAATTCTTTAATTCCTGAAATTCTACCATGAGGGGCCCATTCCCTTAGATGAAGGCATTATCCCCTGATGAAATACAAATGCCTCTGGGAGAGGTAGTCCATTAAGCCAGGCTTTCTATCTACAATGTGACAGCAAACGGTGAGCACTGGAGCACAGGCAAAAGGGGCGTGAGCTTCCAGGTACAGGGTGTAGCCAGTTATATCCATGCCCTGTGCCACTGCAGACATGTGTCCAGCAGAATCTTACTGGGAGGTGGGTGTATTTGACAACACTCTCATTGAGCCATTAGCATCGGAGATTAGATCTCTCCTCTGAGATCGCACATCCGAGTTACTTGTCAATCTTTTTTCAACCAGGGCCAGCTATGTTGGTGTTGAGGTGGCCGGAGGCCTCTTTGGGGAGACTTTAGTGATGCTGGTGCTGATCTCATGGTTCAGGGCGTGGATTTGGTGACAGTGCTGGGGGCTAGCAGGGCATTTCTGTCAGGACTCAAGGCCAATGTGGTCCTGGGGATAGTACTCAAGTTCTCACACATACTAGGCACGTGCTCCTCTCCTGTAAGCTGTATTCTCACCCCTTAGAAAAGTAGCTATCAGACCACAGAGAACAAAAGAACACTTGCCTTACTTATGAAAGGCCCTGGGTTCAATCTCCAGCACTACAAATAATAAATAAGTAAATAAAAATAAAGTATTAAAGAAATGCCCAGAGAGAGAACTCAACAGAATGGAGCACATGCTTTGTATGTAGGAGGCCTGGGTTTGATCTCTGACATGCATGGCCCCTGAACATTGCCAGGAGATATCCCTGAGCACTGAGCTAGGAGCAGCCCCCAAGCATGGCTAGGTGTGGCCCAAAAACCAGACAAAAAAAGAAAAAATTACAGGGGAATTATTATCGATGCTTATCTGATTTAGGTTATTTCATCCTTAAAAATGGGTTGAGAAGCCCTGTGTTGTCAGAAGATCTGACCGTTTTTATTACTATCGTACCTATTCCCATCCCTTTTTTCCATAATCATCTCTTAAAGTCATATAATGTTCAATTTTTATTTTTCCTTCAAAGGGAGTCCTTACCACATGAATCACTCTTGCAATTGCCACCCAAACCCCCCAATAACGGAGACCTGACCACAGGGAGGATGATTTCTCTTTCATGGATGAGACTGGAGGGAGGCAGCCCAGAGTGGGCTAGAAACTCTCTGGCACTGTCCCTCCTGCCGCCTCCTCTGACTGCTGCCAGTCTGACACTCATTCCTCATGATCCACGTGAGCTCCAGCTCTCACCAACCAAAAGACAGAGAGCATCTCCCCCTACTCAAGGATCCTTTAGGAGATCTGGCAGCTGACACATCTTCCCACATTCCTTGTACATGCCACCAGGCAGAACTTAAATCAGTTGGTTAAACCTAGTTGCCAGGGGGATGAGAAGGCAGGGGGTACTAGGCAGCAGCGAGGCGCATCCACAGCTGTGAAGGGGAGAATGGGTACTGGGGGCCAGCTAGCAGTCTCAGCCACACCGGCGACTGTGCGCATAGCTAAACAAATACTGGTGGCCACCTTGTGACCCCAGACAATCCCCCCCGGAAAGAAAGCAAATGAGTGTGTGCAGAGAAGCCTGCGTCAGTCCAGGTGTCGGGTAATTCATGGTGATTAGAGGACGTGTTCTCCACTAATGAAGAGTGAGAGTTTGTTGAAAGCAGTTATCTGTGGCCCAGGAGTCATAACAGAGGCCTCAAATAAATGGGGTGTTTGGCCTGTCTTTTGAAAGTGTGTGTTTCCTCTTAGACTGATGTGGTTCCTGAGTCTACCTCTTGCTTCATGGAGGACTGGAACGTGAGCCTTCTTTCCCCCGTCCCTGGAGTCCACTTCAGTCTCCGTCGGGAGCAGGACAGGACATGAGACCTTATATTTCACAAGACTGCTGGTACATCCCCTGTTAAGTAGGAGAAATGGTGGTCCTAATCCCACAATCCCCGTGATCAAAGAATAGATGTCCTTCTCTCTGACTTGAAGGACAGCAGTGTGCAGACCTATCAGTGTCTCCCGGCCAGTGGCAGTCAGAGAGCAGGTCTATAATGTTCATCTCCAAGCAAGCAAGCTAAGATACAAGAGACCTGCCTGACTCTATCCTAGCACATTAAGAGGGCTTCATGGATGAGAGTCACTGTCACTGTCATCCCGTTACTCATTGATTTGTTTGAGTGGGTACCAGTAACTTCTCTCCTTGTGAGACTTATTGTTACTGTTTTTGGCATATCCAATACGCCACGCATAGCTTGCCAGGCTCTGCTGTGCGGGCACGATACTCTTGATAGCTTGCCGGGCTCTCCGAGAGGGGCGGAGGAATTGAACACGGGTCGGCTGCGTGAAAGGCGAATGCCCTACCACTGTGCTATCGCTGAGAATAGTGTTTTTTTTTTTAATTTAATTTTTTAATGAATCACCATGAGATACAGTTATAGATTTACAAACATTTGTGATTACGTTTTAGTCATACAATGATTGAGTACCCATCCCTGCAACAGTGTCCATTCTCCACCACCAATGTTCCCAGTATCCCTCCCACCACTGCTCTCCTCCCTCCCCCAGCCTCTATGGCAAGCACATTCCCTTCTACTCTCTCTCTCCTTTTGGGTGTTATGGTTCACAATATGGGTACCAAGTGACCATCATGTTCGGTGCACACATCTCCCATTCTGAGCGAGCCCTCCAAGCATGATTTACTTGGTGGTCCCTTCCCTATCTCAGCTGCCTTTTGGATGAGGGTAGTTTTAAAAGTAAAGTACAGCTTCGTTTCCTGTCTTTCTCTCTAAAGCAGCCAGGTGACGTGTTTCCTTTCCTTCTCAGCTGAATTGTAAGGCATTAGCTTAGTGAAGCCAGGCCCCAGTGCTCATGACAAGGAGTCATAGATTTGATCCCTAGGTTTGACCCCGACTGGGGTGCAAAGTTCTGCTCTGAGTCTAGGAGGCTGCATTTCTCTCCCTGCTTCCATGTTCTGAGCGCAGTCTCAAAGGGGGGTTGGTAGGAAAGAGTGTGTGTCTCAGCAGGTTTGAGCTGTATCGTTGGAAAAAAACTGCAAATTCTCTGTTAAAGATTTAAGAGTCCACCAGTATCTTGTTTCCATACAAAGAGAAACACAAATAGGGGCGAGTAGGGCATAGGAAAAACACCCCACCACACTCATCCCTAACATTAAGTCAGACTTCCAGGGCCCTGTGACTCAGAAGCACGGAGGCGGAACTGCAGTACCAGGAGTGGAAAGGAAAGGCAAGAGTGATGGCCACTTTCATAGGTCAGGGGTCAGGACTCTCCATTTCCTGCCCCAGGCTTGATGGAGGAACTGCCTCGTCATTCCAAGCCTCCCTCTGCCTTCCCCACGCTGGCTGAATGGTCCTGATGCCGTGGAGGAAAATCATCTCCAAAGCAGGACTACCATTGGCTGCTGGGCTTGCTGGTTCCAGAGATAAATGTCATTCCTCCTCACACACAGACACTCCCCAGTCTTATCAAAACTGTGTGTCTGTCCACACAACGCAGAGAACAAATGCGTTTTTGATCCCTCTGTGAGCACATGAGGCTCAGCACCTGCACGGGGTGTTCCCGGGTGGCCGCCCTCGTCCCACTTCCCGCCTCCCCACTGGCTGCTGCTCTGGGGGAGGAGAAGGTAAAAATGATTGATTCAACATCTTAATTAAGATAAACAAACAAAGAGGAACATCAAATAATGGGTCTGACAGTTTAAAACAAACTGAAAGTACAGCTTAGCGTTTCATAAAAGAAATGCATTTGATGTGAGGATGGCAGTTTAATAATTTGTAAATATCACTGGCTTGGTATTATAGCTAATCCAAATATTTTCATTTTGCATCATAAGTTATCCTCTGCTGATGGCTTGTCCTCTTCAACTTACAGCTTTCACCCTGCAGCCTTCAACAGGGGTAGAGAGGAGAGGAAGAGAAAGGGTCACAGGTTTTCTATGGAATGTCAATTACATTGTCAACTTCCTTTCTACTTTCTGATTCACATATTCCCTGGAAAATACCAATGACTCGCCCACAGGATTTATTGCGTTTTCCTTTACCTACTCTTAAAAAGTATAAAAATTTAATGATCATAGCTTCTGTTTTCCTAATTAAAAGAACCAGAACTTGTTACTCATTCCTAAAACATAAAGAAACGAGGAAATGGAAAAATCACATTAACCATAATGATCCTAATAATGCTGTTTTTTTTTTTAAAAAAATCTCATAATGAAACCATTGGTTATGGATTTATCCCAGAATGTGTTTTAATTGTTCTAATACCCCACAAAGATGGGTAGCAGGGGGAGAAGAGTGACTCTGTGGATGCCTACTTCTCTCATCAAAATATTCTTGAGTGGGCCAAAGGTTAAGCAGGAAGCTGTGATGGCAATCACAGAAACAGGATTGTGGGAAGCTTGATGTTTCGAGAGAATGGTAACTTAGCTCTCATGAAAAAAAATAGGTGAAAGTAGGCAATTATACCAATTTGCTTGGGATTTTCAAAGGGTGCCTGTCAAACGGTAGGTCTGTGAAAACTGAGCTAGAGGAACAGTTTTCTGGGCAGATAGAGAGTTTGGGTTTCTGAAAAAAGGGAAGCGGGAAAATAGAGGCAGGCACAGCAGAGAAGCCCGTAGTCTTTTTGCTGAGATTCTTACCAGCAGCAATTTTCCTCCCTCGCTGCTTAGTTTTTCATTTTGGGGCCATACTAAAATAGTGTTGGGGCAACTTCTGGCACAGTGCTGGGGTTGAGGGGGTCACTCCTGGCGGTGCTGAGGGAGACCACGCAGTACATGGGCTCCTACTTACAAAGCCTGTACTGTAGACCTTTTGGCCAGCCTCTGGTCATGACAGTATTTTGTTTGTTTGTTTGTTTGTTTTTTCAGGACCCTTGCCAACCCAAGTGCAGACTGGGCTGGTGTGAGAGGCAGGGGCCCACACAGGAGCTGCAGTTCTGAGGATCCTCCACAGGGAAGCAGTATGAGATCAGGGTTTAGAGAGAAGCCAGCGTGAGGGTGTAGATTGAGGTGGCCCCGGCCCCACCAGCTCTCCCTGCTAGGGACGTGAGAAAGTTCTTTTTCTTTTCCACCTGATGAAGATGAGCATCTGTTAGGCAAGACCACCTTCTAGAGGAGCCTCTAGAGAGGAAGGACTATCTGGTGCACGAACCTTCTCCTTGGGATCTGTTTCTCTGCACTTGAACAAGAAGCTTCCAGACTACTGCTCTGTGGACCCCATCTTAGCTCGTATATTATCTGAGGGGTGCAGGCGACTTTCCTTTCTGAAATAGCCCTATTTTAAGTTTCGGAGTTCACATATCTGCCATGAAGAACTCTGCAGAGGGAACCTTAGCAACACATCAGACATGTTTTCTTGGTAATAGGAATTCTGGCAGCCTTTCCATGTTGGGAAGGCTCTCAATATTTCTCTGAAAGCACTCAGCTCTGTCTTTGGCACTCTGAAGAAAGTGGTGCAAGTAACACCTTGATTTTGCCTGAGTTTCAGGAAGCAATTTGTCATGGACAGACTCCCAAACCGAGTATGTTCTAGCATGCTGATGTTCCACTGGTATGTGGCAAGGCAACAGTGAAGGCACTGCTTACTTCCTTGCTTATAAAACAGACATAAAACAGACACATTTTGAATATAGAGTTTTAAGAACTTTGATTTCCAGGTGCTCTTTGCACAAAGTTCTCAGCACACAAATATTCTTCAACCAGAACATTTTGGCTTTGCTTTTGCCAGATGTTTTCTAGGATCTATGTACTGTACTGTACTGTACTGTACTGTACTGTACTGTACTATACTATACTATACTATACTATACTATACTATACTATACTATGCTATCTATGTACTATAATTGACAAACTGACCAATAGTGCAAAATCAGATTTAAAACTTTCTATTAGAGGCCAAAGAGATAGTATAGAGGGCAGGGCTCTTTTTTTTTTTTTTGCTTTTTTTTTGGGGGGGGGTCACACCTGGCGATGCACAGGGGTTACTCCTGGCTCTGCACTCAGGAATTACTCCTGGCGGTGCTCAGGGGACCATATGGGATGCTGGGAATCGAACCTGGGTTGGCCGAGTGCAAGGCAAATGTCCTACCCGCTGTGCTATCTCTCCATCTCCTAGGGCAGGGCTCTGCCTTGAATGTAGCCAACTTGGGTTCATTCCTCAGCACCACCAGAAGTGATCCTTGCACACAGAGCCAGGAGTAAGCTGTGCACACTGCCAGGTGTGACCCCCAAACCGAAATAAAACAATCAACCAAAGGACACAAGTTTTTCCCTAATATATTTTGAGGATTCTTTTAGTGCAGTAGTGCAAGTTACATTTTCAACATTTGGAATGAAGAGAGTGGAAGGGGGATATAGGAAAGAACTGAAGTTTGAGTTTCTTAAAGTACATTTTATGTACCCTATCTCTCAGCACACATTTTACTGCTTTATTTGAAATCTTTTCAATTCAATTTTTTTTCTGTGCTGGGGTTCAAAACCAGGTTTACTTGAAATATTCCAGAACTGAAATACTTAGTCAAGTTTGAGGAGGGTGTATTGTATTGACTTCTTCACACGGATCTCATTTTTTCCCCCCTTTGTAGTTTATCCAAACCATTTTCAGGCCACCTAAATCAGTTAACTTTCTTCCAAGAACAAGCAATAGAAAAGAAGCAGAAAGCAAAAGGAAAAGGTACCGTGATCTGCCCACTCAGGGCAGATCTTAGGGGACTTTCTTAGGGGACTTAGGGGACATCCCTTTCTTAGGGGACTCTGCCTCCCAGATAGGTTCCTGTAATCATGAGCCAAAGAGGGGTTTCTCGGGGCTGGAACAATAGTACAGTCGGTAAGGTGCTTGCCTTGCGTGTGGTCAATCTGGGTTTGATCCCTGGCACCCAATGTGGCCCTCCAAGCACAGCCAGGCTTGGTCCCTGAGTGCAGAACCAGGAGTAAGCCCTGAGCACTTCTGGGTGTGGCTTTAAACGAAAGAAAACAAAAAAGGGGATTTCTTTTTTGGGGGGGGTCCTCTAAAGAACACGTGCCTGAAGCAGTGCCATAAAGGAGGGCAACCATTCAGCTCCTTTCTGTTGGGGTTTAAAGTGGCCCAGAGAGGCAAAAAACAAAACATAAACAAAATATTGATTCTCTTCCCTGTCTTCCATCTCTGAAAGAGAAGTAAAACCAACTAAGAGTGGGAAGAATGTTGTTCTCATACATGACATTTTAATATTTCTGAAGTGTAATAGTGTGTGGTTATCACATAGGGCCCATGGTTTCACTTCTGACCCCATATGATGAGGAATTCTGAGAAGTTGAACATAATGCTACATTGGAGAGTATTAGTGCCAAGGTTAGATGATGTGTCTAAGGTTTGTCTCGCTCTTGATTCTGTGTCTTTCTGGAAAAGGTTAGGCAGAGGTAAGCAAGATATGGAACCCACTGACATATCTCTTTTCCAAGAAAAACTTGTTAAAGAAAGATTTTAACAGCTCTGACTACCTTCGAGGCCAATAAAAGCACCAAAACTGATTATTAGACTGTGATCTGAGGTTAGGAAAAGGACGCTGGTGCTGACTGATTGGAAAGCTATTGGAAATAAATAACAAGGCTACATTACATGAAAAGGAAGGTCACAGCCCAGAAGCAGCTTAAAAAGCCAGAAGTGCACTGATTACATTTATTACAACATCAATGGATGCTTTGTGTGTGGCTTGTTTTTGCAGGCCTTTTGGATAAAATATTTTCTGATGAACTGATTTCACAGAAGAGGGGGGGAGGTAGTGTGTGTCACATTGGGTTAATACACAAGCTTTCCACCTTGGAGATCAAATTTGGTGTAGGGCACCAGTGAAATGAGTTTGGTGGCCTCCAGCGAGGCCACCTCTGATAGTTACTCTTAAACAAAATCACAAATCATTTGCTGGCAGCTAGGATCAGAGACCTGGAGCTGAGGCAGCAATAGTGTTACAGGTCAGGAGGGAGAGTTGGGGAACTGGCCATTACCCTTCAGGTCTCCAGTCTGCTTCTGCTCATGCTACCAACTCACCCTTTTTATCTAGGAGCACTGATTTTACAGCCCCTTTTTGCCTGCCAAACCCAGTACCATTAATCCCAGCAACATCTCAGTGGCGTCGGGTTTCGATTGAAACTTGCAGTTATCAGTGTCTTCATCCCTAGTCAATTCTCATAGTAATTTCATAGTCACTATGAAAAGTAGTACAATTTATATTTAAAATGTTACTTGCCCTTAGCAAAATAATGGCACTTGTTTGTTCTAGTAATTCTAAATCTAAATAATGCTTCTCACTCTCCATTAGGCGAAGGGCTTCTGTGCTAGTCTGCTGAAAACGCAGAGAATTAGAAAACAATGACCGCGTGAATGACATTTACAGAGATCTCATACTGGAAAGGGCACATTTTATTGTGACTCTGTGTCAAAAGTATAGTCTCATCAGAGGGCACGAGGCAGAAGAATCAGGCAATCAATACTTGGGCCTCTGATATCTGGATTGAGAAGGAAAATCATTATCCCGTTACTTTTATTGTGACATGATGCTTGAAATACTGGACCTTGTTTCCATAATAATCCAATATTTTAGGGGCTGCAGATTAACCCCTCCGTGGGGGCAGCCATGGGAAATCAGTGCATAAAGTCAAAAGATCCATTTTAGGGTAAAAACTTGGGGAAATGCCAATGGCAAAAAGACAAAGTTAACCCTGAGAAAAAAAATAACCTAATTTCTTATTTGTATTTAACAGCATATGTTTAATTTTTGAGTTTCAAAATTATCAGCAACTAGCTCTTCCTGTTCCCAATTTTCTGGCAAAACCCAAGATTTCCAAAAAGTAACATTCTCCTCAATATTAATGAGTTCCCTGGACAGTGTTTACACCAATTTGTTGAAAATTTTGCTCCTTTGTTAAGGAATGGAAGGAAACCAGGAAAGGAAGTGTGTGAATTTGATATGTTATGTTGTTATATGTTATGCCATGTTATGATATATATTATGTTATACTATATTATGTTACATTATTTTCTTGTGCCTCCTGAGCAATGCTCAGGAGCCCTGGGGGCTCCTCCCAGTGATAAATCCAACTTGTTTGGAGGGAGGGGTGAACAGGGGACTATGGGAGGAGGTGTTAGGGATTGAGTTGTGTTTGTTTAATTTTAAAACTAGTTATACTATTTTTATGGACTGGAGCGATAGCACAGCGGGTAGGGCGTTTGCCTTGCACGCAGCCAACCTGGGTTTGATTTTTCTGTCTCTCTCGGAGAGCCCGGCAAGCTACCAAGAGTATCCCGTCCACACGGCAGAGCCTGGCAAGCTACCCATGGCGTATTCGATATGCCAAAAACAGTAACAAGTCTCACAATGGAGACGTTACTGGAGCCTGCTCGAGCAACTCAATGAACAACGGGACAACAGTGCTACAGTGCTACTATTTTTATATCTCATTGGCACAAATTCCCCCTTTGCCCCCCAAACATTTACAGCATCTGAAATTTTGCAGACAAAATAACAGGAATTATTTTCATTCAGTTCTGAAACTTTTATGTTCTCCTTCAGTTCCTTTCCCATTCTTTTTCCATTATGATTTTAAAAAATATTTGCAAAACACTTCAAGACAATCAACCCTCCTCTCTCTAGATTTAGGGATCCATTTCAAATTCTACCTGACTATATCACAGAGGAGGGGATAGTGCCAGTTATATGTATATTGCCAAACAATCATACCCTTTCTCCATTTTTTCTCATCTTTTCACAGAGGAGTTATTTAAATTGTTTCTTCTCTCTTTGGATTATTATTGATGAGAATAGCATTATACACTCTTGACCTGTTTTCCAGGCTGTGTGCTGCAGCCTCCGTGACAGCTAAATGGGTCCTTGAGGAACAAGTAAGGTTTATCTTGTCCGCAAGCCTCCTTGTCTCTGGGACTGTCCTGGCTAGCATCTCCAGCAGTCACAGATAACAGTTCAAAGTCATGCAAATAAGGGTTGTTCCTACTACTTTGTTCCTCCTGGTATGTTTGTTCTGTGATCTGGGAGCAAGCAAACATTAGAGGAGTAGGAAAAAGGAATTTTTTCCAGAGGCTTAAACTATGAGGGCTGCTGATTTATATTCAAATGAATAAACTACTAAAGCCAGCAATAAGAATTTCTAAAGTTAAGAAACAGTGACAGTGACAAAGTTAAGAAAAACTGACAATACCAAGTGTTGGTGAGGACAGGGAGAGACTAAAATTGTCATACACTGTGGTGAGAACATAAATTGGTACAACTCTCTCAAAAACTGTTAGCTACAAACACTGAGCCCTCTGATCCAAAAACAGTAATTAATTAATGTCTGAATAGATATCTATCAGAAATGCCAACATCACAGGCACCAGAAAATAGGCAAAAGAACTCTTAGATATATTCATTGTCTCTCCAAAGTAGAATCAACCCAAAAGAATGAAATAAAGTGAATAGGTGAACCAGACAATGCAGTACTGTGAACAAAGGAACTACAGCTATATGAAAACCATGGAGAGTTTCTCACAATATAGTGCTGAATGAAATAATCCAGCATAGCAGAGTGTGTATGTGTGACTGTCTATTTGCAGTTCAAATACAAGCTGCACGAATCTGGTGATGGAGTTGTACTTCTGGGGAGATGATAATAAGGAAGGGCCCCAGACAGAAGCTTCTGGGATGTTGGTAATGTTCTATATCTTGACCTGAAAGGGAGTGATAAGCGTGTATTCAGCTTGTTTGAAAGATCATTGAGCTCTACATTAAGAATTTGGTCATTTTTCTGAACATATGATAGATGGCTATACAAGTGTTAACCAAAAAACCTGCTGGTACATTTTGTTAATGCTTGTATCAACTTCTGAAATACTAGAGAACAAAACAAAGATCAAGGCAGTTTCTCCTTGAGTGAATCTCACTATAAATACTTTTGTTTAATCCAGAGAAATTCATAGGCATGATTAAAAAATGTGTTTCTTAACCTATAGTTTGTGAGGCTAAATTGTGATTTGATCCATATCTTCTAGTATAATATGGTACATGTATAAGAGAATCTGTACAAGAGAAAACTGCCTTAAATTAATTTTTTATTTATTTAAAACTATTTATTTATTTATTTATTTTGCTTTTTGGGTCACACCCAGCGATGCTCCTGGCTCTGCACTCAGGAATTACCCCTGGCCATGCTTAGGGGACCATATGGGATGCTGGGAATGGAACCTGGGTCGGCTGCATGCAAGGCAAACGCCCTACCTGCTGTGCTATCATTCCAGCCCCAGCTGCCTCAAATTAAAACAGGAGCAATTTGATGCATGGGGGATCACTCTGTGATCCCCACAGTCTTGCAATTAGGAGAATGAATTCAATCCCTGGTGCCCTCTTGGGCCAGAGTTTCAGAGGCTCTGCTGTCTGGGCCTCTGGGGTTTCGAGAGTGTGTGGCCTCTGGTGCACTGCAGCCAGGTTTGGTGTGAGGCAATACCTCTACTCACTGGTAAAAAACTAAAAGTAAAGCTTGCAACCCTGCAGCTGACAGATGGGTAAGAACCATAGCCAGTTGTGCAACCTCCAGCTAGCACATGTAGAAGCACTGCAGCTGAAAAGTACACTGAGGCTGAGTGTGCAAAGCCCCATAACCAAGCCAGTGCGGGACTCCGGACCATCGCCACAGCAACAATAAAAGGAAAGCAAGGAGATTTGGGAAAAAAAAATTTTTAGTTGGATGTTAATAGGAATTTCTGGATCAGGATGTTAAGTGGATGTGGAATCAGAACTGCTGACTACCTTTAAGAAGAGAAAACAAAACTACCGGTGAAGTGGACTGGTCACAAGATCTCTTTCTCAGCTTTTTTTTTTTTTTTTTTGCTCTTTTTGGGTCACACCCAAAAAGCGATGCTCAGGGGTTACTCCTGGCTCTGCACTCAGGAATCTCTCCTGGCGGTGCTAGGGGCACCATATGGGATGCTGGGGATTGAGTTGGATCGGCCTCGTACAATGCAAAAGCCCTACCCGCTATACTATGGTTCTGCCCCCTCTCAGGCATTTCTTAGCAATATTTTTTATTTCAATAGCAGAATGGTAGAGTAGCTTAAAATTAACTTTTCACAGAACTTGTCTCAATGGTTGGTACAAGTAAGGGTTAGAAAAGGGTTAAAACAATCCTCTGCATTGTTGTTAATGACACAGTGAAGCCTCCAAGTTTCAGAGCATTACTCCTAAGCTTACTTGTGTTGTTGTAGTGAAACATCCCTCAGTTTATTTCTCTGGAAATCTCTTTCCTCTGCTCTTCCTGAGGATAAATCACAAATGAGGAAACTCATTTGGTTAACATCTATAAATTGCAGTGATTCTGTGATGAAATATGGTATGTAAATATAAAAAAAATCATTGTTATAATAAACCTAGCCAACCTCAACTGATTGGATGGTGCCAGAAATGTCAATTTAAATGGCAACTTGGTACTTTTAACATTGGTTCAGGAATTATGTTGCTACTGGCACTTAGCTAGGATAAAATGAGCTGCGTCTAAAGGAAACCCTTAAGAAAGTGATTAAAAAGAATTTTGTTGTTGTTATTTTTTTGGGGGTCTTATCTTGCAGTGCTCAGGGCATATTCCTGGCTCTGTGTTCAGGGCTCACTCCTGAGAGGAGCTTGGGGAATCATATGGGGTTCTGGGGATTGAACCCGAGTTTGTCATGTGCAAGGCAAGCACTTGATCTGCTACACTATCTCCCAACCCCTAAAGAAGGTTTCTTAAGTAAATGCAAGTCAGTAATAGTTATTATAGTGTTAACTATCATTTAGAGGATGTGTATGTGCATGTGCGCGCGCGTGTGTGTGTGTGTGTGTGTGTGTGTGTGTGTGTGACTGAACCCAGGTCCTCACATACAAAGTAAGTGCTCTACCACTGAGTTATACCCCAGTCTAGAAGTGTATTTTGTTAGGGGGGGTGTTATGAGGGGTGATGGAAAGCACAGACAGGGCTCAAGGGCTATTCCTGGCTCTGTGTTCAGGATTGTCTCCTAGTGGTGCTCAGGGAACTATATGTGGTTTTGGGATTTGAACCGAGATTTCAGGCACTGCAACTGCATCAAGGCAAGTACCTTACCTCCTGTAATATCTCTCCAAGCCTTGTTTTGTTTTGCCCCAGCAGGAAATCTTGGGGGCTGCTCCTGGCTCTGTGTTTGGGTATTGCTCTTGGCAGTGCTTGGGGGACCACTTGGTTTGCAAGATTAAACAGGATTGGTCACATGCAAGGCAAGCGTTCTAATCCCTGTACTATCTCTCTAGTTCCTCCAGTCTAGAGTTGTTTGGTTTATTCACTTAAATTTATTATAGTTAACTTAATGTGTTAACAGAGGTATTGGTATTTTCTTGGTGTACACAGTTACCTCACCTAAGAGCCCAGGACCTATGCTCCAGTGCCACTCCTGACTGCCTACCCCTGTCCCAATATGGTGTTCTCAGTTTGTACTCCACTACCAACTGATATTCTCAAGATCCTAGTTTCATTTCCCTATGTACCACAGATGAGTGAGATCACCTGGTGCTTGTCCTTCTTCCTTTGGTTGACTTGACTCAGTATGATACCCTCCAGTTCTGTCCAAGTTTCAGTACACTGCATTGCTCCTAGAGTTTCTAAAAAAAGTTTTATTATTATCTTCCTCCATATTCCTACACTCGAACTGCTGTTAAGAAAACTCTTTTTTTTTTTTTTTTGCTTTTTGGGTCACACCCAGCGATGCTCAGGGGTTACTCCTGGCTTTGCACTCAGGAACTACTCCTGGCGGTGCTTGGGGGACCATATGGGATGCCGGGGATCGAACCCGGGTCGGCCGCGTGCAAGGCGAACGCCCTACCCGCTGTGCTATCGCTCCGGCCCCAAGAAAACTCTTGTTTTAGGGATGTAATTAAACTCCCCCTACATTTTTTTTGGGGGGGGGTTGAAAAACAGACAAAACAGGAGGTGCATGCAGCTATTTTTAATGCTTCCTAGGATTTTGTTTTTAAGGGGCATGGTGCTGAGAATTTTTTTTTAAAGCTTAATTTTCATGTGGATTTGTAAAGACTGGTATTCTGAAAATGGTTGCTTCTTGATTGGTAAATGCAAACTGAGTTGTAGCAATTAAGGCTTGAAGAATCAGAAGCAGATATATTCTTTATATATTTATATATTATCTATATAATATATAGCATGTATATTCTTTACAAAGACCTCTGAAAGAGAAACAATGATGAGGAAATTTAACTCTTCCAGTTTCAGATTTCTTTTTTTTTGTCTCTTAAGCAGTTCTCAGGAGGCCTGGAACTCCTCTCAGTGATTCTTAGTCACTCAGTCTGGGGGTTCAAGGTGAGGGCCTGAGGATGTGGTGCTATTGGGCCCTCCAGTGCTGCTGATCTGGACCACCTGGCAATACACAGAACTTCTAGGGCTGCACGTGGCAGAGCTCAAGGGAGTTGGGTCAGGAATCAAACCAGGATGACCCCATCTAAGGCATATGCTGTAATATTTCTTTGGCTCCCAGTTTCAGATTTTTGACTTCTTTGGAATGACTTTCTGGTACAATTAAGGTTCTGTTGTGAGTAACTTCAATTTTCTGAACGATGTACCCAATCCCTTACATTTCAGAAGTTTTCCTGGTTTGTAATAAATGTCCACATTATAGACTGCTATTACGTACTTTACATCATATCACAATACCCTTCTGGCATACATCTATGAGCTGCTAAAACTGAGTTGGGCAAATGGCCTGTGTGCATAAAGATCTAAAGAAGCCTAGCCCTGGAACTGTGAAGCTAATCTGGCCATAAATCAAATCTAGGAACTATAACGCGTGTTCCAAAATAACCAATTACTAAAAGGTAAGCAAATTTAACCAGTCTTTATGAGCTCACAGAGACCCATGATTAACAGTTTGCTCAGACTTATTCTCATTCAGTTGAAATGTTCTATGTGAGCCTGAGAGACTTTCAAAAGCCGCTGTTAAGTGTGTAAGTTGACTATCCGAAAGTTTTTATTAACAACATAAGAATGAATACACTTAGGCACTGAAAGAAACATAGAAAATCCAGAGAAGAACATGGACTATGGAGAAGGGTACCTGGAATTGGACCCTGATTGACAGCACTTGGGGAGAGAATCACCCTGTATCCTAGTCTGAGCTGAAAGTGTTCTTGGTTAACAGATCTTCCCTGGCAGTAGGGCTATTAAGATTTGTTCATCCCTTGAAGTTGGCACTGAGGTTTGAATTCATGGTCTCACACTTTTTTTTTCTTTTTAGGGTCACACCTGGCATTGCACAGGGGTTACTCCTGGCACTGCACTCAGGAATTACTCCTGGCGGTGCTCAGGGGACATATGGGATGCTGGGAATCAAACCTGGGTTGGCTGCATGCAAGGCAAACACCCTACCTGCTGTGCTATCGCTCCAGCCCCCTCACACTTTTTTTCTCTTATTCTCTTTGTTCTTTTATTTTTTTTAAATTTTTTATTAGTGAGTCACTGAGAGGTACAGTTATTGACTTACAATTTTTCGTGCTTGTGTTTCAGTCACACAGTGCTCAAGTACCTATCCCTCCACCAGTGCTCATTCTCTACCACCGATGATCCCAGTATCCCTCCCATCCCTCCACTCCATCTCCCCCACCCCACCCCGCCTCTGTGGCAGGACATTCCCTTTTGTTCTCTCTCTCCTTTTGGGTGTTGAGGTTTGCAATAGAGGTACTGAGTGGCTATCGTGTTTGATCTATAGTCTACTTTCAGCATGCATCTCCCATCCCGAGCGGGTCCTCCAGGCCTCACACTTTTTATTTTTATTTATTTATACATTTATGTATTTATTTATATTAGTGAATCACCGTGGGGTACAGTTACAAACTTACGAACTTTTGTGTTTGTATTACAGTCATACAATGATAATTTACCCATCCCTCCACCAGTGCCCATTCTCCCCCACCAATGTTCCCAACACCCCTCCCACCACCTCCACTCCATCCCCCACCACCCCACCTCGACACAGCAGCAGGGAATTCCCTTTTATTCTCTCTCCTTTTGGGTGTTATTGTTTGTTATAGAGGTATTGAGCGGCCATCGTGTTCAGTCTATAGTCTACTTTCGGCACACATCTTTCAACCCGAATGGGTCCTTCCAACATCCTTTACTTGGTGTTCCCTTCTCTAGCTGAGCTGCATTTTCCCTCAGTATGGGCCTCACACTTTTCAAGCAAATGCCTTATAACACCAAACCACCTTTCAGGCCCCAGAATAATGTTGATTAATATTGATTTTCTGGATTTTGAGCGAAACCTGGCTGTGCTCAGAAATTTAAACAGTGCCAGGGGTCAAATCCAGACTTCCTGTACATGAAGCAAGTGCTCCAGTCCACTGAACTACTTCCCTAGCTCCAGAATAAGAATTCTTTTTTTTTTCTTTTTGGGTCACACCTGGCAATGCACAGGGGTTACTCCTGGCTCTGCACTTAGGAATTACCCCCTGGCAGTGCTCAGGGGACCATATGGGATTGTGGGAATCGAACCCGGGTCGGCCGCGTGCAAGGCAAATGCTCTACACACTGTGCTATTTCTCTAGCCCCTAGAATAATAATTCTTAATAAATAAAGTAGTTCTTCAGTGGGAGAGATAGATAAGTGGACTGAGTTCCTATTTTGTATAAGAGTTTCCTGGTTTGATCTCAAATTATTTATAAAGAAATTAAACATATATGCAATGAGGTATTTCCAAGTCTATCAGAACATATTTGAGAACTACTACATTTACAAAGCAATATTTGAATTTAACTTCAACAGATTGAAAAATAATATTTGTTGCACAAGAATTTATAGTTTAGGGGATGAAGCAATAGCATAGCAGGTAGGGCCTTTGCCTTGCATGTGGCCAACCCAGGTTTGATCTCTGGCACTCCATATGGTCCCCTGAGCACTGCCAGGAGATCCCTGAACACAAATCCAGGAGGAAGTCCTGACCACAAGTTGGTGTGACTACCAAATCAAAAAACAAAAACAAAAAACAAAAATAACCCCCCCGAAAAAAACCTTATAATTTAGTAGTTGCTTCTGCCTAATCCATGGCATCGTAGAATTATATGTGTATCTGATACATGTTTGTAAATTCTTGAAAGTAACAATAACAATTTTAGTCTTTCCCCTCCAATAAGACTGACAGCATTAAATGGAGTTCAGTGAGCTAATGGCTGTCTCCTAGAAGTTTTCTGCATCCTAAATCAGTCCTTGGTACACACAGTAGGTCCTTAGTAATAATCTTATAACTTGATGAGTTAAAGGATTGAATACAGCAGGGAATCATATATTTTAAGTTCTGTTATTGATCTTGAAGCACATTAATTTATCAAATACAATTTGGCTATATAGACTCTCTGTGCTCAAGATGATAAACTTCTTCTACAGAAAGACCGTGATGTTTGGGATTCTGTGTGTGAAATGATTTGTACTCTTTGGAAGCATGGAATCTTAAATATAGAAGGCATTGTTCCAGTTATCCGAATTTAATTTGTGCCACATGCAAGGGGAGGAAAGCTCCTGACCTCACAAGCCAAAACTGCTGAGCTACCCATGGAAAAAGTACTTTTTCTCCTCGTATTTCTGGCCGTGGGAGAGGGACTGCAGTTTCCTCAGTCTGCCTATTCTAACCGTGATGTGCTCATGTTCTGCAGCCTCATTCCAATTTTTCATTATGATATGCTCAAAAGGGCTGATCCTGTAAATGGAGAAGGCATGGGATGCGTGCATCAGGGGAGCTATAATAAGGATCCTCAACTTACGAATGAAGAGTTGAGAGAGATGGGCATAGGACACTGACGAGGACACATGAAGCAAGGCAGATCAATCCTAACGATTCATCATGCCAGGAGCTGTCCAAATAATCAAAGGTATCAGCCAGGGTGATATATAGCTGATGTCACTTGGTGAGACCCTTAACAAGGCAGCTAGTACAACAGCTGCTGCTGGTCAGTGAGTATCACAGCACATGCCAGGCCAGGGCAGGGGGACACAGACCATCCATCACTGACCCAACTTAATGGCGAGGCTTATTAGTAAACATTTTCTGTGGCTGACAGCCTGTAATGGTACAGGATGTTCCTCTACTGTCCCCCAAATAATCAGACCCACCTGACAGATGTGTGAAATCTGTTGTCCCTCTTCAAATTTTCAGGGTAAGAATGACAATTTATATTTTATATAGAGAGAAAAGAGTGAGTCTTTCAGAAGAATAAGAGAAAGGGGTATGTGTATAAAGCCCCCATTTAGCAAATGTATTAGTAATCTATTATTCCCTCAAGATGGCTTTTCTCTTCTTAGCTGTAAATCAGAAACATGACAGTGTCGGGGGCATATATGCATTATTCTATAGGCATGACTGTAGGTGAGTTTTATCCATTTTTCTCCCTATTATGGATCAGAAATTCCCAGAGTGAAAATAAAATCCACTCTCTGTACTAAAGATATCTAAGTCTACTTTAACTACATTATGTTCTTTCAGGGGATGTCTTAATGGACTAAGTATGAGGTTTGAGATATCTAGACTTCCTGGAACCACAGGTTCAATTCCCAGTTGAATCAGCTCAGTCCTATAGTCTTCGCTGGCAGATAAATTAAGATACTAAGCAGGTTACTGTGCACAGATCTCTTAGAAGAGTTGTAGTAACACATAATCTCATATATGCATATATATTTAAAAAATTCACAATAGTTAAGGTGATGTGTTTACAATGGTGTTGACATTTTATCTATTTTTAAGTGGGCATTAAATCTGGTTGCAGTTTTTAAAATCTCACTGAAAAGTCTTGTATAATCCGCATGGTCAACCTAATGCTTATTTCTCAAAAAAGGGTAAATTTTATTTCAAATGATAGTGCATCTCCCTCAAGATGGAGAGTTTCTAAGCATCTGGGTTTTAAAATGGGCAGTTTATTGCAGTTTCAATTATTCTTTTCTAACCCTTCACCTGGACGGGAGTTATCTGCCTTGCCTTACTCCTCAAAGTAATTTCCTTTTAACATGACTTTGGTTTGCATCTATGGTTTTGGTTATTGACTTTTTGAATTTTGGCACCATCTAGTTATTCAAGTTCTACTTAATGTGGATTCTAGATTTTCCTCTTCTCTGACTTCCAAGAATGTTGTGATCCCTTAAGTCTTACTTCAGTTTCTGTAGATGGAGAGGGAATGAGGTATAGTTGGGAGGGCCCTGGCTTGGGAGACATTAAGACTTCTCAGAAAGACTGTTCTTAGTCTGCACCTATTTGTTCTTGTCTGGTGCTCTCGTCCCTACAGTGCTACTAAATGGTGCTATAATGATGGGCATCTCATTTGATCTATTATTTAATCTGTAGACAGAGTAGGCAAGACAGCGTGAGCACATGAGTCATTCCCAGTGCTGAGTCTCAGATCATTCTTTATTCCTACTTTAGGGCCCCTGTCACCTGGGATTCAGCTTAATAATGGAAGTGAAAAAATATTTCAAACCTAACTTAAGAGCTCAGAGATAAAGGATAAGATTTGTATGTATGAGGCCTTGGGTTTGATCCCCAGCACCACAATACACAACCCCTAGTCTGATTTTTGTGTATGTATTAATACATGCCAATTGGGCATTAATGGCTTGTTAGGAATATTAGAACTGGGATCTGGAGCCCTGGTATAGCAGGTAGGGCATTTGCCTTGCACATGGCAAATGGGTTTGGTCCCCAGCAACCCATATGTCCCTTGAGCACCACCAGGATTAACTACTGAGTGTAGAGCCAGGAGTAATCCCTGAACACAGAGCCAGGAGTAAGTCCTGAGCACTTCTTGGTGTGGCCTAAAACCTGAAATAAAATAAAATAAAACTTATATGAAGATAAAATGAGTTAATGTTTGAAAAGTGCTAGAACTATACTGACAACATAGTAAATTAAAATATTGGTGCTACAAATTACATTGTGGCTTTGGGGGCAGAGGGATGGGGGTGGCGGGGGTTTGAGCCACACTCAGCGGTACTTAGGGGCTATTCTTTTTTTTCTTACTTTAATATTTTTATTTAGCTCATTTTTAAAATATAAAAATTCCAAAAAATATAATATTGAGACTGATAATACACTTTTATAACTCCTAGTTCTGTTAACATTCCCATAATGCACCTCTCATAACAGTTTCATCAGTGGACAAGAGGTTGGGGAAAATAGGATCTCACCGGGACAGAGCCACACTTCAGTGCCAGGAGTCGCCAGGAGAACCTGCTCCTCTACCACAGGCCTCGCTGCTCACATTTATCCTTCCATTTCTTCCCTAAAGCCATTATCCCTAGTTCCTGTAAAAGTCCTCATCAAGGGGGGGCTACTCTTTACTCTGAGTTCAGGGATCACTTCTGACAGTGCGCAGGGAACCACATGCAGTACTGGGGATTGATACGGGGTTGGAATATGCACGATAAGTGCCTTAACCCTTGTTCTATTTCTTTCATTGCCACTGAGTATTTTTTCCTCTTTTGGACCATGCCTGTCAATGCTCAGGGGTTACTTCTGTCTCTACCCTCAGGAATTATTCCGAGAGGTACAATGGGGACCATATGGGATTGAATCTGGGTCAGTTGTGTGTAAGGCAAGTGTCCTACTCACTATACTATTGCTCTGGCTCCCCATTAAGCATTTTCAAGTATGTATTATCATGAACATTAATAAGTAGCAGAATGTCAGGACTCACACTTAATACCTCAAGTTAAGTTGCATTCTTATGCATACAGAAAAATTGTAAGGTTGGAGCCATAGCACAGCGGGTAGCCTTGCACACGTCTGACCCGAGTTTGATTCCTCTGCCCCTCTTGGAGAGCCCGGCAAGCTACTGAGAGTATCTCGCCCACACAGCAGAGCCTGGCAAGCTACCCGTGGTGTATTCGATATGCCAGAAATAGTAACAACAAATCTCACAGTGGAAATGTTACTGGTGCCTGCTTGAGCAAATTGATGAACAGTGGGATGACAGTGACAGTGACAGTGAATATCACTAAGATTGCTTGAACCGTTATCATATAAGTATTGTGTGTTTGTGTGTGTGTGTGTGTGTGTGTGGGGAGAGAGAGAGAGAGAGAGAGAGAGAGAGAGAGAGAGAGAGAGAGAGAGAGAGAGAGAAAAGAAGAGATCTTTCTAATCCATCAAGAAAAAGCCTCTAAAATACTTTTTAATCTTTTCACTGGCATATTATGCCTAGCTCAAGGACAGTATAAAGAACATTTGCGTTGTTAATAAACCTTTTACTGAGAGTACTGACACTTGAATAGTCCTAAATGCTTTCTGACATCTGGCTAGAACTAGTAACAGATGCTTATTTATGTTGGTTTCTGTTTTTGGAGCATCATTCAGATCCTGCGGTAAGACAGTTAGGAGCATAAATTGTACCTAACATTTCCACAAAGGTAGGCATAATTTAAGCCTTGAATTAGACACTGTGCTAGTTACTCCTACAAGAGGATTAACCTGGATATCATTTATTGAATTCTGCATATTAACTGTTATTATAAATATTTTACATGGATCAATTCATGCAATTTTGATAACCATATAAGTAGGCACTCTCCCATTTCATAGAAAGAAAAACTAAGGCTCAGAGAAATTAACTTGTACAGATTCCACAGCTGGTGAGTACCAGGGTTCATAGTTATGACTTTTAGTTTATTGGCTGGGTTTCAGGCATTTGAGAAACTGGAAGAAGCAGATACTCCAGATAGAGTCTGAAGAAGAGACTGGTGTGGTGGGATTCCTAATATACCCTTGTGGTTTCCTGGCCAAGGAACTTCAATAGGCAGGAGGTAAAGGCTGGAGCCGGTAAGGGAAAACCCTGGGGTTTATAATCAGATGTTCAGCTCAGAGAGGAGGACTGGTGAGCTTTTCAACACCGCCTTTGTGTCTGGGGACCCCTGGCACTCTGTTTTCATCCTTATATTTCCAAGGCTAAAGTCCCTATCACATTCTCTTTAAAAAAATTTTTTTTTTATTTTTGGGCCACACCTGGCAATGCTCAGGAATTACTCCTGGCAGTGCTCAGGGGATCATATGGGATGCCAGGGATCCAGGATCAGCTGCATGAAAGGAAAGTGCCCTACCCACTGTACTATCACTCTCGCCCCTCCGATGCATTTTCTTAACCAATTCTTAGGAATTTTGCAGACTCCTAATAAGCATGTGGATGGCATCAATACTCTTTACAAATTAGGCAGTTCTGAGGGTTTAGAATGAAAATGTATTTTTTTTTTGGTTTGTTTTTATTACATTGACTTGGAAATGGAGCAGGAGAATGATGAACATCATTTACCTGGAAGGGTTAACTAAGTTAACAACAACAATTTTTTTTTGTGGCCATGAAACACTCAGTTTTTAATTCACAGATTCAAATCATCACAACTCCCTGCCCCCTTAATCTTGAGTGTGCATCTTGCCTGAGGCCTGAACACCAATGTCACCCTCTCCAATTACAACACTAGGAGGACATTTTAACCTAAACATTATTCTTCAGATTGATGAAGTCCTATAGCAATTCTTTCACCTCTGGGCTCTTCCAAACCAAGTGCTAATGACCAAAGACCATTGCTCATCTTGTGCTTGGATAGGGGGCCCTGAGAAATGAGTCCTGGGTTATGTCCGTAATTCAGCAGAAAGTGCACATATCACAAAACTTTGTTTCAAAATTTGCCTCCTTGCTGACAGACACTGTGAGAAGGGCTTTGAAAGATACAACCTCAGACCTTGAACTGAAAAACCCATCTCACTTTTCAACAACGCCTCTTTGGGCTGGAAAGCAGGTCAGGTACAGTTGCCCAGCCATGGCTACTATTGGGTTGTCTGCTCTTGGGCTAAAAAAAAGAAAAGATGCTGATTTCCTGGAATATCTGCCCTGCAATATTTACAGGAACAAGATTCATTCGATTAAAAATAATAAACTAGGCAATTGTCTTGAAACCTGTTTCTTAGAATTGGCTCTCTTCATTAGAACCTTACAGTATGTCTCCTTGTGGCCATGCCAGACCAGGGCATCAATGAAGCTTTCTCTGGAGTTAAAAATAAATGCCCCAGGGGCTGGAGGGATAGCACAGAGGGTAGGGCATTTGCCTTGCAGGTGGCCGACTGGGGTTCGATTCCCAGCACCCCGTATGGTCCCCTGAGCACTGCCAGGAGTAATTTCTGAGTGCATGAGCCAGGAGTAACCACTGTGCATTGTCGGGTGTGATGCCAAAAAAAAATTTTTAAAAAATAGGCCCCTTTCTGTAGTTGCTTTTGACAACTGCTGTTTGAGGGCAGAGAAGTTCATGCCCAGTGAAAGACTAATTTGATGACTGACTACTTGAAACAAGCCAATATATATATATATATATATATATATATATATATATATATATACACACACACACAAATACAAGCAGCTAAGCAATAATTTCTTTAATTTATTCTTTGAATAAATAATCAGAGATGGCAATAAAACCCCAGACCTTTATCAGACAAACATATATAAAAGTTGAATAGAGGGTTCTGGGGATGTGGTTGAATAGCAGAGCACTTGCCTTGCAGGCACAGAACTATGAATTTGATACCTGGCACTGTTTCACAGACCAAGTTTGATACTGGTGGCACTGCAGTTGAGGATGGTATAATAAGGAGTATAATCCCTGGCATGTCACAACTAGGGGGTGTGCAAACACCACAAATAAAGGATGTGATCCCTGGCAAGCACTACCAGTAAGTATACAGCCACAAAAACCAAGAGTTCAATCCCCAGCCATTGCAATATCAACAAGAGAGGGATGAGACAGCTTGGGGAAAACAAAATAGAATTGACTGATATGAAAAAAGCTCTTTCACAAAAGAAGACTTTCTTGCCTTTTATGAAAACCAACTGCCTGATAATATAGTGTAGTAGGGAGATGTGAGGTAGATGATAAGGAAAGGAGATGCCAGGTTTCATGTAAGGTGTGCACGTCTCATGGCAGCTGTAGACTGATGCAGATAGCAGTTAGCTCTTTCTGTTCCAGCCTCTTTAAGCCATTTCATGTTCTCAAGCTAGTGTGCATCATAGTTTCAGATCAGCCACATACGCATCATCTTTCCACAGTGTATCTCCTCGAGACACACATCCCGAAGTTTCACCCTGCTCCATTGGATCCCAGAATGAATTCTGGTTGAGGTCAGGAGAAGGTCATGATTGCTATAACCCCACTAAACAATTCTATCATGCAGCCAGCTCTGAGGGGAATTTTGTAAACTGCACGTTTTCTCAGACAAGTTACCCCCAAGCCCCTACCCCCAGAAACAACTAACAGAGAAATGGAGCCTATTGCAGTAGCTACTGCACAAGCATTCCCTGCAGAAAAGACAGTGAATGAATAGTGAACGACAGTGAAAAGATGTGGCCCTCAAGGGTTCAATCCCACGCATCCCATGTGGTCCCCAGAATACTGCCACAGGTCATTCCTGAGTACAGAGTCTGGAGTAACCCCTGAGCACTGCTGAGTGTGGCCCCTAAAACAAAAACAACCCCCCTGCCCAAACAACAACAACAAGACAAATCGAAGAAGAGGGCTGAGTGATCACAGGAAAACTCAGCACTCTACAAAGGAGACGGAGCTTCAAAAACAACTTAACCAAAGAATTGTTTCATAAATCAAGGAAATTAGGTAGCTGAACCTAAAGATTTGAAAGACTGTCTCAAAGAAACGGAGAGTTAGTAGGACCTGTGAGCAGAAGCCAATGAATGGGGGGTCAACTCAAATTTAGGAAAATGTTTCAAGAGTTAGAGGGCTCCTTCGACCCCTCCGTGCTGGACGTGAGGTCATGAGGTAGAGGTTAGAGAGTCCACTCATTTGGGACTATCTGGCTTCATGGTAGTAGATTCTGATACTGACTTGGGAGGTTGGCTTTCTCCTCTATAATGCCGCATTCTCTCTGCTCTTAGTCATTCTTCAAAAATATCCAGGTAGCAAATAAAGGTATGCAATGGCTTCTCCAGTCAGAGAAATGGAGTCAAGAAACTAAGGCGAGTTGCCAATTGTGTTGTGTTGGTGAGCAAAGAAGAGGAGAACAGATCTGTCCTTACTGGCCTGATTTCTTGTCCTTTCCTGCCCCATCCAATAAATAGCTTAGGTGTCTTTTAGGAATCCCTAAAGCACATTAGAATATGGTGGGGTGTTTTTTCTTTCTTTTTTTTTTTTCTTTTTGGGTCACACCTGGCAATGCACAGGGGTTACTCCTGGCTTTGCACTCAGGAATTACTCCTGGTGGTGCTCAGGGGACCACACGGGATGCTAGGAATCGAAGCTGGGTCAGCCATGTGCAAGGCAAACACCTTACCTGCTGTGCTATGGCTCCAGCCCCTAGAATACAGTTTTAAAATTGCTATTTTAGTTCAATCTCCTGGGAGTTTAAAATGCAAATTCCTGGGCATCACCCCCAAGGAACTGAATCACAATCTGTGGGACCAGGACCCCGTATTATGGATGCACATCCAGGATGGTGAATTACAATTTAAAATTTCCTCCTTGTGTGAATTAGGAAACAGGAAATATGATGACTTTGTGTTGTACCCACTATTCTTTATAATTGTTGATAGATTTCTGAGTTAAAAAACATTACCAGGTGAGTCTCTTTTCATAGACAAGTCTCATTGTCTTTGCTTTATATTTGCTTAAACACAAATATTTATCTTATGATCATAAGTTTATGTATTTACAGAAAAGGCAGATGGCTGCAAAAGTGAGATGAATGTTTTCATGTAATTGGTAAGGGTTCCTTGTGTGTTTTACAGACCTGAGTAAATATTAACCTTTACCCAAATTAAAGTAGTGTAGAGAGTGTGGATATAGGAACAGTACAGAGTTAGAAAAAATTCCCTGCCCTTCCCATAAGCTCTGAGTAAATATCCCATTGGATTAACTGGAGTCCACTTGATTGTTACAGTTTCAATAGCTTGTTCAGACATCGATCGCTGTCATGTCACTAGGAGAAAAGGATTAATAATAGGGTGCTCAGGTTGGCTCAATACTGCTGATAGTGCCTGACAAAAGACCGTTAGTAGGACTCCCATGGGGAGCTGCCTGCATAGGAAAGCTACAAGCAACATCATTCAGGACTCTGCAGAATAATGATTAACTCCAGAACTTCAGTCTACAAAACCCAAGCAATAGCTTCAATTATTTCCAAATAAATTCTTTCCCTTGTCTTCCTTTTCTTAGGATCACATATGATAGAGCCAGATTTCCTAGTGGGTACTCCCAACTGTGACTGGACCTCTGATTATTTTCAATAGATGCATTTTGGTCAATCCTGATCATGGAAACAGAGACGAGAGAAGCTTGGTTAGGGGAATGTTTCTTCAGTAAATTTTAGGGAAGAAAAACTCTAACTCCACTGAGAACACTGCAGCAGAGTGGTTGGTAAAACAATCTGGGGCACTAGTTCTGGGAAGTCCTTTAAAATAAAGCCCACTTAAACAATAAAAAATGAAAAGAGTTATTTTGCAGTGGTGTTCAATGGAATTAAGTTGGAATTAACATGAAGGATATTCAGGGGTAACAGTGATAATTCTTCATACAGAAAAGTAAAAGAATTGCCACAATAGAATCTACTGCACTTTTTATTTTTTAAATAAATAGTTTATTTAAAGGAGTACTGCTATTTATTCAGCCATCAATTAAGCTGATTACTGGACTTTTTATGCCCAAGGTTTGGAAAAGGGACAAGAAAGGAGCAAAATTCTGCCTTCTAGTAAAAAATAAGAACACTTGTGATTTAAACAGATCAAGTGCAATGCTATAAAATTTAAACCCAACAACTTTTCTCTCCGATTCTCCCATTCTGATATGACAAGTTGTCCAAATTGCATAACTGTTTTTGGCAGTGAAAAGTGGTAAGGATATTTGTCAATACAGCGGGTAATTTAATAACTACATGATGTTCTGTCCAACTGCTTTTAAATAATTTTATGTTTTCATAATAGTTTTATTTATTTATGCTTTAATGCTTTTCCTCTTAAGAACTCAAGACATTGGTTATTTAACATTCTCTATCTAGATAAAGGATTAAAGAGGCACTGGGTGCCATGCTGCTGTCTCCAATGATAGCACCACTAAAAATAACACAATTAACTTGATGTCAGCACTCAGCTTGCTCTTATATATAGGTTTCTTTAAAATATCCAGGCTACTTCAATTAGAGTCACAGACTATTTTAATTATTCCTAAAAGACTGAGTGTACTCCACTGACTACAGTAAGTATGCTAGATAGGAGACAATTCTTTAGGACCGTATATATGCTAATGACTGTTCTTCAGTCACATTGGTGGAAAGATAAGCAATTGTTCAGGATGAAGTTGGTACAGGACTACAAATGAACAGTTTTGAAAACAACTAGGCTAAAAGTAACCTTGTATGAGGGAGATGGTACCTAGGGCACAAGATAAGATCAGAAATGAGAAAAAGAGATTCAAGGTAACAAATTAAAGGTTGTTCAATTAAACTTAATTTTGGAGGGTATTTAGAAAATTAAAAAGCTAACTTTGTAGAAGTTTTTTTGGTAGGAAAGACAGTTCAAGAAACAACACTGCTGACATGATGAGTAAAAATTAATATTATAGACATGTACACCAATATGAAACAGATCAGGGAAAGGAGGATTCATAAGAGATGGGAAAACATATATCAGTTTTGATATAATGTGGACCTTGGTTTAAATCCGAGACCTTTCAGCTGCAAAGTCTTGGGTGAAGTATCTGAACTGATTTTAATCTTGGTTTTCTTTTGGGAATGGTAATAGCACATTTTTTGAAAATGCTTTGTGATGCCTAGTAAGATAAAGCATTATCATTCCTGGCATGAGTGTCCTATCAGAAGCTCAGAAAAATCTTAGATTTCTCTGTCCCTCATACCCTCTCTCCTTCAAAGGGGAGACAAAAACTAAGATGGATTTAAGGATGAATATGAAATCTCTAAATACAAAGAGTATAAAAAATGACATGTAGGAAGTGGGTCACATATTGTATTGTTGATATAGAAAAGGGTATAATCAACAAAGGCCGATGAAGCTAGAGAGTTAGCACTGGGCTATAAAAATCTGATAAAAGAATAAAAATGTGTATATGTGTAACCATGGGGCATTAAGCACTAAGAGAGTTGAAATTTCTTTACAGAAGCACTCTGTCCTTGCTTTTCATGTAACTATAAAATTTGAGTGTTGTCTCAAAGTAAAAGTCCATTTTTCTAGTAAGTTCATCAATGTTGCTCAAAGACTCTGCTTAATAGCAAGCTGCAGAACAAGATTAACTACATTAAACTCTGGAATTCAGAATGCAGTTGCTTTCTCCTATGCTAAGTTACTAAAGCGGAATACCAAGATGCAGCTGCACAATGTGTTAAATCAGGACAAACAGGATGAGAGAGATTAATTGCCCATGAAGCTCAGCTTTTAGTTATGTAGCAATAGCAAAGATGGCTGGGAATGCTGGTATTTACCTCCCCGATCCAACTCCTAACACTGAGGACACACTCTTTGCCCATGTGAGATGCTATTCCCCTTCCCAAGGTAACATCACCCAGCGGCATGACTTACATAAGAAATCACAGCACTTGTCTTTGCTTAATTCATGATGAGCCTAGAGTTTAACATATCAGAATATAATAGAAGATTTGTCTTTTCTACAACATTCTGGCATGGAGTTCAAGGGACTACACTTTATTTTTTGTGTGTGACTCCCTATATAGTGTTCAGGGGGCTGGGGGGGATACTCCTGGCATTATTTGATCAACTGGGCTGGCCCTTAGGGTTCAAGGATGTGGAGCTGCTCTGGTCCTGTGGAAGTTTTTAGTAGACCTCCAGGGTAAAACCTGGCAGTATTGCGGTGGGACACGTGGAACTGAGGCTCTAACTTTCAGCTGGGCCCGCTCTGGCCTCATGACACTTCCTTTAAAAAAAATTTGGCTGGAGAGATAGTAGTGGATAGGGCATATGCCTTCTATGCTGATGACTTGGGTTTGGTCCCTGGCACTGCATATAGTCCCTGAGCACCAGCAGGAGTGATCCTTAAGCACAGAATAAGGAGTAAGCTCCTGTGAACAGTCAGCTGTGGCCCAAGCCCTTACTCTGCAAATAGCTTAGAATGATCTATTTTGAACTCCTGATGTCTATGCAAGGTTGGAAGATAATATACAATAAATGAGATTCAACAAGGTTAATTTAGGGAGGGCCAGAGAGATAGGACAGTAGATGAGGCACTTGCCTTGCACACAACTGACCCAGCTTTGATCCCTGGCACCGCATATGGTCCTTTGAGAACCACCAGGAGTAATTCCCAAGCACAGAGCTAGAACTAAGTCCTGAACATTGCTGGGTGTGGCTCCAAAAACCAAACAACAACAGCGGTAGGTCAAGTTCTTTAAAGCTGAATATGTTTTCTGATAGTTCTTCATTTATTCAATAAGCATACATGGTGCACCTTCAGAGTTTTAGTTACTGGAGAGAAAAAATGAGTATGATAATTGCCCTCAAGGAACTAGAGAGGAAGGGAACAGGATGTAAACAAATTATTTTAAGACAAATGATGCTTCTACTAGACTTCACAGAAGCACAGCAGAGAATAATTAACACTTCTCCAATCTTGAATGTTGTATTACTGTTATTGAAATACATTCTCCATGGAGGTTTATGTATCATAGTAATTTCTCAAAATATTTATTGAGTTAAATTAATAAGAACTCATAACCCCTTAAATATATATGTATATATTTATATCATTTCTGTTGAATCAATTCTTAGGGCTAAATAAATAAATCTAAAGCTCTAGATGTGAGTTTGGCTATCTACAACATCCTGAAGAATATCCAGAGAAATAATATAGGGTAAAGTATTTGCCTTGCATGTGGCTGACCCAGGTTCAATCCCTGAGCACCACCAGGAGTGATCTCTGAGCACAGAGCCAAAAGTAAGCCCTGATCACTGTTGGGTGTGGGTCACAGACACACACACACACAAACACACAAACAAGTGATGGGACCATGTAATAATACCTTTGATCAATGGAGGAGAAGTAACAAATTAAGGATATTAACTGAGACTGTGAAGTTGAATTGAATCTTGAAGGAAGGATACAAAGTCACCACTCACAGTGAAAGGAACAGGATTCCATGCAAAGAGGAAATGTGCTAAGGTGTCCTAGAGTGTGTTTTGATACACTTTATGTGTCTATAGACTTGGGTACATGTAGGGAGGGGAGTGTTAGAAAACAAAGCCAGGTAATTATAACAGTAATACCTAATATTGTCAGGTACTTACTATGTGCTAGGTACTGGCCAAACACTTTTACGTGCATTAGCTCATGTAATCCTCAAAATAACACTAAGATGAAGCAACTATTACTGTCTCCATTTCATAGAGAAAGGAACTTGAACTTCAGGGTAATCAACTCACCATTTTCAGACAATTATTAAAGCATGAAGCTGGTTTTCAAATTCAGCTTTTCCTTACCTGGAGACAATCTACTTTTTATTTTTGTTTTTGGGCCATACCCAGTGGGGCTCAGGGCTTACTCCTGGCTCTGTACTCAGGGATCGCTCCTGGTGGTTCAGGATGATATGGTTGCCAGGGAACAAACCTGGGTCAGTCCCTTGCAAGTCAAATGCCCTACCTGCTGTACTATTGCTCCGGCCCTCTAAGACAGTCTACTTAATCAGAATTAGCTCTTCTTATGTACAAAAGACATATTTGCTATAACCTTATAATGCCAGCTCCAAAGTCAATGTGAGAACATCATAAAGTTTGTTAGACTACAGCGAAATAAAATAAAAACAAGATCCGCAATGGGATCTCTAAAATAGTTAACTTTAAAACGAGACTATATTTTGAACCTGTATACTTATTTTCTGACAACAAAACACTAACTTATGACATGGTGTTTCTAGAAGGTGATGGTTGTTTTTTTTTTTTTTTTTTTTTTTTTGGTTTTTGGGTCACACCTGGCGATGCACAGGGGTTACTCCTGGCTCTGCACTCAGGAATTACTCCTGGCGGTGCTCAGGGGACCATATGGGATGCTGGGATTTGAACCCGGGTCGGCCGCGTGCAAGGCAAACGCCCTACCCGCTATGCTATCACTCCAGCCCCAAGGTGATGGTTGTTTTAAAGTATTCTTGTCCCCCAAAATTTGGTCCTCTCTCATGACACATCTTCAAAATTAGAAATCACAGATGTGAAATTATGCTGAAATGTAACTTCACTGTCTACATCTGGCTGCAGCCTTTATATTAATCTGTAAATCATGAGCACTAAAGCATTTTTAGCAATAAAATGATAAAATTTTCACTTTAAAGGAAGTAAAGCATTCTTCTATTAGGTTGAGGAGGGGCATGAGAGTTCAGTTGTAAGATGATCATAATAGTCAAAGAAATGAGAGCCTTTAACTTAGGCGAGAGAATGGAAAGAACGAGATGGTTTCGAGAAACACTGGAGAGGTAGGATCTGTGGGTCCTGGTGACTGATGAGATGTGGGGGGGTGCAAGGGAGAGAGGACTTAGGAAGATTCCTAAGTTTCCAATTATTTTGAATGGTGGGCCTTCTTTTTTTTTTTTTTTAGAACATTCATATGTTATCATTGTTAGACACTCCTAGCATGACAGAACCTTAAAAATTTTGTTTTTCACAGGAACTTGGGCAGGATAAATGAAATTGGAGCATCTTTGTGCAAGTTCATTTTCCTGCACCACTAACTTGAGCAGTACAGGGGAGACCAGGACACAGACAGGAAGTTAACTCAGAGTACTGCCAGGGGTGGCTCAAAACCTAAAGAAAACACAGATTGTCCATATTTGAATAGTACAGTTTTTCATAATGATTATGAACCCATTAGTTTTATTCTAAATTAGCCATTTGCAATCATGACTGATAGGGTAATTTCTAATAATAAATATACCTTCAACATTAGTCTTTATTATTGATATTGGACATTTAAAACTCTTTGAGTTGGTGGACCTTATATAAGATTTTGTATACAGAAAGAAGAGTGGGTTGGGAAAGGGAGAGAAAGATAATGAGTTCAATTCAGGTACTTTTTATTTAAGGACAATAGGATGCGTGTGATTTAAAAATATTGATTCTATCCTACCAAACTTCTGAAGGAAAAAATATCTAAAAGTCATAAAACTTGTCATAGGTTGAATACTTCTAAAAGAATAAATGCTGCTCAATGAAATAAATTATGTACAAAATGTACAAAATTAATCTTAGGTATGGAGTGTTGGGGCTTCATTACAGGACGAGGAGTATAAGTGAGCACTGTCACTTTTTGGTGTTAACATAAATTAGAGAAATATTAGCAAACTGGAAAAATGTTTGGAAGACTAGCAGGTTATTTTGGATCTTGAACCTAGAAAGACTGAAAGAATAGTTACATGTGCTGTGAGATTTGCAAATAAAATATATTCAGAAGTATTGTTGATGTGGTTTGTGAAGATATAGTGGTTCCTTATTCATCCAGGAACGCCCAGAGTTAAAAGACAGTGACTCAGTGAGCAGAAATACCTGATATTTTTTCTGGATCTCTATGAGAGCAAATAGTAACAAATCAAATGGACTCTTTAAAAATACAAACACTAGAGTGTCAGCAGCTTTCTGAAGACAGAAACAAATTTAATACAATATCCATCTATGGACAATGAAATTCACATTCCCTCCCCACACCATCCCAATTAAAGGGAAAGGATCTCGACCTGACAATCTGCCCTTCAGTATCGCAGACCCAGGCCGAGGGCAGACCTAGTGACCTCCTCCTGAATAAAAAGGGGAAGGGGATTGGGCAGTAAATTCTGTCCTGGAGAACATCAGCCCGGCAGTAAATCGGAATCCTCTCCGTGCCCTCTTTATTATCACATTCACAGCATGAAGTTATGAGCTTCCTCACAGCTCCTGCTATAAAAATGTGATGGATGGTAGGGAAACCTCAGGGAGTTAATCTATTCTTCCATTAAATTTTACTTTAATTGGTCTGTGAGTCAATCAGAAACTCACTAGACAGTGAATTAAGAAAGAAAAGAATGAAACAGAAAAAGAGCTTTCTTTTGCAGTTACTATATTATAATGCAGGATTATTCTTCCATTGAAAGAAAAGGGAGACCATTGGTCTATACAAATAATCCCTAGCCCCGTAAAGAAAATGAGAGAAAAACAGGCAACCATGAATCCTACTCACCGGTGACATTAATACATATGACATTTACATACACATTCACACTTACCCCACCAAGAAAAGACAGCCTTCTCAAGCCCTCTCCACCCCCACCACCAGTAATTAGAATGAGGCAGAAAGAGGGGGGTGCCTGGGGAGTGGGGGAAATGAACCTGAATTGCAATCTCTAGGAAAATTAATACAAAGAAAAATAAACTGTTAAGACTTTCTATTATCAGTAACAAAACTCTGCAGGTACAAAAGAAGGTAGATACTAAAGACCAAGGATGGATCAGCTGAGATTTTCATGGGTTCAGTTAGTAAAATGTTTGTGCAGTATTTAAGGCCATAATGGGCTCTGATGAAGATTCTCAGAATCTAATAATGGCCTCTCTGGACTTCTTGTCTAATTAGTGGAATAAGGAGCGAGCCAGCTTGGAACTGAGCATGGCTGGGGATGAGGAAGAGGCAAAAAAGAAAAAAAAAAGCCTTAGCTGAAAGAAAAATAAAGCAGAGTGAAGCAGAAGAAAAACAAGAGCAGCCATGGCTCTAAAAACCGTGCTTCCCAGCTGACAACTGAAGCTCATGCCTTGAAATATATGATAATAAGGTTTTATGGGAGTGAGCCCCAGGGACCCAAATGTCTCTCTGTAAACAACGGACTTCAGGGAAAAGCCAAGGTTTGAGTAATGTACTTAGTCTACTCATGATAAAAAAAAAGGGGGGGGCAAAAAGCCACACCGATAGGAAATAAGTCCCTTTATTCTCACTGTTGGATCCTGAGTGCAGCAGATGCTCTTTGAGGGCAAAGACAATTGACAAACAGTGTAGAAATAGAGTTATCCCGTGTTAGGAAAAAGAATTTCAGTCTCAGTTGTCTCAAAAAAACCCCAAGGTTCTATGAGAAGGACCTAACATAGTGCTGTCTGTTCACACTGGCAATATATGTCCAGAGACCAAATGGTTTATTGTGCGGTGGGGTGTGGTTCCAGTGTAATTACTAGAGGGATATCTCTATGACTGAGTCCCTGAAGCATATGCTCTTTAGTCCCAGTGCTGTAAAGGGTTAAGCCTGAAAATGCTGCCTATTCCCACTGGTCCCCATTTCAGGCCAGGTTACTGAGAGGGTTATTACCAGCTGAACTCCATACATAGTATGATGATTTCCTTTGGAGACTAGGGTCAGGTAAAGCTCAAAGGTAGCCTTAAGCAACTGCTAAATGATCAAAGTCCCCAGTGTACCCTGAGTCTAAATCAGGTTGCCTTCAAAATTCTTCATCCTCAAAGACAACAGCTCTATCCCTTCTATAATGTAAGGCCATGAGACAGTGAAGTGCTATTTCTATAGGCATTAGTTCCACCTTATATATTAAAAAGGTATTTGTTGTGCCCTAATCACTCCAGATCCAGAATCATAAGGGACCTTGTTTCTTGGTGGGAGGCTATAGTGTGAAAGGTTACTTAGTCATCACTAGCCTCTAGCGATGCTGGAACGCCACACATGGGGCTCCTCAAACAGGAAGTCAACGCCAGGCCTGACCCCTGGATGAACTCAGTGCATTTTCGGGCAAGGGGCCTGATGAATCTCCAGGGACAGTACTGCTCTGTGCCTCTGTGTACGTATGTGTGGGTTTAGTACACCACATGCGTGTATGGAGGTGGGTGGGGCAGAAGGGAAGGAGGGTGTGAAGGTTCTGGATAATTATGAAAATTAGATCTTTTACAGCGGCCTTCAAGCTCAATTTGGGCTGACAGCTCATGAACAGATCATCTTAAGTCTTAATAGGCGGATGCTGGTTCAATAGTTGTATGTTTAAATCATGCACATTTGTGCCACAGCTGACACAGAAAGCAGACCCCATGGCTTAGTGGGTTCACGTGGATGAGTCTATATTTAACATTCTTCCTCTCTGGGGAAGGCTAAACAAAGCAACACAAAACACAACGCAAAGGATATTTAAAACTTTTTGCCATCCCCAAAAATAATCTCAGCAATCTTTTCACTGAAAACATCTAGTAGTAGAAATGATAGAAGATGAATGAAGACATTTTAAATTTATTTAGCATTGAGGTCTTTCCAAAACTACTTTTGATACTATTTTCTAAATCGCTCCTATTCAAAACCAGTTGGTTGGGTCACGGTTGGAAATGTTTCCTTACTTTTAGTTATCTGCCCCCAGAGCACTCGCTCTCCTGCCTCTCATACTTTGGTGGCAGTTATGCCAAATGATGTCAAGATCTCAAGGCCTCTGACACATCCTGAATTCTGAATGAATGTGTTTCCTGACTACTCCTGATAATGTTCCTGTTAGTTCTAAAGGGGTTAATGAGGTTGGGAGAGGCAGCATTTCCTGCTTGAAGGAGAACTGAGTCCAATGACATTAGAAGCTTTTTCTTTGTATTTTTTTTTCTGTGTTTGCAATAAAAGCTTCTCTGCAGCTTCACGTGGAGGAAGGGATAAAGCAGTATCGCTAACCTGTCTGGCATCTGGCTTCCAGCAGGGAGAGAGGCTCATCTACCTCACCCCTCAGGCTTCTTTAACTGAATTAGCCGTATTAAGTGCCTTGGTAGCCCAGGGAATGAACGTCGTCGATCAGTGCCGGGGAAGGCATGTTTGGAGGGTATAATTCTGCCGGAGGAGAATGGACTCCCCAGCACATGGGCCTAAACTGCAGAGTAACAGAGCCCTAAATCTCCAGTTGCAGATTTACAGCCTCCATTCTCCTTCTTTACTGCAAATACAATCCGGCAGTAATGGTCTAACACAGCAACACCATCACCAACTGGCTGATGGCTCGCATAAAAGCAATGTCAACCAAAAACTATGAGTTTATAAAAGGGAACAAACCCTCAACAGTGACAAGAACATGAAACCCATTAACAATTTAAGCACTCTCCATTTTTTATTTCCCACCTTGAAGCTATTATGGCTGATAGAAAGCATCTCAGTGGAGTTAACCACTGCAAAAGAGGGTTAGGATGCTAGCTTAACTCCTAAGACAGGAGGTTAGGTGGTTTGAAACACTCGACTGTATGGTTTCAACCTTTTTATAGGGCTACCACCTGGTAGCCTGTAGTTCAGAAGACCTCAGAAGACTGCAGATATGATAGGCTTACCTCTCATATATCATCAAATTATTCTCAGAAATCACACCAATTGAACATGGTTGGGAGTGGACTTGCTGGTCCATTGAGTATGACAAAGCTTGAGGGCTATACTTTGGAAGGAATGGTAGAATATTTTTGGGATGAATTTCTGAAGAAATCAAGGATCAAAACTTGGCATTATAATTATATTATATACTAGTATATTGGCATTATAATATACTATTATATTGGCATTATAATAGTCATTTAAAAAGAGTTTTTGAAACAATTTATCTAGGATCACAGCCCTAATTCCTTGAAGGGATACTGCCACCAGAATATTTCAACTTTGCAAGTGGGCTATCTAAACTGTGATGTAAACTGTTACCTGTCATACACTTTATATGTATACCTTCCATTCTTTAGATTAACAGATACAAATAACTAACTTTAATAGAGTTTCCCAACTTAACCACAAAACTCTCTTATTTAACCAAAAAATTACTCTGAGGAAAAATGCAAGAGCAAATAGTCTTCTCTCTTCCCCCAGGTGAAAATAAAGATAGGACTTTCAGGAGATATTGAAACCCATCAAGTGGTGATTCATCCCTAACAAAAACTCTTCTTTTTAAAATCAAACTCACTGGCAATAGAAAAGTCATTCCCTTTAGAGTTTTGCATTTTTTATGCATGTAATTGATAAACAATTTACTTTTTAGAAATAGAGACTTAGTACAAAGAGAAAAGAGACAAATAAGGGCATGTTTAATATGGTCACACATATCCACACAAATACTGCCAATGAAGTAAAAGTTCCTGATTTACATATATTGTGCTGATTACATGAGCAATTTAATATAAAATTTAATCTCTACTAATGGGCCTGGGGGAAAGTAAAAATATAACTAAGAAATACTTATGTTGCAGTAAAATGAATACCATCATTAGAAGCAAAAAAAGCAGGTCTTAGTAATGCTCAGCTATTGTGCTATAAGACTACTCTCTTAGTTTTAGCATCAAAAAAATTCATGACCTCATGAAAGAATATTAGCCTATCTGCAGACCATCTTAACCTGGGCTGGTTTTATCAAAGAGATTACCATTTCATGCTGCTTTTGTTATATGCACTTAGATTTTGAATACTGGTTTGTTTTAAAGTGTCTCCTCTGGGGCCGGAGCGATAGCACAGCGGGTAGGGCGTTTGCCTTGCACGCGGCCGACCCGGGTTCGATCCTCGGCATCCCATATGGTCCCCCAAGCACCGCCAGGAGTAATTCCTGAGTGCAAAGCCAGGAGTAACCCCTGAGCATCGCTGGGTGTGACCCAAAAAGCAAAAAAAAAAAGTGTCTCCTCTAAGAAACAGAAAACATTAAGAAGGAAAATAAGAAAGACTAAGTAAAAGATAAGAAACAAGAAAGTAACAACAACAAAAAAAGTGATCTGTCATCCCCCAGTCCCTGTAGTGGGCAAGAGAGCCAAAGCTCTTCTCTTTACAAAATGTTAGAAAAATGGTTAGTTTGAATGCTAGACAATAACCAGTACTTATATGGTTCTGCTTTCAGAACGGCTAATGTCAGGGGTAGTAGTAGATTGCATGGCAGAGCTCTGGACCTATACAATCCCCACCAATGAAGCCTTTTCTCCAGTTTGAGTCATAACCATAAATACTGCCCCATCCCCACATTCCAGTAACAAAGTCCTTCCTTCCTCCCATGCCCCTAAACAAAGGGGACAACAGTATGTTTGGTGGGAACATCTTGAAATAAGATATCACTCCCCAAATGGAAGGAAGTCACAGGGGAGATTGACGCCATAAAGGCAGTTCTACCCTATTGAAACGCCAGCAGATGGGGTCGTAAACATTTCCTTCTCCCCTTGCTAACAGCCACCAAGTCAGCTTCATCTTTATCTCAATCTTTATCTTCCTGTCAGGTCATAAATACCTCTTACTCAAGCCTCACGCACAGCTGGGCCATGCCAGGCAAGTTTACTTCCTGTGAAGGGTTCATCGCAGGAAACATTTCGGAGTAGGTGGGGGAAGAGGATGAAAACCCGGTTGAGGACACACAGTTGCAGCACATTCAAGGGAACTTGGGAACCTCCAAGAAGGTTTTGGTCAGGCTAACAACTGGCCAAGGGGCCTAGTGAAAAGCATAAAGTTTAATTTAAGAAGATGCTGCTTTCATGGTCATGCTCAAGCAACAAGTTAAAAAAAAATTATACTTGTTACAGATAAATAAAAGAGCTGAATAATGTCAGGGGCTTTTATTTTTTCTCCTAGAACCTCCCAAATGCTGCTTGGTTTTTTTCAATCACTCCTTGGCTCTGAAACTTGGGTCATACTCAGACATAATGGAACCATGACACCTGGCAATAGAACTCAATAAAAATATTTGCTTAGTCCCAGGTCAGGAAAAGAATGTACCCCTTTCCTTACCGAATTTGGGCAGAAGAGCAAAGAGTGACCTTCTGGCTCTCCTTCCTTCCTGGGGAGTGGTTTCAGGCTAAGGAAACCATCTGCCTGCCCGGCCCTTGGCAATTTCCAAATAGTGGAAACTGAGCTGATGTAGATCTGAAAGTAAGGGCACCTCTTCTCCCTCCAAGCGGCTGAAACAATGGGCCCACTCAGGAATTCCTGGGATATCTTTGTTTCTTAAAAATGACTAGTCTTCAAAAAACAAATCTATAACTTGATTTTTTAAAAAAAGAATTTTAATGAATAGTTGCCAATGAAACAGCTAAGTCTGCTTCAGTGATGACAGACAGGGTTGATCAGAAGTGGATTTTCACTCAGGAGTTGGTAAACGTGCCTTCATTATGCTTTGAGAGTAACTGCTCTGGACTGGTTTGTTTTACTTAATCTTTCAGTTCTGACATGATTTAGATACTGTGTACATTAAAAGAGAAAAGTGAAAATACTTTAATAAATTTTGGGGGGCTTCCCAAGCAGTGCAGATAGGGTTGGTTCCAGGGTTTCTCCTGGCAATACTCAGCGAATAGGGTGGTTCAGTACTAGGTCCTGAGGATGTGGAACTGCCTGGACCCTGCAGTGCTAAGGGTCACCAGAGCCACCCCAGTGGCTGGGGAGAGGGAAAACATGTAGTTCTAGGGTTTCAATTAAGAACCTGGCACCATGTGTCCCTGACTCCTGAGCTATTTCCCTAGCTCCTCTAATAAGTCTTTGGAAAAAAAAAGTTATAAAAAAATACATTTTATTACTAGCACTTTGGCAAAGTTACTTAAACTCTGTGACTACCTTATACTACAAAATGGGTACAATCATAGTCCCCTTTAAAAAAATCATTGCGTTCTCCCACTTAAATATGTTTTATAATCATATTTTAAATACATGCTTATACTTATAAGTATGTTTATGAGGGTATATACGTATCCAAAGGATATTTATAAGTATCCTGTTTTACTGGTGCCCACTTGAGCAAACTGATGAACAATGGATAACAGTGACAGTGACAGTGATCCTATTTTACTACACTTCAAAATATCTTTTCATTGTGCCCAAATTACTTTTATTTATATATTTATATATTTTTTCTCATTAGGTATAATGAGGATAAAATAAACATATGGACAGACAATCACATAGATCAGAGCTGGAAATTTAGGGAATATATGGATATATAAGTTTTACCTTGGATATAACATGGAAAGCTTGGGTGTTTTGTAATTTGGATTGTATATAAAGCAAAGGACATCAATTATATGCTTTTGAAAAAACTTAAAGAGGCCACAGAGTAGTGCTAGAGATTGAACTCAGAGCTCTTGAATTGTTTCCCTGCCCTATTTGCATTCTTAAAAAGCTTAAATTAAGCTTAATATTAGGCCTCAGATTGGTATTCCAAGATTTCCATAAACTAGGCTGATTGATCTTTATAGCTGTCTCTCTTCTTATTCTATAATAATTAAGCAGGCCTTGTGAGACTGGACTATGGGGTGTTTTCTGAACACAACCTGAATTTCCCCTTTTTGGATGTAGCCCCTTCACTCTGGAGTGTGTCACTCCATCTTATAATCTCCCTCTCTTTGCAGGTTGATATCAGAAATACAGAGGTTCTTTCATTCAGTGATAAGATTTCATGATATACTTTCCATTCACCTTAAAGGCCTGATCCCAAAGGCCTGATACTTCATGGCTATGGAGTTTTGATACAAGAGTTTTAGAGATGAGGTCTAGTTCTCCTTTACTAAGTTTTGATTTGCCCAAAGACACTAAACTACACATTGGATTACAATTTAGGCTTCTTAACCATGAAGAGATTTCTAAAAGCAAATCATTGACCCTCTTGGCCCTTCTCATTCTGATCCCAACTGGTCTTCTTAGGGCAACAGTACCTCTAGCATTTAACACACAGACTCTTGAATTACATTTGGTTTGTTTTTTGGCCACACCCAGAGATGCTCAAGCGTTACTTCTGGTTCTGCATTCAGGAATTACTCTTGGTAGTGCTTGGGGGCACTGGATGGGGTGCTGGGGATTGAACCTGGGTTGGCAGCATGGAAGGGCAGTACCCTACCCCTGCATTTTTTTTGATACTTGTATTTCCTTCTACCTTATCTCATTCATTTGGGACCCCTCCATCAATATATATAGTGTCTGGGGGCTTAGAACAGGGCTTGTCTAGTTGGAGGCATCTAGGAAATACTGTAATGACATTAAGAATTAAATATATATTTTAATAGTTAAAGATATGATAAATATTACAAAACAAGGGACTTAAATAGCCTTTCTCATCCCACTGACTCATACCTTTCATAGTCTCAAAGTTCATACTAACCCAACTCTCTGAACTGAACTATACAGGACACGATAAATGAATACTTTTGCAACTGCTAAAAAATTAGTAAAAATCATGTTTCAGGGGCCGGAGCGATAGCACAGCGGGTAGGGTGTTTGCCTTGCACGCGGCTGACCTGGGTTCGATCCCCGGCATCCCAAATGGTCCCCTGAGCACCGCCAGGAGCAATTCCTGAGTGCAAAGCCAGGAGTAACCCCTGAGCATCGCTGGGTGTGACCCAAAAAGCAAAAAAAAAAATTATGTTTCAGCATACTTTAGTTTTTATATTTTTATTGGTTATGGAGTCACACCAAGTGGTGTGACTATAGGGTTTGGTGTGCTTTAAGGAACCAAATGTGCTGCCAGGGATTAAACCACTGTGCTGCCAGGAATTGAACCTGGGTCAGCTGTGCAAGGAAAGCACCCTGCCCACTGTACTATATCTCCAGCCATCCCCCCACCCCAATTATTATTATTTTTGTCATTATACTTCATACTCATACTAGTCCTTCCCTCATAGCCCCCACGGAAGATGGAAGGATCGGGGGGTGGTAAGTAGCCTGGTGTCATTTAGGGGGTGCTTTCTGTTTGTTGGCTTCAGGGAGGTAGATTTTTGGGGAGGTGGTACTGAGTGATTATTTTTTCTGAAAAGGAGGCAGTAGGCCAAATAAGTTTGGGAACCTCTGCTTTATACATATACACTAATTTATAACTTCCTAAAAGTTTCTGACCACATGTGTGCTTTTCACTATACAGGGGACTCACGCTGATCATTTACTATGAAGTAGACCAAGCCCTGCCTTCAGATTGGCTGCAATCCACTGGGAAGACGTCATATAACACAACTAGAAAAAGCACATTTGTGAAAAGGCACAAAAGGAATTCAGAAGGCCAGGAGTATAGTAGGTTTCAGAGGAAATTGCTGAAATCAAGTTGTATATCTTACATTGACTTTTTTATGGGCCTCCAATATGTGAACTAAGAGCAATACTTTGAATGTATTTCCAATTGCTCATTTTCTCTACTTAGTGACATGAAGGTCACCTTCTTTTCTTTTTTTTTTTTCTTTATGAAAGTTTTGCTTTCTAATCAAACTTTGACAAAAAGCCATTATATGTGTACTTTTCTAACTGGGGACGGTAGTAGTAATCATATACAAACTTCTTTTAATGTTTTTGGGGAACACATCCTGCAATGCTTAGGGGTCACTCCTGGTGGTATTCTAGATACTTTGTAGTGTTAGGGATTGACCCTGGGGCACCAAGAGGAAAAAATGTGCTCCATATCTTTAAACTATCTTCCTGGTCCCCAATTTTAATTTTTCAAAGTGCCTCTCTCTCTCTCTCTCTCTCTCTCTCTCTCTCTCTCTCCATAACACTGTATCACTGTCAATCCATTGATCATTGATTTGCTTGAGCGGGCACCAGTAAAGTCTCCATTGTGAGACTTGTTACTGGTTTTGGCATATCGGATACGCCACGGGTAGCTTGCCAGGCTCTGCCGTGCGGGAGGGATACTCTCGATAGCTTGCCAGGCTCTCTGAGAGGGGCGGAGGAATCGAACCTGGGTTGGCCATGTGCAAGGCAAATGCTCTACCCGCTGTGCTATTGCTCCAGCCCAGCAATCATCATCATCATCATCATCATCATCATCATCATCATCATCATCATCATCATCATCATCATCACTGTCATCTCGTTGCTCATCGATTTGTTCGAGCGGGCACCAGTAACGTCTCTCATTGAGAGACTTATTGTTACTGTTTTTGGCATATCCAATATGCACGGGTAGCTTGCCAGGCTCTGCCATGCGGGCTCCATACTCTCGGTAGCTTGCCGGGCTCTCCGAGAGGGTCGGAGGAATCAAACTCGCGTTGGCTGCGTGAAAGGTGAACACCCAACCACCGTGCTATAGCTCCAGTCCAATAATAATAATAATAATAATAATAATAATAATAATAATAAAGTTAAAAATGGTTATATATCTTTCCATTCTTTATTTCCCCCAACAAACTCAGGAGGGAAGAACCAATTGCAAACCATATACCACAGATGTATGTGTGATGCCTAAAATACATCGTTCTATTTTATTTCTGGAATCTCTCTTCATAAATTTTCCCAAGGGAGGAAACCAAAGGCAAGGCATATCTCTATTGCAATATTTGCTTATTTACTTTATGACTCTATATCATAATCTGGAGCAATCTTATTTGTTAGTTTACTTCTTGTTCTTCCCAATAGAATAAACATTCCTGAGGACAGGAACCTCATCTACCTTATTCCTTTCTCAATAGGAAACTGTTGAAAAAACAAATGAATCATTAACTATACTACTTACATTAAGGGACTGGAGCAATAGCACAGCAGTTGGGCATTCGCCTTTCACGAGGCCGATCCGTGTTTGATTCCTCCACCCCTCTCGGAGAGCCCAGCAAGCTACCGAGAGTATGGAGCCCGCACGGCAGAGCCTGGCAAGCTACCCGTGCATACTGGATATGCCAAAAACAGTAACAATAAATCTCAATGAGAGATGTTACTGGTGCCCGCTCGAGCAAATCAATGAGCAATGGGATGACAGTGACACAGTGACAGTGACTTACATTAAGGAAAATAAGTCATATGATAAAAGAAATCAATGACTAAACCTCCTAGCATTGAACTGAGAAGAAATATTACTCTGTGTGTGTGTGTGTGTGTGTGTGTGTGTGTGTGTGTGTGTGTGTGCCATACCAGAACCACCTGATATCAGATATCAGTCAAATATCTTTCCTGGCAAGGTTTGGGGGAACCATATGAGGTTCTGGGGATTGAACCCTTGTCAGCTGCATGCAAGGCAAGTACCCTACCTCATGTACTATTGCTTGGTCCCTGATAACCAATATTTTTACCCATTTATATTTCCAAGAAGAAGTGTATAGAGGAGCAAATAGCAAATAGGGCTCTTAGTTTTCAGGGTGGTTTTATTTTTTTGAGGGAGGCGTTGAGTTATACCCTGCAGTTTCAGGGCGATTCCTAGCTCTGTGCTCCGGAATAACCCCCCTAAGTGTTCTCAGGGGACCTTATGTGGTATAGGAATTTGAACTATGAATGGGATACAAGGCAATCAAGAGCCTTGACCCTTGTATTGTCTATTTGGCCCGAGTTTTCAGTTTCATTAAGTCTTCACTAAATAACTACTGAGTGTGTCTCTGAATAGAGTATGACATTAAGAACTGTAGCAGGAGGCCTGGAGTGATAGTACAGTGGGTAGGGCATTTGCCTTGCATGCGGCCAACCCGGGTTCAAGTCCCAGCATCCCATATGGTCCTTTGAGCACCACCAGGAGTGATTCCTGAGTGCAGAGCCAGGAATAACCCCTGTGCATTGCCAGATGTGATCCCTCCCCCCCAAAAAAGCAAGAACTGTAGCAGGAGCCAGGGAGATAGCTCAATGGGTTGGAGCACATGCTTTGCATGCAGAAGGCCTGGGTTTGAGCCCTGGCACCATGTGGGCCCCTGAGCATACCCAAAAGCAACTCCAGAACAAGAACAGAGAGTAACCTCTGAGCACTGGCAGGTGTAGAGCCACCCAAACATAAACAAGAACTGCAGGCAATAAATGAGAAGTTTATCATCTTTTTTCCCCCAACAAGCACATATGATACAGCAATACAGTAATACCACACAATAAAGAAAAACTAGGAATAAATGGTGCAGTCCAGATGTATAAGAGAGAAACTGCCTTCTTTGCTTTAATTAGGAAGGGCTGCCTGGGGTGGTGGGGTTTCGAATTGATTATAAGGTGAATTTTCATCAATGAAAAACTTCACCAGAGGTCCTTAAAAAAATTCATAACTTCAATATGCTTCAATATATCCCACGTTTAAATAAGTTTAATTAAAGAGTAGAAATACTTTGAGATACTCCAATAGATCGTGGCTTGTCAATGCAAAATAGTCCTATTAAGACTATTGGGCCAGTCCCATTGCAGGCTTTTAATGGCTTTATGCAAGTTTAATCACATTCACTTGATCTAGCTCTTTCAGCTTCAGTCCCACTAGAATTTAAAAGGTCAAGTTTCAAAAGCCTAAAATAAGTGATTTAGAATAGAAATGCCAAGTTAACCTTAACCACAGCTAAACTAATGCTAAAGTCGTACCGAAAATCATATGTTGTATAAAATACGAGTGAAACAAGACTATTAAAACTTTATCATTTTTTCCTGAGGTAATATGAAGAAAAATTTCAGTAAACTATAAAATCACAATTTTAATAAAACAATGATAGCTCACTGATAACTTCTTACAGACTGCTGATCTGGGAGAACACATAGGCCTCAGAGGTAGGGTAGATAGGAGGCCAGGTGGAGAGGAGACCAGGGAAAGGGAGTCATCTTTTGAAAATGACACAGATGGGTTACAGTTCTGTGGGGGAAGAGAGGGCCTTAGCAGCCAAGTCTTCTAAAGCTGACAGCTGGGAGTATGACTTGCTAACCTGGAGCCCTCAAGAGTCTGTCACGGAGGCTGCCATTTATATAGTTCCGCCTTCTCATGTAATCCTTGGTAGCAACTATATGTGTTTTATATTCAAATGACTCCATGGCATTAGAATCTACTATTTACTAGGATTAGACAGATACTGTTTTTTTGTTTGTTTCTTCTGGCCTGACAGAAAAATGGCTTTTTAAATGGCTCCTTTTCACTAATGGAAAGGTCAAGCATTAGCCTAAATAGGCAATGTTTACCTCTTAAAAAACAACAACAATAGCATTTTAAAATGATTTAAAAATCACCGTTCCTAATTGCTATGATAATCTGCTATAGAACCATGAATATTAGGTAATCTAGCTTTATTTTTGGTATCTCCATACCTACAAACATATAGGGGATTAAAAAGGAGATTAGGAAATGTCACTATAAAGCAGCAAGGCTCTGAGGGACATGGCCTGGGAGACAAGTAAGTTAGTGTAAAGGGAAGGTGCCAAATGGTAATAAAAACAGAATGGGAAACCATGAAAATAAAATAACTGTGCATTAAAAATATATTTGGACCAGCTTCTCTATGCTGGTGTTTTGTAATATTAACTGTTTAAACCTGCTTAAAATGAGAGCTTTGAGTTCTCAAAATCCTTTAATTCGGTTAAACATCCGCCGCCCTGAAAGGGCTCCACAGAATCCCATAAAACATTATTTATCTGTGTGCGTTAACGGCACGATACTGTAATTTCCAGAATAAATGCTGGGTGTAAATTGTTGTTTATGTTGGATCCTGACTGTCTTTACGAGAAACAAAGTGAAAACGGAATCTTCACAGCTTTATTTCTTCCGTTAAAGTCTATTCTGCAGCAGGAAACATGCCTTGTGGAGTTTCTTAATGAACACTTATAAAGCCTGTTGGTTAAACCCAAGCACAGAGAATCACCTCCAAATATATACCCTCTTTTATCGACATTCTTTTTATTTAAATCAAGTTAAATTAAAGTGAAAGCACCAGTTACATTATTATAGTTAAGGGTTTGTCAGCATTTTTATAAAGTTTTGTCACAAGTTTATAATTTGAAAAGACAAGAAGAAAATTAAAAAGCAAACAAATAAGGATACCTTTACAGAGGAGCTTGTTGTAAAAAGGAATTCTTATTTCTCTTTAAGGACATTTGAAAGTCCCTATTGAGGCAAGAGATACAGACATACTATTGATTTAAGACATTTGGTTGGGGGCAGGAGCAAAGATAGTACAGTGGATAGGGTGTTTGCCTTGCACATACTTTCAAGTTTGGCTCCCAGCACCCCATATTGTCCTCCAAACCCACAAAGAATGATCCCTGAATGGGGGCCAGGAGTAATCCCTGAGAGCCGCTGATGTGGTCCCTAAATAAAATAAAAAGACATTTGGGTGAGATTTTTTGGTTTCCAAAAATAAAGTTTTCAAAGGCATTCCAACCACAAAACTGATTGAAATATGAAATTCTCTGTATCACTGTCATCCCGTTGTTCATCGATTTACTATGAAATTCTCTATGTGTCTAAATTTTCTAGAGAATATGAAAAATTAGATATTCCAGAGTTTTACCTCCCTCACTTCCTGATACTCCCCATAACAAAATTCCCTATTCCTTTTATTCAAGTGGAAACTCTAGCAAGGAGAACTTAGGAGGGTTTCAAAATAAAAAGTGGGCAACACCAGGTAAAATTTTTAATTCTCTTCTTGATTCTTTCTCTGAATACTTTTGTAATTTTTCTTCTAAAAGACCATTGTTAAAAATACACATAAGAGCAGGCATTCTTTGGTTGTCTGCATAAAGCATTTAATATTTCTTCTGGAAAAAATCATTGCACAAATTTTAAGTCCAAGAATTTACAGTGCCTGCACAGCAGCTGCTCTTACCTGATAAAATTGTGACGATTCTTTCTGAGCGATTATGACTTATCAGGTCAGTGACCAACAAACTATAAAATAGATTCTAACAGCCCCCAAGGGTTGGTGTAAACACTTGAGTAAATAATATATGGAAGAGAGAGAAAGAAAGAGGGAGAGAGACAGAGACATAGAGAAAGAGACAGAGTCACAGAGACTCTATACAAATGAGTAACCTAGTTCTTCTAGCTGACATAGGACAGGAAGATAGTCTCTCAGATTTTAATTCTTCTGGCTTTCTCAGCAACTCTTCTTGAGATCAAAAGTCAGATCAGGAGACAGCATTGCTTTGATGAAGAGCAGAAGTTCTGCAGTAACCCTTCAGGACTTTCATGTATGTGTTGTTCCACCTGGGATTTTATTTAAACCTCTAACTATTTGTTTGCATGTTCTGATACATGTGTCTGAAAAGATAGCCATTCAATAGAAATAAAGAACATGAGAACTTGGGGGTGAGGGACAGAGAAACAAAAGCTAGGCAACGATAAAGGGTGGGGGTCACTTGGGGGAAAAGGGAGTGCTGAAAGGTGGTGAAGTGTTATGCATGAAACCCTAGTAAACCATAGTCCCTGAAATTATTATTTAAAAAAAAATACCGTCATAGAGGAAGGCTGGTGGGTGGGAGGAAAAAAAAAAGAGGACATTGGTGGATGGAAGTGGATACTGGTGAAGGGACTGGTGTTAGAACATGAATGCCTGCCAAAAGCCTCCACGACATTGAAGCCAAAGGTATCTTCAAAGCTGACATGCCACTGGCCAAGCAAGTGAAAACAGAGATAAATGAATGGGACTATCTCAAACTAAGAAGCTTCTGCACCTCAAGAGAAACAGTGACCAAAGTACAAAGACAATCTACAGAATGGGAAAGGATATTTATGCAGTACCCATCCGATAAAGGGTTGATAACAAGGATATACAATGCACTGGTTGAACTCCACAAGAAGAAAACTGCCAACCCGATCAAAAAATGGGGTGATGAAATGAACAGAAGCTTTCCTAAAGAAGAAATCCGAATGGCTCAGAGGCACATGAGAAAATGTTCCACATCACTAATCATCAGGGAAATGCAGATCAAAACAACCATGAGATATCATCTCACACCACAGAGACTGGCCCACATCCCCAAAAACAAAAGCAACCGGTGTTGGCGTGGATGCTGGGAGAAAGGGACTCTTCTTCACTGCTGGTGGGAATGCTGACTGGTTCAGCCCTTTTGGAAAACAATATGGACGATTCTCAAAAAATTAGAAATTGAGCTTCCATTTGACCCAGCAATACCACTCCTGGGAATATATCCCGGAGAGGCAAAACGGTATAGTAGAGATGGCATATGTATTTCTATGTTCATTGCAGCACTGTTTACAATAGCCAGAATCTGGAAAAAACCAGAGTGCCCCAAAACAGATGACTGGTTAAAGAAACTCTGGTACATCTACACAATGGAATACTATATAGCTGTCAGAAAACATGAAGTCATGAAATTTGCATATAAATGGATCAACATGGAAAGTATCATGTTGAGTGAAATGAGTCAGAAAGAAAGAGACAGACATAGAAAGATTGCACTCATATGTGGAATATAATGTAACTGAGAAGTACAAGTTGGCAACGATGCAACTTCTGGCAGATATCTCTCTGGACTTAGTTACTAAAATACTAAATTACAGAAACCCAAAACTGAGAGGCCGCTAAGTGTGGTCACTCGACCTCATACCTCTTTATCCTCAGCAATGGAAAACAAATTATCTAATGCTTCCTTTTCAGCAGGTCTGACTTTAGGGGAGAGACTCTCCAAACAATAATAGTGAGTTTTGTTGAAATATTGTATGCAATCAAAGTGAAAGTAAAGTGAAATTTATTAGTTACACAGGCGGGGGGGGGCTTAGGGTGGGGGGCTAGGGGCGTGGGGGGGTTAGGGGTGTGAGGGGGCGGGGTGGAGCTATACTGGGATTCTTGGTGGTGGAATATGAGCACTGGTGAAGGGATGGGTATTCGAGCATTGTATAACTGAGATTTAAACCTGAAAACTTTGTAACTTTCCACATGGTGACTCAATAAAAAATTAAAAAAAAAAAGAACATGAATGCCTGAAACTCAATCATGAATCACTTCATAATTCGCAGAACACAAAGTTGGAACATTTTAGTGCCTGGTTCTACTTACGACCATAATGAAAAGAACAACGATTGAAATAAATTTACATTGGATTTAAAGGAATTCAAGGCAATTTATTTATTTATTTTTGTGCCTGACCAAGAGGGTGCTCAAGGATCTCTCCTGGCAGGTCTCAGGGGACTATATGGAGTGCTGGGGATCTAACCTGGGTTGACCATATGCTTAGCAAGTACCCTATCCGCTGTATTATCTCTTCAGCCACTTCCAGGAAAACTTAGAGGAATGAGAATATTATGATAAAAATAACCAAAACTTTAATATATTACAGGTGTACAGACTTGTGTGCTTATATATAGATCCAAGGGATAACAACCATCACTAAGCTAAGAAAGGAACTTTGTTCTATATGCTGTATTTAAGTCAAGTTTCCCTAATTGCACGAGCTCCCTGGAGGTTTCTGCTGCTTTATTGTTGGATTAGAAGCTATAGAACATCTTTTCAGTTTAATGGCATAACAAGAGTTGGATTTGCCTTTCAGATCTTGAAAACTGGATGCAAATTGTTGCTTAGGTTTTAAGATCAGAGATTGAATCACATTGGTCTCCAGTGGGAACCTATCTCTGTGGTCCTCTGGCCACTCTCATTTAGAGAACTGAAACATGAAGCATGCTTAGTCTAAGGTTGTGAGTCTTCTGAACTATTACTAAAGGGAAAGCTCTGAACCTTTATCTCTCTAGAGATTTGCAAGGTCATAATAGAAAGAGAGAAGGCTGAGGCATGCATGAAATGTTTTTGCAAGTCCCGCAGAGCCTCCGAATCCAATGGGACTCTTAAGAGTCTGTATCTCAAAAATTTAAGGATGTGCTCCTTTTCTCCCTGCATCAGACAGAGCTTGGTCTTCAAGCTACAGAAAACCCAAGAATGAAATAGCAATGGGAGGGAGAGGGAGGAAGGAGAGATAAATGTAGAAATAGAGACAGTATTCCAGAGATGAGTGTGGGATGTTTGCCAAAGCACCAACACTATTCTTGACTCAAGACAGTGCTAGCAGTTTTATGAGCAATGGCTTCATTTCCCTCTAAAATTACACAAGTGGAATTTCTTGGTGTGATTTTATAGAGATCATATTATGGTTGTTGTTTTCTCCAAGGGGACCCAAATTAGAGAAGGGTTAGGATGGCTACAGGAGACTTCTCTTAGGCATAGGTGCCGAACTCATCTTTCCCCACCAGTCCAGGACCCTGCTGTGTTCTGTAATGAGTCCTCTTTTTCGAAATGACTGTGGAAGGGAGCAAGGCCACTGTTACCTCACACCTTCCATCTCTCCCCTTGAGAGATCAAAAGATACGTTGGCTGCCACCAAGGGGAGGCAAAGGAGCATAGTTCAGATAAACTTTTGATATAGTGCCATAGCAAACCCCTCATCAGAAGGTAGGAAAGGTCACACAGTAAAAAAAAAATAATAAGAAAATATAACTGCTTTCTTATGAGGAAAATATTATGAGTTCTTCCCCTTTTTCAGTTTTTATGGAAGGAGATTCTGCCAGTTCCTTCAGAAAAAAATAAGAAAAAGTAGTTTTAAAATGAGATTATGCACCTTCAGGGTGCCATTAGGAAGTTTTACTGTACTGAGATGACATGAAAGCTCTGGAATTAATATCCCTGAGATGCTTCAAACCTGCAATAGCAATTATTGTACTACGTGTCCCTGGATAAATAATAGGGCCATTCAACTAATTAGCTTCAATGATTTCAGCTCCCTGTAAATTCTCTCTCACTCGGCTATAAAAATAACACTAGGAAAACTTTTGGTAAGAGAAACTTCTTTCAGGAAATGTTTTCTTTTTCTTTCCCCCCCTCCAGTTCATAATGCACAGTGTGTAAAGTAACTTTCATTCCTAATCACAAAGCTACAAAGGAACATACATTTTTTCACATTATTAATTACCCTTTGCTATACTGACTGTATTGATTTAAACTTCTAATTCATGCTTTCCACATAAGATACAAGCATTTTGAGAAATTTATACAAATTTCTTGATACACAAGCATAAGCAATCATATGCATAAAGAAATTATAAAGCTAGACACACATAGACATATACATATAATTAAAGACAGGAAAGTAAGAATTACTGATAGCCACACTTCATTACATTATCACCATGCTCTGTCATAGAATTTTGACCAGATACTAAATTTATGATGAATAAACTCATAAAGTTTTAAATGAAATATAAGATTAATTCTGGCGTTGGGGGCAGGGTGAAAAAAATAGATTTATTTGAACTTGGTACTAACCGTCTTCAAAGTGATAAGGATTCCCCTATACTTTTGTCACCTAGAAATACATTAAGTTTTATAAATTCAAATAGGAATATGAATTCTTATATCAATAATGCAAGCTAATATGATTCTAATCTCATCAGCAATGGTCTAAAAATTTCTGGTATAAGCCCAAGAGAGATGAATATATGTGCATACATATAATTATAATTATTATTTTTTGGTGTGTGTATGTATGTATGTGTGTGTAGGCATTCCCACCAGTGCTCAGGGCTTACTCCTGGCTCTGTGCTCAGGAGTCGCTCCAGGGCAGGGCTCAGGAGACCATAAATGGTGCTTGGGACTGAACCCATGTCAGCCACATTGAAGACTAGCTCCTTACACATACTATCACGCCAGTATAAGAGCTGAATTTTTTTAAGCTTCGGGTTTTGTTGTGTTTTATCTTTTCCCTTTGTATAAGCTGTTGAGATTTCTTCTTTTCCTTTCATGGAAATTTTCTACATTAAAATGAAAGAGAAGCTCCTCCCTGGAATGGGCTAATCCTCCCCCTTCTAATGTTTAACGTCATCAGAGTAGAGGTGTCTAGTGAGAGGCAGAGGGTGATAAGCTCCATCATCGGGGAAGAAATGAAGAGGAAAAGAGTGGAACTGCTCCTTGAGCTTATCTTGTTTTTAATTAACAGAATATAATTAAAATTAAAGTCAGACAAAATGACTGGATCTTAAATCAGAATGCTGTCTAGCAGTGGACACTGCGGGCATCTGTTTATACTCATTAGAGGTGACCTGTACTACTTTCGGGGTCACCCATTTTGCTCCACTACTTATAGACAAGTTCTTTTTATATCTTACTTACATAAAAAGTACTTTTCTTCTTTTTCTAGCAATACTTAATAAATATATGTATAAGACAGAGGTACCATACACCTGATAGAGTAATAGATTTTTAAAAATCACAGCCTTCCTCAGAAGCATTATATGTAGCTATTAAATTAAATATGATTCCCCTAAAACTCGCAATTATTTAATATGACATGATATGAACTTTCTGGTCAAAATCTTGTATTAAAATTTCCCCTAACTTAAGCAAAATGTGGCCAGAGATAATGGTTTTTGTTATACAACTATTCAATATAATTCAAACATTCTAGTTTCTGCATCTCAAAATCTATACCTTCAGAGCTACCTAGGAGGTCTGTAATATCAACCCCTGTAATTTTTCCTTCAAAGAGATCTGCAGCCTCAGCTTATGAGAAATGCAGCTGGTTCACCCTAGGAGAATATAAGTCATAACGTTTGTTTTGGAAATCTATTTTATCTAATATTTCTCAATGAAATAAATTGTATAAATGAAATAAAACTGACACTGCAATATTTACTAAATTGCTATCGTCTGCTCTCTGCTTAACACTGGCTATCACTGGTTTCTCCTTGTTGTTCAGTTTGGCAGGCAAAAGAGCAAAGAAAAAAGCCTCCTGCAAAGAATACATTTTAAAATCAATATAAATAAGGTTATAAGATAGCTGGATCTAGCATGGCTTCCTCTTCACTTGTTTTTTCTATGCATTTCTTATTTTCTTCATACCCATGAGTATTCTTCAGTTTAATAATGAGAGAGAGAGAATGAGGAAGAGAGAGAGAGAATGAGTATGCATATGGAGGAGTTCACACATGGAATTAAGCTAAGAAGATCCAGAGATCAGAGGAGAAAAAAGTTCAAGTAAATCAATCCATATAAGCTATACAAATGATCTGATATTATATGATGAAATTGAAAAAAAACCTATAAATAATTGAAACTCATGACTGAAAAAAAGTATCACTGACATGGAGTAGTTCAAGATAAAAACAGAAAAAACAAGTTAATAGCAAGTATACACATAAAAGAAAATAAAAATGTCTTCAGAATCCTGTGGAAGTGAATTTTTTTCATAGTCCAGTGACATTATGTTGTTATGTTTTTGCACAGATGAAGAAAATGAAATAATTTCCACTAGCATCCCCCCAGTCCTTTCCAGGATAACTGTGAGGCAGTACTCTTAAAGCCTTAGAAAAAGAAATTCCCTGGTGCTCCTTGAAGAAGTTGTGATTCGTGGAAGATCACCAGTGTTCACAAAGTCTTCTTTTAAAGGCAAGAGGGTAGAAATGGGGCAGGAAGCTCTGAGGGCTCCTTTGGCAATTGGAGGTGGGGAAGGAAAGAGCCAACCTATAAATAAAAAATATTTCTAGAAATGGTATGCATTATTAATGATTGTGAAATATATCTCAATATGGAGGGAGAGTAGCCACATCTCAAGATGGAACAGAGCCAATAGCACAAGATACTTTGTCCAAACACTGCTGGCATTTTTATAATTTTAGGATTCAAAATACCCCATAAAGAGGGTGTCAAGGAGAATTCTGTTATGTGTCCATAAGTCTCCCTAATTATGCACAGGGATGATACTAAATAATATGAGATAAGGGAATGAAAAACAACAAACTGTTATTTTGATAGCATTGAGTTTTAGGGACTACTGACAACAATTGTATAAAATCCTGGTATAAAACAGTTTTTTTTAATTTCCATATTGAAACATTTAAAAACAAATTTTAATGCCTACTGAATCAGCAGAGTACTTTAGTTTGTTTGCTTCAGGTCTTGGAATTCAAGTATTCCTAGTTCAAACTTCCCTGTCTTGATCACTAGTTGTATTCTCTGCTAACACATTTTAGGTCTCCAAAAGGGTTGCCTTTTCATATTTGCTTGCTCCCAGAAATATGCACCCAAGTGGTATTCAGATATTTTATTCCAAACAAAAATATTGCATGTGGAGCTATGCACAAAGTATTATAATTATAGCAGTAATGCAGATATGGGTAAAAAAATGACCAAAGCAGAGGACACTTAAGATTTATAGCTGTCAAATGTAGTTTTAGTGTATGTTTGTGGTACATTCATGGACATTCATAAATTTGGTAATATCATGAGGGAGGGATAGGAATTAACTCTTCCCTCCCTCCTCCCCTCCTCCCCTTCTTCCTTCTTTCCCTCCTCCCTCCCTCTCTCTCTCTCTCTTTCTCTCTCTTTCTATCTTTCATATTTGGGAGCTTTAGTCCTGCTGCCTGAATTTGAGGGTCTCTCACACTGTTCATCTGAACAATCAATTTTTACTGCTGTAGAAGATAATAATGGTAATAACACTATAGAAAAAAAACTACCATGACCCATAACTGTAACTTATTACAGTCTTTTAAAAAATAACTGTAGTGTATGGAGCTACTTCATTTCTTGAAGCAGAAAAGGAGCTGACAGTGGAGCCTCTGTGGCCGTCAATATATCTCCTGAACGCAGGCAAGAGGCTGATCTGCTCACAGAGGGAGCATTGCTCTGGGTAAAGTCCACGTGGATAAGGAAAGTGACCCCACACGAGAAATTCACCTTCTGGCCTGCCCATCTTATAGTGCCAAGTGGCAGCAGAAAGCTCTGTCAATGTGACATGCTAGCGTTTATCATCCTATACTGAAAAAGTGAGGCTCCTTGGCCAGTTACAGTGATGCTCTTAGGCAGTAAATCTTCAGTATTCCCACTGGGACTATCAGTCCTCAGATGGTACTTTTGAAACAGAAATTTCAAAGAGCTGTGTTAACCCAAATAACAATAACAAACAAAATCTCTCACAAAGCCCCATATATTTTCCTATTGCATTTTAGTAGAGAGGATGCAAAGTATAAAGAATTACGTCATCCTAGGGCACCAGATTTCCACACATTTCATAAGAACTCACCTGGATTCTATATTATGTGAAAAGATTGCCCTATAAGACAAAATGTATTCCAGACACTTTCAAATGAAGTGGGTTCACCAAACACACAGTTTATCTTCAGTTCTGGAAGCCTTCCTTCAAGCATGACTTTGCAACAAAAGAGTTTTAATGCCACTCCATTCTGTAATGCACTGCATACTAACAAGATTTATATACATTACTGGGCCATCAAGGAACTTGAATGACTTGCAGTTTCTCTAGATGAGATTTTAAAAAATCTTAAAAAGGGTGTGCAGCATAAAAATGAAATTAGATTACATTAGAAGTTGTTTAAAAGTATAAGCATAATATTGTCTATGTACCAGCAGGGTACAGAGACCAAAGATTTGTTTTACTTCTCTTAGACAACCATTCTATAGTCACTGAACATAAACAACCATAAAGTTACAACTGCTTTTAAAATGTCACTTAGGGACAAAACTGTATAGATAGGAAATTAGATAGTACTGAATGGTTTCAGAAAGAATCAGCTGTGTACTTTGGACTTCTAGTTTTGCATTCATGACAAAGAGTATTTACCACTAATCAACTATTTTCATATTTATTTGTAGACATTTATATATACTTATAGCACCAAATAATTTATTAGTTTAAGAATGATTATACAATTCTTTACAAAATGTTCTTAAAACTGAGTCTAGATATATAGCATGATCATTGAGAAAAATGAAGTAGGTGAAATCTGGGGAATAATTAAAATTTTAGGCAGATACTTAGATGTCCATATATTTTTTTAAATGGGAGACTCTACTGAGTATGCTACAAAAATGACTCAAGCTATGACTTCTAGTTAAATATGATAAGACAGGGTAATATACTTTTAGTAGGCTGAATAAAACACAGAATAACCTATATTAAAAAAGCGCATAGCAATGTCAAATCTTTTAGCTTCTATTTAGAGGACTTGCAATAAAACAAAATCATTAGGCTGAGTGGTCACAGTTACCATAGAAGAAAAAATAACTCTAAAGTCTCATATCTATTATTATATTAGAATAGTAGTTTCTTCTCTACATAATAACACTGGGCATTAAGGAGCCATTTATGCATACCTTATTATTATTTATGAAATTACAAGTATACATGGTGTCTGATAACTCATCTCTGTGTTAAATAGAAGCATACACTGTTTTTTAAAATGTCTGTCTTTTACAATGTGCCAGGTAACAGCTTCCATAGCATAATCATGAATGCATTATATAATGTGCTCTATAAGAAGTTATTAAGAATTATGACTATAGCAACATAAACCTAATATAAATATGAATAAAACATTTAGAAATGGAATTTTCTCTTACACCGTTACCTATATAATTTGTAGCAATATAATTATCATAGAAGACACACCACATTTACAGAAAAAGCCATTTCCAAATATTAGTAAAAATCTTACAATGTAGGTGTTTTTCTAGCAAAACCACGCCTTTAGGAAACATGAGAAGAATCCACAATGCCACCTACAGTATTCTCGACAATAATCTTTTCCCTTGCAGGGAAAAAAATATCCGCTTTATTTGAAAAGTCAGGTGCATGTAAATTTCCAGACTGCAAGTAGGTGGCAGTGGTGACATTTCTGGATGATCTTTCTCACTTGGAAACATTAAAGGAGGAAAAAACCTCCTTAAAAACAAGTTGGAAACATAGGAAAATAAATAATGCTCTGAAATGTAACCTTTCACTACTAAGAGCTAATAAAATATTTGTCTTTAGGGACCAAAATCCTACAGCCCTTAATGAAGACATCCACAGCATGGAGGGTGAGCAGCAAGGATGTCAAAATTAGAAAATAATGAAAAGAAAGTAGGATTGGACGACCGTTTCCCACAAAGCTCACAAAAAGAATCAGGAATTTGATGTAGACAAGAAACTTCAAGGTTGACAGTACAGACACATAAATTTAAAACTAGTAAGTTAGTATTTTAAAAAGTCATTAAGAAACCTGTTTGTAAATTCAGGAAGGTGAATGAGTTCATTAGGACATGGTCTTTAATGAAGAGTATCAATTGAGTTCATAAAAAACTGTGTACAGCAAGAGGCTATTAAACAATGTAGACATATTTAAAGTGTGCTCAACTCTAAACAAACACTAGAAACATTAGAATAAAACCACCTGAATTGTCTTTCAAGGTTAATGAGTTGGCAGTTATATCCATTCTGTTCTCAAGTTTACCTGCAAAAACAAGCAGGGTCATTAAGTTGTATTATCAATTCAATCTAATTGATTTGACTTGTGGAGATCATGTTTGAAACTGTAAAGTACCCAAGAATTAACTGTGGAGGTGTGTATGGGGTGGGGGTGGGGCAGAACCAGTATGCATGTGTGTGTACCAATGTAGATAGAAACAGGTAAATGGGTTACAAGGGGGGGGGCAAGGTGGGGAATGCTAATGATACTATTCATATCAGACACTCCATGTGAAAAGAAAGTAAGCATTCACATCAAAGCTGTTTCACTACCTGGTTGCTCAAGTCAGCTTTTCTCCTTTCTTTAATTGGTTAATCATCAGCTAACAACAAAAGCAACCAAGTTCTGGAAAGATGCAAGAAATTTGGTGGAAACAATTTTTACATTCGTTCTCAGTACTGCTGTTCTTTCTCTCCCCTCCACCTGAAAAATTATTCTATTCATCTTTTAAGATATAATTCAAAATCTGCATACTCCAAAATGATTTTTTAGAATCCTCCTCTGTAATTAATGTCTCTTTCTCCTACAGTATTAAACATGTTTATTATAGTAATGATCACATGCTAATATTAGAATTAAAATATAGTAATGATCACATGCTAATTGTTAAGACATAATGATGATAGTAATTGGGTTGTGGTGGGCCCACCAGTTGTTCAGGTCCCAAGTGGGCTGGAGTCATTCCTTCACAATTTGGGGGAAATTTTTGTTGCTAAGAAGAGTGCTTTATGCATGTTTGTCTGAATTAGTGGAAAGGATAGTCTAAAACCATGCCTCAAAGTCTGACCTGTTTCAAACGTGAATACTGAGAATTCTGCGTCCTGCGGAATCTTAAGAAGGTTGGCAATCCTGTGGCTGGCTCCGAGTATTATAAAGTCAAGCAAAAACATGGCGCAAAGCTTTATAAAGCATCTCATATACGGAAGAAGTGCCGGCCTAAGAGTCATTGCACTGGATTCCTAAGAGCAGTAGGGGGCGCCTTACTGCTGGAAATTCCGGTAGAGGATGTGCTCACAGACCTCGGGGTGGGCGGGGCCTTGCAGAAAATCTAGTCATTGTTTTGGTGATCTTTTAAATGTAAGCAGCAGGGGGCAGAAGTCAGGCCTCAATTCGAGGCCTAGAGAAAAAAACCTGAAAATACTAAAAACCAGAACCAGTCCGAATTCAGAATTTTTAGAATAAGGGAAAAAGTTGAATTTACAGAATATGCTATTTCATTTCCACCATCAGAAGAAAATTTGTTGTGGTCCCTCTCTCTTCTTTGCGTTTCTCCCTTAAGACATTAGAGGTTATTTTTGTTTTAAGGTGAGGAGCAAATCCCATCCCCCCACCCCCACTCCCCATGAAAGAATACTGATTTAAAAAAAAAATTGTAAAATCTCTCTCAGGATAGCAAAAGATATGCAAATCATTCTTTCTCTCCGAAAGGTATTAGAAAAATTTAATGTTTTTCTTTTCCCTTCTTGCTTTTTTTGGTTTTTAGTTTTTGCTTGTTTGTTTTCAGGTTATACCTGGTTGTGCTCTGGCTTTGGGTGGAACCTGGTTGGCTGTGTGCAAGGCAGGCGTCTTACCTGCTGTGTTATCTCTCTGGCCTTATTTAATTATTTTCTAAAGAGCCCATAAAACTCAGCACCTGGCTATGTGAGTACAACCAAGTTTCAGTGAAGCTTTGTTTCATGCTGCCAAACCTGTAACTTTTAATAGCATGAAATACTCAATATATTGATCTCTTAATGCTGCACACATCTGAAAGTACTGGTTGTGTTCTGCTGAGGCAGAAGGTTTCAGGTCTAGACAAGGGGTCAGACTGTCTCACACTGAGTGGATCAAGAGAGCCACAGCCTGGAGTGCCCTCAATCAGGAAGCTACAAAAACTTATTTAAGAAGGAATCACTGCTTGAGTTTGACCCCAAACCAGGGCATTTCAAATAATGTACTAGATATAGAAATAATAAAAATGATCTTCTTTAAGGCACGTACTAAAATTGGACCCCACTGCATTTTTTGTTATGAAATTTAGTTTCATATTGCCCCTGTAAAATGTTATTCATCTTAGTGGGTTATAGTTACATTGTATTTTGGTTTATTACAAAGCATATAATCAATCATTATAGTATATTGATGAGTAAAGATTTGAGCGATTAAAAAATAGGTATATTGTAATATCTTGCACAAATATTTGATTTTGTTATTCTGTTAACATTTAAATTTTCTGTTAAAAAAAGATAAAACAGATTTTGTGAACATATGTTTTATGAGTCAGTGCCAAAATGAGTGGGAAATCCCTCAATCACAGACATAATCTTTAGAAGCCAACACATATTCAGCCTGTAGATTTTCCGACCCCTCCTATTTTTCTATATTTAGTTATTTCATTGCACACAAAAATTTCTGTAAGAAAATGGGTAGACAAAAGAAGTAAAAGACATGGAATTCAAATTCAGATCTAACGTCATTTTGGGATTCTGGCAAATAAAAAGTAGTTGAAGTCATAAGATAATCAAATTAAGAATTTACCTCAAGTAAAAATAAATAGCTTACACTTCAAAATAATGTTATATGAGTAACTTTTAAAATGCCCTTTAAAAAGTTTTGTTAAATTATTTGTAGTTAGGATGTGTCAAACACACACACACACAGTTAGTGGAGTTTTTCATTTTAAAAACTGACCTACTTAAACCATTTACATTTTATTTAATATTGATTTCAGATTGATTCATCAGCAAAATAAAATCTTGTCATTGGCTCACAGCAGGCGATGACATTCACAAATAGGGTACAAGAAATACTGAAAGGGCTATGAATATAACCAATATGTAGTTCAGATTTATGGATTATGGATTTTAAAACATTTTAAATGGAGTTGTGAGCAGCCTAAAACCACTTTCATTCCCATCTGTTCCATATGAATGTGGAAACTTGGAAGTCACCTTAAAATACGTGCCTGTACAAAGTTTTACATGAAGAACATCAAATCTGTTCATAAAAGAGAAAATATTTTCTATTATTAAATATTTAAAACTTCTATATAACAATACACTTTAAACAAGCACAAATAGTCAGACTCTTCCAATATTTTGGGAATGTCTAAGTTTAGAATCTGCTCTATTGTTTATTCAGGGCAGACATGTATCAAGAATGAGCCCTGACTATATACTTCAGCCACGCTAACCTGAGCCAATACTGAATGGCAGGCACTGTGTACACACAGTTGCTAGGGAGAAAATATGTCCGTTCTTGCCTCTAAAAATAAAACTCCCAGGTTTCAGAGGATACAGAAGCAACAAGAGGCAGTGAACTCCAGTCATGGAGTCAACAGCTTCAGGGGCTTTAGGAACAGGCTGAAATTATTTGGTTTTGACCGCCGAATGACCTCCATTGCTGCCCATTCTGATGGACAGTCAGACCATTAGTTCTTTTAACACACATTCTTTTCCTGAAACACAGACACCACTCTGCGTTCGCACAGATCAGAGAGGAGAGCAAACGAGTGTCTGAAAGGGAGAGACAGAGATGTACATGCACAGAGAACCCTCTGAGCCAGTCACGACTCTCACACTGGTCTAAGGCCTGAAGCTAGAGGAATTCATTCCCAGTAGAGACACATTAGATTATTCCCTCAACCCCCGAATCAAATGTAAAACTCTGACTCTAGATAATTGTAATTAAAAAATTATATCTAGCATGTGTCCAAAACAAAAAATACAGGAATGCTTAAATCTGGGTTTTTGTATTTACTAAAGTAATTTAGTTTCAGCTTAAAAATCAGCAATACTCTAGAGAAAGACTGACCAGAAATGAAAGTCTCACTAAGTCTCACCCAATGTTAATTCAGGTTTAATGCAACAGCATTTTCTAATCATATATGTATGTGTGTACACACAGTTGATATATATGTACACACAGTATATACACATATATGAATCCACTTAATGCATACAATTCTGTGGCCATATCACTTTGGTATAGGAGATTCAAACGCATTTGATTTGTTTTCTCTGGGGCGGTGGGAGAGTGAGAAGGGGTGGGTAAACTTAAATTTTGATGCATGTGAATAAAAACAACTTTTGATCACGATATTCTTGCGAAAAACAAGTCAAGAACTAAGTTTTGCTCTCAACCTATTCATCCAAAGCAAAACTGAAAAGTACAAAGATTATGTTCTAAAGAGGCCTGTCAGAAACAGTGAACCCGCCAGGAAGTGGGGTAGAGAAAAGAATTCTACAAAATAGAAAATGTAGGTGGCAGGTATCATTCTCTATAGCTGAATTTTTCTACCTCTAAAAAAAGCAAAGTTTAAAATCACATTAACACTAAATCACATTTAGAACACACACACACACACACACACACACACACACACACAAATAAGCTGTCTCTCTATCTCCATTTTCTTGTGGCTTGGCTGACAGAACTGTGCTTGTCCCCAGCCTCTTCTGATTTTCCTCTTGGGATAAGTGATGAGCTATGCTGCAGTAAAGGAGGAAACATCTGTTTGACTTTCCGATGCTGGCACGGGGAGCTGAAGTCTGAATCACAAATGCCACTTTCACAAACAGGTCTCCCACAGGAACCCTGCTAAAAACATGACTCTATTGGGGTAAACCATAGCTCTGGTGAGTGATGGGTAAAGCTGCTCTCCTCTCCAGCTACTTGAAACAATCCACTCTCCTTATAGAATTGTCTGTGATAGGATTTAATGAATCCAAATCTATTAGAGAAAAAAAGGCCCTGGATCCATGTTTAAGTTGGGAAGTTCACACTGAAGTCCAAAAGACTAAAATGAAATTTGCTTCAAAAATGTGGACTCTCTTATGAGCAAGGAAACTTTTATTAACATAAATAAGCACATTGTATATTAAAAAGATACAAAATATCCATTTATTTTATTATGTTTTGGTGGGGTGGAGAGGCAGTGGTTAGGAGACGGGCTAGCCACTCCTACTGATTTCTGGTCAACCTAGCCAGTGGTTCAATGCAAGGGCCCAAGAAGACTTCGTAGCTTGGGGTCACCTGGGCCATACCCAGTGGTGCTTGGAGATTCAATTATATTTTAAGCACGATGACATTATAGTTAAAAAATCAGAATACTGTTTCATGTTTTATTCTAGTGATGTTGCCCTCAGCAGTATAAACTCAGGTGCATCACTTTGGCTTGGGGTATATCTAATTCACTTGGACCTTTCTACTTTTTCCCCCTGAAAACTAGAGACTTGCATCTGCCCAGAGGCGAACTCCTGTGGCAGGTGGGATGTGCGGCTGGCCATGGTCCCCAATGCCTCTTCCATTAGAATCTTCCCATCTGCACATCTTTTTTAGAGTGTCCAAGTTTTCAGTTAAAATGGTTTTTAAACCTCCTTTCTTTGGTTTAGTGATTTTTCTCGTTATGAAAAATGACTGCTTGCTGTTTAATTTCTCTCTAGGGATATTTACTCATCTCTCTCTTGAACACGGCTCCCATTTCCTTGTCAGCACTTGATTTGGCTGACATCATTGTGTGATTATTAACCTGTGAGGGAGCCGGAAAAATTTTAGGGACCATCTAAAAACCAAACACACAGAAAGAAACAAAAGCCAACCCAGTATATTCAACAGAAGTATTTACCCCAAGTAATAGATTTTGACTGATAGAGCCACGTAGGTCTTGATGAAAATGACAGACAGGTAAGAACATTATGCTACTGTTTCATTTCGTTTTCAAAGGCAGTATTGTGTCAGAAAGAAGTTTTTTTAAAAAAAGATGTTAATTTTTTTGCTTTTTGGGTCACACCCAACTATGCTCAGGGGTTGTTCCTGGCTCTGCAGTCAGGAATCACCCCTGGAAGTGCTCAGAGGACTATAGGGGATGCTGGGTATTGAACCCAGGTTGGCCATGTGCAAGGCAAATCCAACCTGCAGTACTATCACTCCAGCCTTAGAAAGAAGTTTATTATTTAGAAAACGTTACCACCTATCAGATCAGATGGATGTTTGTTGCCAGTATGATTATACTATTTAGGGGCTGGAGTGATAGCACAGCAGGTAGGGCTTTTGCCTTGCATGCAACCGATCTGGGTTCGAATCCCAGCATCCCATATGGTCCCCTGAGCACCTCCAGGGGTGATTTCTGAGTGCATGAGCCAGCAGTAACCCCTGTGCATCGCCAGGTGTGACCCAAAAAGCAAAAAAAAAAAAAAAAGATTATACTATTTATATGAATAAATATAGTAACAAATCTGTAAGAAAGCAGGTCTGTAACTGAAAGTGGATGAAATTTTTTAAAAATGGAGGGTTGCTTTTACTTTTTTCCTCTTTTTTACATTTCTAAAATAATATTTCTAACTTATAATTAGTGCAAAGAATTTTTCGGTGAGCAAGGATAAATACTCAAATTAACATGAAAGTTTGTTTTTAGGAACACGACTAAGAGCAAATATACAATGCTCTCCCTGCTCTAAATAAAGTTCTCTTAGAACACAGGAGATGACAGAATTAACACATTAAATATTGTTCCAAAGGATAGTAATGAATGATTTTTCTCAAATTCATTTTTAACAGCCCTCCCCATATTCATGACTCCGAATGCTCCTCCAACATCTTGGATCCTTTTTTAGATAAAATTTCAACTTCTGAATTATGAACACTAATAAGATTTTCCTAGGATAAAATAAAATTAAGACATGAAATAGTTATTAGACCTCAGAGAGAAAAACAAAATTAGATACTTCTCAGCATACACAATTTAACCTAAACAATACCTCAATTTTACTTTATTTTCACAATCAGAAAATAAGGGTGAGCATAAGGAATAGTAGTTGGAGAGTTCTTCCAAAATCAATTTTAATTAAACACACATGCACTTTAATGTTGAACATGCCCATTTAATCAATGATTTTGGCTCTAAGGTGACACGATCAGCATTTACACTTAGAATTACCACTTGGTCTATTAGATACTCTATATATAAGTCCCTAAGTTCATCACCTACATTATTTGATCTATACTAATCATTAATACCTTAGAAGATAGATTTCTAAACCTTGTTTATTTTTCTAAAGGAGGGATATAAATACTGGCATAGCCTCATTTGCTATTGTTAAAATGACTTTGGATTAATTTAATATCAATTAATTTAATACAAACTTTGAAAATTATCTATTATAATTCGGCTCCTTCACTATCAGGTTTAAATTCTGAGTCATGAGAGAAGTTTAGGATCTCCCTTAGGAATGGGAATTATGGGATCAAAAGGCAGGAAGGGCTGACATAATAGATATCAACAGATCAGGAAAGAGAGGAATGGAAAGACACACCATTTCTTAAATGATTATATAGTGGCTGTTTAGAGGTTCTTTATGTTCCTATTTGATGAATGCACTTTTTTTCTTTTATTTTGGGGCCACACTTTCGGTGCCCAGGGTTTACTCCTGCCTTGTGATCAGGGATCACTCGTAGCAAGGCTCAGAGGATCATATGGGGTGCTGAGGATTAAACCCAGACCAGCTGTTTTGAGACTACCACCCTACCTGCTGTATTATAACTTTGGCCCCCTAGTGAATGTGTTTTAATACCCATTTTACAGATGAAAAGCTAAAGATCAGTGAATTTGAATGGCTTCCCTAGATTATACAGCTAGTTCATGCAATCATAATTATAGAATTTGGAAGAAATTATTAAAATCCTGAGGAGACTAGAGTTTCAAAAAAGGAAAATGAGAGTCTAGGTTTCCAAACTAAATTAATAAGCCCTAAAAAAATTGATAGCACAGCTGCTTTGCATGCAGCTAACCTGGGTTTGATCGCTGGCATCCCATATGGTCCCCCAAGCTTGCCAGGAGTGATTCCTGAGTGAAGAGCCAGGATTCCACAACCAAAAAAAATTGGAAGAGGATGCAAAGTATACCAGTTCTGGATAACTCAATAATTAATAGCTAACATTCAAAACTGCAAACCAAAATAATAGATAGAGGAATGTGTACACTTATGGTACAACCTGTGTTATATATTGCGTTTAATAGTGAAGACCCTAAAACACATGGTGCCAACAGGAGTACAAGATACTTCCTGACTTAACAACCCAAACCACCTCATATAATGTGGTGGTGCTGTGGTCCCAAAGAGACGGGATTACTGGGTCACCCAAGTGGTACTGGGTCATCCTAGTAGGTCTGCAGGTCTGCTGCAGTGTAATGCTCGGTGGCCATGTAGTGCCCGGAATTGAACCTGATACGCCCTAACTGCTATACTATCTCTTGACTCCTCTAGCCAAGTTTTAACTTGAATGTTAAGCAATTAAAACAAACAAAAAAAGTTTTTTGAAGGTACTTGATGGACTTATAAGTAAATAGAAAAGATAAAAAGAAATATAATTTTGAACTTTTGAAAAAGAAATGTCATGACTGGAAATTACATTATAGAGCTATAACAAGTTCTAGTACTGAAGCTAAAATACTTCTCGTTCAATTAACAGAATAAAGTTAATTTTAGATGTAATTAATATATGATAAGCAAGGCACACAAATATAGAGAAATTCAATAAGTAATTTTCAGAAAAGTAGTAATTTGCAACATCAATTTTGAATCTCATCTCATAGCATATATAAGAATTAATCCCACCTGAATTAAAAATAAGTATGTGCACACACAAAAAAGAAAGAATATGTAGAAGTCATGGTAGAAAACCTGAAGGGAATTGAATATTTAATAAATCCTTGATACAAAAAGGGCATTCAAGTCTTTGAAAGCATTGAATAAATATTAAAGACCATCCTGTACACACCTAACTTAAACAAAATCAAATGTTTTTACATAGCTTTATAACATTCTTTTTTACTTTCTAAAATCTCATGACTGTTCTTCAAGGTAAATTGTTATGATTGTGTTCAATAATTACAATATTATACATGATTTGATAAACCATAATTTTAACAAGTTTCCTATGGATGAACACTTAAGCTGTTATCAGTTTTTTATAATAATGATGAAGAAGAAATTATAGAAGGGTTTCCAATTTTGACTACCCATTATTTAAAGCAGATCAGAATTTGGTGGCACTAATTACACCTTTAGTCAAGTATAGCTTCTTGGAATGGAATTTCTTCACGTAAAGACCTATGCTTGTGCCTAACTTTGACCCATTTCAAAACCTTTTTGGCAACTCAGCTTCATTTCAAAGTCAACCACCCCTTGAATCTTGGTCTACTTAGAGTTATTTCACTCAGGTAACTAAGCACATAAAAAAGGAAGCAGAATAATTAGGTGACTTTATTTTTCTTTAAATTTATTTATGATTCCAACCTTAGTTAGGTTCTTAATGTTCTTCAGGAATTTTTTAACTTGATTTTTTTCTTAAGTTCCATTCCTTACTTCACATAAGGGTTGGGCCAAACACAAAACACTCTCCAGTTAAAAGTAACAAATATTTGTTTTGTTTTTGAGTCACATCTAAAAAAAGTTCAGGGCCTATTCCTGAGTCTATCCTTAGGGATAATTCCTGGCTATACTGGGGGGCCAGTGGGGGAGGACCATATGCTGTATCTAGAATCAAACTGAAGTTGACAGTGTGCAGGGCAAGTATTTAACCTCTGCACTATGTCTCTGGCTCATAAAAGTCAAACTTTTACTCCGTCTCTACTGTTGTATTATCTCTATTAGTAATTTTTAGATTTAAAAACGCATAAACATCGCCTATGACTTGCAAACAAACAATGCTTGTCTTATATTCTGGCAAAATTTAGGTTAGCTCGAGAAATTATCATATTTAATAAAAACCCAGATATTTAATCTTCCTCTTTTGTTCGTTAACTTGTTGAGGAAACTTTAGTTTACAAGAGTATATATGTTTATATGTGTTTATATGTTTTAAAGATACAATGTTACCACATCATTGCCCACTTTGAGCCCCAGTCAGTCTTGTTATCTCCTAACTGTGGCGTTAATTAGCAAGAGTGATTCCTTTCCATTACACACATGGAACTTTATAGTTTTGTTTTCATTGAACACCGTCTCTTATATAATTTTGGGTCTTTATGTACTACCTATGAGTAAGGTAATCTGGTGTTGTCTTTTTCTTTCTGATATATTTTGCTTTAGTCCCACCTATGTTGGAATTTGGAAAGAAAAGATGAAGTTGGATGTCATCTTTCCTTATAATTTAGTAGTGTTCCATTGTGCATCTATATTACAATCTTTTTTTTTCTTTTTGGGTCACAGCCAGCGATGGACAGGGGTTACTCCTAGCTCTGCATTCAGGAATTACCCCTGGTGGTGCTCAGGGGACCATATGGGATGCTGGGAATCGAACCCGGGTCGGCCACCTGCAAGGCAAACGCCCTACCCCCTGTGCTATCGCTCCAGCCCCCTATATTACAATCTTTTAATCTCCTTTTCTGTCATTGGGCACTTGGGTTGTTTTCAGACTTTGGCTATTGTAAATAGCATTGCAACTTAATATTTTTAATTAAAAAAATTTTAGAATGACTTCCAGTCCTATCTTTAAGTGAAAAGGCTGTAAATCCTTTCAAGGCCAACCATTCCACCTTGCTACTATTTCCATCACTTCCTTTCTTCTCCAACATAATGCTCCATCCCCTAGTTTTCCACTAGGAAATGGAAGATTAGGGAATAAACTATCTCTTTTTCTCCAGCAGATTTTCTGCTTGAGACGTCTGTTTCCTCGGTGAAAAGCTTCCCTTTAACATTAAGTCCCTTGCTGCTTTACTTGTTATCACTTTCTCAGACTTTTAGTTAGAGAAGTATACGCTACTGCTCCTACTTATCACCCACTGTTATTTCTTTAACCATGGAATTTTGGCTCCAATTTAAAAATATAATCTGGATCTGTTCTTTCACACTGCCCAAATGATCTACTAATTGTTGAGCCCAATGACTTCTCAGTGTTTACTATCTTATCTCCCTGACATAGTGAGGTTGCCCCCCTCACCTTCATCATTGAGATTATTTCTTTTCTGGGTTCTATATCTTTGATATGATACCCTTTAAAGATTTTCTTGCTAACTCCTCTGCCTGACTCTTTATACAGTGGCACTGCCAACAGTATTATCTCTGCTTCTTTTGTTTTCTTCCTCCGTTATTTTCATCGTCTCTCCATGCGTGGCCTACCTCTTGGTTTTAACTGTAGGCTTGAGGACAAAAGATAGTAAACTTGTCTCCAACTGTGAAAAGTTTTTGTTTCAAGTTATGAACCCATCTTTTCAAGACATTTGATCACCATATTCCTTCATATCTTTGTGTCATTTGATCAAGGTTCAAACTGTTCAAAAAGGGGTGTCCATTTGATCAAATCCAAATCATGTGGTTTGACCCTGGCAACACATGATTTGGACTTGGTAGTAGAAGGGATCACTCTTGCCAACACCACACTTAACAGGAGATAACACAAAAAGAATCAGACAACTTATAGGAAGTTGGAGGAGCTGACAGTAAATAGTCAAATAATGAATATCCCATCACAAAATACTAAGGCTAACTGGTCCCTATATCTTATAAAACAAAAGCTAAATTATTAAGAAGAATTGATAGGAGTGGATCCAAGAAAAGGGACACCCATGTTCTTTACAATAATCCTAACGTCTCCCCAGCCATTCTCACTACATGTTTTCCAACATGCCAAGTATTTCCATACAATGGAAATCTTTGTTTCCTTGTATTTTCTCTTTGGAAGATATCCTCCTCTCCTTCTTGATTTGGTTACATTTTGCTTACCCTTAAAGATTCAACTAATTATCACCATCTCTGGGAAATCTTCCCTGATTCCTTTGGGCAAAATTTATTTCTTCTTCTTCTAGTTAACTCTTTGCTAAAAGAACTAATACAGCTCAATAATTATGGTTATCTGTACATTTCTGGTTTTTACTGGATTATTAGTTCCTTCAAAGCAGAGGCTGTGTCTTATTCATCTTTATATCTCTTAAGGTTCTACCAGCAAGTACATTTTAAGGAAGAGTTAGGAAGCAGAAGGGGTGGTGCTACTATAATGATGAGGTCTCTTAACTTATGGTATACCATTTTCAGCTCAATTTCTTTTGTCTTATGTACTGTACTTTTCAAATCTTTTCAAATTAAATATCAGTAGACTTCTAGGTCAACTTCACCCCAGGTCAGGTGGCTTTTCTTATTTCTTTTTCTTTAGCTGAAGGAAGGGGAGACTGATGTTCCCATTGTTCTTCACAACTGTGGTGTCACCAGTAATTTCAGAGGTCTTACAAGCAATTCAATTTTGCTTAATTGATAAATGTTTCTTTCAAAAGCACAGCCTGAGCTAGTTGCATACGTTTCTCAGGATCTTAGATACTGGTCTTAAACTAAGAACAATAAAACATCTTAAGCCATAAGTACTGAGATCTTTAAATGACAAACTTTAAACATTGGATATTATTATCTCTAAAAAGTGGAAATAATGCCTAATTATGTATCAGTTTCCTCATGGTTAATATGCATCTATAGAATGCATGAAAAATAATACAGTCAACAAGCATCCTAGGCACAAGAGGACATTTCCGCTTTTCTTCGAAGAATACTTCTTTTACATTATAGAAATTATCTCTATATAGGATTCATTGCACCAACGAAAGTTGCATTCTTCACTTTCTTCTTCCCAGGCCTAAATGTATCTCAACTAAGGCAACTGTGCTTGATGTGGCTCTGCTAAACAGATGGCAGTGAAGCCATAGGGCACTGGAGAAAGACATGGAGCAGAAAAAAAAATGGAAGCTCCTCAGGGCACTGGTAGAAGTGCAAAGGTCTTGTTCAGGTGAAAGAAAATGTGTAATAAAATTCACTGGTTCAGCTGAACAGGTAATTACAGAGTTAATAAAACAAGAATTCCTGACACAATAGATTCTAACACTGTCATGGGTGTCATAGTCACTAAGTGACTTTTTAGTTTGCTGATCATTGATCCACTAGACACTAACAGCTCCAATCGGATCAATGCAGGATAACATATGAGGAAGACTTCTGCATGTTAAAAATCTACTGGAAATTTTACATGGAAGAGTTCATTATCTGGGTAATGTGACCTGTGTCCAAATGATACAAATGGACCATTTGTCAGGTTTTTTTAATGGCAAAAATTTTTTTTCCCTAAAAGCTTAATTATGTGAGAAATTCTACTGCCGAGAAATTGAAGCCATTTGGGTGTCATGAATGTGTAAACATGTTAATTTGAGAGCTGTGGTACCTAAGAGGTACATTTCATCCCCCCTCTCAACTTCCTTTTCCCCAACAGGGTCACCTCACTCCCTCCTCTCTTCACAGAGTGGGCCAACTGTCTGCTCTTGGATTTTCCTCTCTCTAGACTGGGTCAGTTTCATTTTTCCTGAATCCCTTTGCCTGTGTTCACACATCCTTAAGAAGGTTGTCTTCTAAGGTCAGTATTAACTCAGGGTCCCTTTTGATGTAGTTTTACCCTGGGGCCCTATTGTCACACAGTTTTGCAAAAGAGAATTGAAAGATAAAAGACTATAGATACACAAAGAACTTCTATATCCCTTGGTTATAGAAAGACACATGAATGAGAGCAATAATAACTGGCTTATTAATGGATACCAGACAAATTATAAAAAAGGTTCTAGAAAATGTAGTTTAATTTTTAGTTTTGAATATCCTGTGGATATTAGTAAAATTAATAAAATTCTGCTTAAGGTTAAAGTTTGAAGAATTTAAATTATATATATATATATATTTGACAAATACATATACACATTTGATCAATGCATACATAGATATCATTACCAAGTCAAATATGTGGAATATTTTCATCACTTCAAAAAGGTCCCTTGTGCCCTTTTTGAAGCCAATCTATTTCCTCCATCCCTGCACCTGGCAATCACTGATTGACTTTTCTGTCTATAGTTCTGACTTTTTAACAATATTCTAGAAAATAAATAATACAGTATGTCATAGTATATAGTATCTAATCTTTTATGTCTGGCTTCCTCAATTAGCATAAAATGCATTTTCATATGGATCAGTAATTTCTTGCTTTTTTTTTTTGCTTTTTGGGTCACACCCGGTGATGCTCAGGGGTTAAGTACTGGCTCTGCACTCAGGAATTACTCCTGGCGGTGTTCAGGGGACCATATGGGATGCCGGGGATTAAACCCAGGTCAGCCGCATGCAAGGCAAACGCCCTACCCGCTGTACTATCACTCCGGCCCCAGTAATTTCTTACTTTTAATGTCGAATAGTATTCAATAATATAGATACACCTGAGGTTTGTTTATCTACTCATCACTTGATCATTTTCAGTTTTGGGGCTATTGTGAGTAAAGCTCTACCAGCACTCACGACAGAGTATGTGTTCATAGCCAAGCAGTCTGGGTCTACAGTGCTTAAACATTTCACTCCACGGAGGCCAATTAGGAACCATCAACCTCTCTTTGTCATTCTCCTTTACCATGACTATTGTGACTACTCCTGGTCTGTGACGCCCTCCAATTAGACAGCCAGGTCCTCTATAAAACATCACATCTTTAGGTTGGTGGGTAGAGGGATCATGCCTCCAAATTGTCTTTTGTACTTCCAAATTATAACAAAGAATTATTTGCTGTAAGGAAATCCTCTAATTAAGATTTTGGGGGTGAAAATTTGGGCCACTCTTGGCAATGCTCAGGGACTGTTTCTGGTTCCATGTTCAGGAGTGACCTCTAGCAGTGTTCTGGGAGCCATCATGCAGAGTCAGAGTTGACTGAATGTAAGTCAGATGCATGACCCTCTGTACTATCTCTTTGCCCCCAATTCAGGTATTTTAAAAAGGGAGAATTTGAAAATAAGAACTTAATGTTGGAACACCATCTGGTGGTGGATGTGACTTTGTATTGTTGTCTTATTTAGAAAACATGGGCAGGAGCTCTATAGTACAGTGGTGGGGTGAGCTATATAGTACAGCGGGTGGGGGGTGATTCCCTTGCATGCAGCTCTTCTGAGTTTGATCCTTTAGGGTCTCCTGAGACCCACCAGAAGTGATCCCTGAGGAAACAGTCAGGAGTAATTCCTGAGCATCACTGTGTGTGACCCAAACACCCACACCCTACCCAACACCCCCCCCAAAATAAAAGAAAACAAAATGCCTAGACAGATTTATAAACTACAAATTACTATCTACTAATCCATGGCCATGATTTTTGTATAACAAAGGGTAGGACTGGCTAAGAAAACAGAAACCCTGAGTTAATTCAAGTTTGTCTTAGCTATCAATGCCACGTAGAAAATTTCTGTTTGCTTATAGTCAAACTGTGCAATTTTTACATATCACTGTATCACTGTCATCCATTGCTCATTGATTTGCTCAAGCGGGCAACAGTAGCGCCTACATTGTGAGACTTGTTGTTACTACTTTTGGCATATCGAATATGACACTGGTAGCTTGCCAGGCTCTGCTGTGCGGGCAAGATACTCTCGGTAGCTTGCTGGGCTCTCCGAGAGGGGCAGAGGAATCAAATCCAGGTCAGCTGCGTGCAAGGCAAACGCCCTACCCGCTGTGCTATCGCTGTCACTATTTTAAATTTTATTAGATTAAATTAATATAAAATTTCATATGTACAAGAGAAAAATATACTAAAAATCTTTTATTTATCATCATCATCTAAGTTTCAACAATGATCAACACATGACAAATTTTGTTTCTTCCATCCTCCATTTACTTCTCACCTCCAGTCAAATCGGTACCTTTCTTTTTTATGAAAATACTTTTGAGCTTTGAAATAATTTTAGATTTTCTAAAAAGTTGTTTAGTACAGAATTCTCATATATCTTTACCAGATTCCCCATCAAATATGTTACATAGCCACAGTATTATGCCCATTCAAAGAAATTGCTTTATTTTTCTGTAAGAAGAACTATGAAATTTTTCTCCCCTGCCCCCCAGAACTATGCAATTTTTGTATTCCTCTGCTGAATGCAAATCCACCCATTTAAAGAAACAATAAATATAAAACACTGTCCACTCTTAGCAATTTTGTCATCTTTGTAATTATTTTCTTAATTTGGCTTTAAGAGAACAAGTACTTTAAGATTTCTAAGATAGCAATAAACTAATGAAATTTTTAGTTAACAAGATATTCGGGAGAGTTGAGACTCTATTTTAGGCTTTATTAATCTGATCTAATTATTATCCAAACACAGAAATACCAATAAGGTTTTGTCCCTGACACATTGACTATTAATGATTATCAAGAGAATTCTGTTCTGAGTCCCCCAGTAAGAAGTTCAAGAGCAAATGAGTTTGCTTCTGCCACCCAGGATTCCATTTTCATTATTAGTTCATCATCATCATCATCCTGTTGATCCTCGAATTTCTCAAGTGGTCTCAGTAAGTCTCCATTCGTCCTAGACCTGAGATTTTAGAAACCTTTCTAATGGTTCCGCATTGGAGGCTCTTTTAGGGTCATAGGAATGAGACTCATCAATGTTACTGGTTTTGACATATGAATACAACATGGGGAATTTGCGAGGCTCTCCCATGTGGGCAGGAAACTCTTGGTAGCTAGCCAGGTTCTCCCAGAGGGAGAACTAGGCTAAAAGATGTCTATATGCTTCTGGGAGCTTGATTTTAAGTCTCTGGATGTTGGCCGTTGGTGGGATTACACGGCACCAAGGGCAGTCCCTGGGTGTGACTGCCTAGCTGCTGGAAAATGGGGAATCTGGGTGGAAGAGGCCCAGTCCCCAGCCGAGCAGGTTTGGAGATCTCAGCCCCAGGTCCCACACACCTGGGTTCCTCTGCCTGTTCCTTCATGTGAGGCTCGTCCGAACGTGTGTAGAGGGGCCTTGTGTATGGCTCTGGCTGGGCTCTGAGGTCTTTGGCTGCGGGGGCTCTGCTCAGGGTGGGGAGGGAAACTGAAGCCCACCCTTCTGAGGGGCCCTGGTGAAGACAGCCAGGCGCGGGGCCAAGAGAGTCCATTATTAATTATGAAATATAATTATTTATTCAAGTCATCAAATATTTGTGATTATTGAGAATTTTTCAGGGTGATCCTTCTTTGAACCCCTAGGTAGAGTGATTATGTTTCTTATGCTTCTAAAACTTATGCTTCTAAAAACTTCTAAAACAGCACTTAGTAGCTCCTTAAGAGACAGTAAAAGTTATGCTATCTCTGTAACTACAGGAAACAAGTGAACTGCAGCAAGAAACAGAGCCAAGGTCATTTTGGAGCTTACAATTTTGTTAAGGCCACCAAAACAATCATGTATCTAAGTAACTTATGAAGAACTCCAAAGCAGCAGTAACAACAGTGAAAAATGAGTCTGGAGTTTAGAGAAAAGTTACCTTGTCTACAGAGAATACAGAGTAAGAAATCCAGAGAAAAGTTGTGTGGATGATGATGGAGAACTAGAGAAAGTTTTCTAAGGAAAGAGAGATTTTTTAATTTAGGGTTTGTTTTTTCTTTTAATTTGTTGATCCACTTTGAATTGAATTTTGTGTAAGGTGTGAGATATAGATTCAACCAGAAAATATAAAGGGCACTGAGGAAAATATAGGCAGAAGTCTCCAAGATTTGTACCCCAAAGTTATCTTTAGTGATCTGATACCACCTGCAAGGCAACAAAATTAAAAAAAAATTTTTTAATTTAAACATCTTTGCATGGGGAAAGAAACATGGGCTAAAAATGAAAGACAGCTAACTGAATGGGGAAAAATACTTGCATTCAAAAAATCAGATAAAGGGTTGATACCCAGGATATAGAAAGCACTCACAAAGAACCATTAAAAAAATCCAAAAACCCATAAAAATGTAGAAAGGACTCTCTAAGCTCAAGCACAAGGCAAGATTGCCCAATTTCACCTCTTCTATTCATTACAGTACAGGAAGTACTTGCCATAGCAGTTAGGCAAGAAAAAGATATTAAGGTCTCCTGAATCACAGAGGGGAAGAAAAGGAAATAAGCTTTGGCTTTCCCCATCTCAGAAGTATTGTGTGACACCTCAGCATTTTAGTTTGTTGCTTTTTGGTTTTTTAAAATACCCTATTATAAGTGAATGGTTTATACTGTCCAAGTAATACTAGTAGCAGTTTTGAATAACATAGGTGCTCTTCTCATCTCATCTCCTACACCAAGGTGAACATATGGAGTGTCCTTCTAAATTAGGGTAGCTTCAGCAAATGTTAATCAGTTTTGAAAAAATGGATCATGGTTTCTGCTCTACTTTATAATCAGGATAAGTGTTTATTAAAATACTGTATTGGAATGTTGGCTGTAATGTAGCAGCAATTTTCATAATAAAAGAATATTCATCTTTAAAAATATATATTAAGGTCTCCAGATTGAAAAGGATGAAATGCAGCTCTTACTATTTTCACATAACATGATACTATATTTCAAAAATCCAAAAGATGCTACAAAAGAGCTCTTAGAAACAATAAATTTGTATAATAAAATGGCAGGCTACAAAACTAATATACAAAAGTCCATCGCTTTCCTTTATAGAAAAAAATGAAGGAAAAGAGGATGATATTAAAAAAAATCCCATTCACAATTGTGCAGAAAATCAAGTATCTTGGAATCAAATTAACTAAAGAGGTGAAAGGTCTATAAAAAGAAAACTACAAAACACTTTTTCAAGAAATCAAAGAGGACACGAAGAAATGGAAACACAACTTCTGCTCGTGGACTGGGAGGATTAATATAATCAAAATGGCAGTTTTGTATAGATGCAATGCAATCAGTATAAGAAAGATGCATGACATTTTTCAAAGAAATAGATTAAACACTAACAAGATTCATAAGAAAAAATAATCCCTACCCCTATGCAAATAATTAAAGCAATGCTTGTGGAGAAAAAGATGGGAGGCATTACTTTTCCCAACTTCAAACTGTACTACAAAGTGGTAGTAATTAAAACACAATGATACTGGAATAAAGACAGACTCTTAGATCAATGGAGTAGAGTTGAATATCCTGAGACAGGCCCTCAGGTATCTCTGACTAGTTAATCTTCAATGAAGGAGCAAAAAATACTAAGTGGAAAAAATACAGTGGTGCTGGGAAAACTGGTCAGCTACATGCAAAAAACTCCCCAAACCAAGCAACCAAACAAAAAAACCTCAGACCTTATTTAATGCATGCACAAAAGTGAAATAAAAATTAATTAAAGACCTTGATACCAGATGTAAATCTAGAAAGAACAAAGAAGAAAATATAAACAGAACTCTCCATGACATTGAAACCGAAGGCATCTTCAAGGATGAAACTCCATTGACCAAGCATGTGGAAGAAAAGATAAACAAGTGAGATTACATTAAATTAAGAAGTTTCTGCACCTCAAAAGAAATAATGACCAGAATATGAAGACATGCCACGGAATAGGAGAAATTATTTACTCCATACTCATCTGATAAGAAGTTAATATCCAGGTACATAAGGAAACTGATAGAACTTTACAAGAAAAAAATCCATAACAAATGGGGACAAATGAACAGAAACTTCCTCAAAGAAGAAATACAAATGGTCAAAAGGCACATAAAAAAATTCTCTCTGTCGCAAATCAAAACAACATTACCTAAAGCCACAGAGACAGGCACACATAAAAAAAAATCCAAAAACCAAAAACCAAAAAAACAAGATCAACTAGTGCTAGCATGGATGCTCGGAAAAAGAGACTCTTATTCACTGATGGTGGGAATATTGACTGATCAAGCCATTCTGGAAAACAATATGGACATTTCTAAAAATCTAGCAATTGAGCTTCTATTTGACTCAGTAACCCCACTTCTTGGAACATACCCCAATGTTCAAAAGCAAAGTGGAGAAATGATATTTGCATTTCTATGTTCCTTGCAGAGATGACTGCTGGACTAGAGCTGTTACCGACTGGATTCCAGGGGACGTCAAAAGACCGCATAGCCGCCCACCAATAAGATGGTCAGACTTTTTCGTCAAAACCCTGAATGAATGATTTGAGGCTCTTCCTATTCCTGGAGTGAGTAGATATCATTGGGCTACACTAGCACTCGACAGGGATAAATGGAGACGTTACTGGTGCCCGCTTGAGCAAATCGAGGATCAACGGGATGACAGGTGATACAAGTGATGTTCCTTTGCAGCACTATCCACAATAGCCAAAATCTGGGAAAAAACAGTGTCCTAGAATAGATGACTAAATAAGGTAACTATGGTACATAAACACAATGAATAATACTCAGCTGTAAGAAAAGATAAAGTCATGCAATTTGCTGCTACATAGAGGGACCTAGAGAATATCATGCTGAGTGAAGTTGGGCAGACTGACACAGAATGATTTCTCTCATATGCAGGATATAAAGAAATATAATGGCTGAATAACAAATGCCCAAAGACAATGCTAACAAAGAACAGAGAACTTGTATTCAGTAGGAAACAGACCACCGGAGCGGTCTGGAGGATAGGGCAGGGAGGGGGGAAAGATTATGGTGGAGAGAAGCATTCAACCAGGAGGAGGAGGTGGTGCTGAAGGATGGTAAAGTGTTACATATGAAACTATATCAGCAAAAGCAATGTAAACCACAGTGCAAAAACTTGTATATTAAAAAAGTGCAAAAGGGGTCGGAGTGATAGCACAGCGTAAGGGCGTTTGCCTTGCACGCAGCCGACCCGGGTTCGATCCCCGGCATCCCATATGGTCCTCCAAGCACCGCCAGGAGTAATTCCTGAGTGCAAAGCCAGGAGTAACCCCTGAGCATCGCTGGGTGTGACCCCAAAAAGCAAAAAAAAAAAAAGTGCAAAAAAAGTGCCTCTCATAGAGGCAGATTGGTGGGCAGAGAGGCAAATGTAGGAGGGGGAATTGTTGGAGGGAAGTGGGAACTGGTGAAGGGAGTGGTATTGAAACAATGTATGCCGGAAACCCAATCATAAATAATTTTGTAATCTCATGGGTGACTAAATTTTAAAAAATGGGGAGAGGAGATGAACAGACACTTCTCAAAGGAGACAGGGGTATGGCAAGTAGACACATGAAAAGTGCTCAGCATCACTTATCATTAGGGAAATCCAAATCAAGATGGCAATGAGATATCATCTCACACCAGTGAGAATGTGAGAATGGAACATATCAAAGATAGTAGGGACAATTGATGTTGGCAAGGTTGTGGTGAAAAAGGAACTCTCATTCACTGCTGTGAATTTTATCTGGTTCAGCTCCTGTGTAAAACAATATGGGGAGTTCTCAGTGAACTTAGCATTGAGCTACCATATGACCCAGCAATTCTACTTTTGGGCATCTATCTCCCCCACCCCATACACACACCATTATTAATTGCAGCACCGAGTACAATAGCTAAGATATGGAATCAACCTAGGTGTCCCATGACAGATGAATGGATTATAAAGGTTTGGTATATATACACAATGGAATACTATGCAGCTGCAAGGAAAGAGAAATTATGCAATTTGCTGCAACAATGTTGGAACTAGATGTTCATGTTGAGTGAAGTAAGTCAGAAGAACAAACACAGAGCGATCTCACTTAACCTGTGTTATATAGAAATCTGGATGAGGAAATATAATGTAGTAAAGGATGTGTAGTTCACCCTTGACCTGAGTATAGGGAGGACAGAGAAGGAAAGAAATCAAAGGGCTGGGGGGAAGGAAGAAGATGAGAAAGAGAAGTAATTGGGGGAATCGGGGTCAGGATCATCGGTTATACTGGTGATGTGGAAGAGTGATATAGCTGTATATTCAAAGCACAGATTCAATTACACTGAAAACATGAAATCTAAACTATAACCACAGAACTCTGAAATGTGCCTGTCGAAGTGGCAGGTGTTGGAAAGGCGGTGGGAAGGAGCATGGTAATAATGGTGGAGGGAAGTTGATAATGGTGTGAGATTGGTGTCAAAAGACTGTATGCCTAAAACTCAACTATCAATAACTTTGTAAATCATGGTTCTTTAATTAAATAAAAAATTAAGGTTCCCTCCCATTTTTATTATAGTTTAGGTAACAAGGTTACAATAGTATTATTTTATGGTTGTGATGTACAAAATTATCACAGAGAGGCTCAGATTTTTATCTAAAATTTAAATCACATGAATAAAGAAACAAAACAGTGGTTAAAGCTAAGACTTGCTCTGAAGTCACACTCTGTGGGTTCCAATCACATTCAACTCCCTCTCGTTTTGTGACCGGTGGCAAGTTTTATAACCCTTCCAGACTAAGGTTGACTCCAGGTGCTTAAAATAGTCATTGACATCCTCAGGTGCAGCAGGCTTGAACCCATAAAAATACACACAGAGGTGATCAAATGTTTGCTGGCTTGGATGACTGGCTTTATTTAACCTTAACTGTAATCTGGGGGCAGGCAAGGAGGGAACAAGTCTCTCTCATCTGTTCTTAAACATTCATCCACAGGAGTAAGTTTCTCCCTCCTACGTCCCTCAAGGTGGGGAAATAACTTGGGTTTCAGGAGAACAATGTACTCTGAAATATAACTGACCCCCTGGTTCCCATGAACTTTACCTTGGCCAGGGTGGAAGTAGAACTCCAGGTAGAATCCTTCCCTAAGACATACATCATTCACTTTCCTCTTCTCTAACTTGGACCTCCCTCATGACTGCTCCATTCTTTTAAATACCCTGATTACTCATTCTGTTTTGATATCATTTCCTGCCTTATGCTGTTAGGTAGATTGCAACTTTTCAATTGTTTTCCCAGTTTAAATGTAACATAGTAAAATCAGCTATCCCTCTTTCCACATCCACAAATCCTTCTTTACTAAGCACCCCCACCCCTCCCTGGATTCTTGCTTTTCTGTAGCTAAATCCCCCTAAAGTCCCTTTTCAAGTTGGAAACTATCAACCTGCAGACTGGTCAGTGTAATACCATTTATGGCAAACCTTCACATTTAGTCTGGTGTTATTTATTAAATATTGTTACTATTTATTTCTCCCCACACACATTTTATTTAAACACCATGATTTACAAAGATGCTCATGAAAATTTGTTAAAGGCATTCAATATTCCGACACTAATCTCATCATCACTGTCATCTTGCCTCCATCACCTTCTCCATTTTCCCAACCACCCCTCAAGCCTGCCTCCTAGCAGGCCACAATAATTTATTTCATATTGCTTCTTACAACTAAATGGCTAATAGAATGATTAAAAATACTGCAGTAAAAGAAAATTTGTGAAAGCCGTATCTCACCATGAGGGCATTCAGTCCTTGTCTGAGGGTTTACTAAGCTGTTCTTGCAAGTTAAGCTTTCTGCATTAATGTTTTTGTTAGTTGAGATTAGTTGGCTTCTACTTTACATTCCCATCTAATCTGGTGTGCTCTTAACTGGGATGTTAGTATTGTAGAGTTTGGAGATGTCAAATGCAACCTCGAACTCCAGAAAATCCAGAAAATTGAGTCTATCTGGATTCATGGCAGCAGCTATTGGGATGTGAGTGCCACTTCTGGGGCTTTGGTAGGGCAGGAACTTGGCATGCCCCTCTCCCAAGATCCCAGAGGACTCAGCCAGGACTATGCACCTGAGAAATTTTTGAGACTAGTTGATCTCTTTCGAGATTTAATTCTTAGTCTCTGGAACGGGGCAGGTAGATGAGTTTACATGGTGGCAACTGTGGGTGAGGCTGCCATATTTTGTTCTGGTTTTAATGAAATCTTTTAAATTATGTTTTTAAGAGGTAGAACATTATAGACTTGCTAATAAGATAAACAATGTGTGGAAATTAGTTTCTTCCAATATTTGTATCAAATAGAAAGGTTATGATGAGTTTGAAACACTGAAATAGAGACCATTCACGGGTAGTTGTTAGAATAATGCAGGAACATTGTTTGCCTCTTTGTGTAGGTTATTTGTGAAATGCCATCCCTTTGTGTGTACTCAGAAGCATGTGGGTTTGTGGTGGGTGAAATTTGACAATTTTTAAATTTAATTTTTTATTTTGGGGCCACACCCAGTAATGCCCAGGGTTATTCTTAGCTCTGCACTCAGGAATTACTCCAGATGGTGCTTAAGAGACCATATGGGATGCCGGGGATTGAGCCTGGCTCAGTTACTTGCAAGGCAAATGCCATACCTGCTGTATTATCGTTCTAGTCTTCTTACAATTTTGAAGGTGTTGATCTGTGAAGGAGGCTTGGTTGTGAGTTAAGTTCTTCTATGTTCATATTTTTGTTATCATCATGTTTATAAATAGCTTCTTGAGAGGGCCAGAAAGATAGTATGTGGCCGACCCAGATTTGAATCCCGGAATCCCATATGGCCCTCCGAACCACCAGAAGTGATTTCTTACTGCAGAACCAGGAGTAATACTTGAGTACTGCCACGTGTGCCCCCCCAAAACAAATCAAAACAAAAAAAAGCTTCTGAAAAGCACAATTGATACACTGGGGGAAAATTATTACATAGTTCCCTTTTCTACATGTAGTTCAAGGGGTTATATATTCTATAATAATTTTACTCTCACCTTACACTAGAAGACATGATACCTATGTCAACCAGTATATATTTTAGCAATCCTGAAAGCTTAAAAATCTTAAAGGAAACTGGATTTTAGCCAAGTCTGGTAGAACCTAGCTTTTATTAGCTGCCAAAGATTTTGGCACAGACCTACATGATAAGACAGAAAGCATTTGGGTTTTGCTCACAATTCAACAAAATTCTCCCACAGTAGTCATTAAACTCCAATCAGGTTATCAGACCAGTAGTTTTCAGCATCAGATGCCAGGCAATGCACACTAAAATTCTTAGTTGTTTGAGATTTATGGAAGTCATATTGAAAGACATCGAAGTATGGATTAGCCTACAAAGCAATTAAATGGAGAGTTCTCTCACAGTAAGCCTAAGGCCACTTCTAACATAGAGAGGACCATTTTTCATGTTCTTGGTTTATTCACTTTTTAAGCTCTTCAAGTATTCACAGGCAACTCTAAAGTTCTTTTTTGGAGGGTGTGGTGGTAACTTGTTTTACGGTCAGGATATTATTTGAAGAGGGAAGAGAAGCATTTAACAAAAATATTTTAATCATTTCCGAGTAATGAGCATTGTGAATGAGATAGGAAAGGTGATTCCAGATAGAAGCAGAAAACTTATTTATACCTACTGTACTCTCCCCAAATGTCTTTAAAATATGGGTGACATATAATAGCACCATAAAGTTAAAGGAGTATATATTGATTTGCTCCACTTACGTATTACAAAATAATTACCAGCATAGCTTCATTAACATCTCCACCATGTTATAGAATTACCACTCTATTTTTGTTAACATATACTCTGTTAGCAGTTTTCAAGTACAATAATCATAATGTTGTGCACTAAGCAGATCCCCAGAAGCTATGGTCTAACTGGATGACCGTATCCTTTGACCACCATCTTTCCATTTTTCCTGTCCCTAATCCCTAGTAACTGCTATTCTATTCTGTTTCTACAGGTCTGACATTTTTAGATTTCATCTATAAATGGTACCAGATAGTATTTATCTTTCTGGGTCTGACTTATATCACTTAGCATAATGTCCTCAAGGCTCATTCATGTTGTCAAAAATGACAAGTTTTTCTTTCTTTTCATGGATGGATATATTCCATTCCATATCATATCTTTGTTCGTTCATTTGTTGATGGCCACTTCAGTTGTTTTCATATCTTGCCTAACATGAATAAGAGCTACAATAAATACAGATGTGCATATATCTCTTTTATTTCCTGTTTTTAATTTACTCTGGTTATATACACAGAAGTGGGATTGCTGGATTATATGGTAGTTGCATTATTTAATTTTTTAGGGAGCCGTATTGTTTTCCATATTAGTTGTACCAATTTATGTTCCTATCAACAGTGTACTGAGATTTGGTTTTCTCCATTAATTCTTGCTATCTCTGGTGTTTTTGATGATAACCATTCTAACAGATGTGAGGTTATATATGATGGTGGTTTTGATTTACATGTTTGTTTTTTGGGTCACACTTATGTCCAGGACTTACAACTGGCTCTGTGCTCAGGGATCACTCCTGGCATTCCTGAGGGATCATATGCAATGCCAAGTATCAAACTCAGGTTAATGCCTGCATATCCACTATACTATCTTTCCAGCCTAATCATTGTGGTTTTGATGTGTATTTCTATGACGATTAGTTATGTAAAGCACCTTTTCATCTACATAGGGGCTATTTATATGCTTTTTGGGAGAAAATTATTTAGTTTCTCTATCCATATTTAAAAATGCGGAGCTTTTTATTTTTTAATTTATTTTTATTATATATTGTATATATTCTACATTTTAAATATTATTAATTATAATATGTGTGATATGCAAATTAACCATGACCTGATTAAAGTTCTATACATAAGAATTGAAACCTTGAAAGTCCTCAATGAAAACACAGAAAAAGCTTCTTGACAGCAATATTTTTGATATAATACCAAGAGCAAGATAAAAGTAAAAACCAGGGCCAGAGCAATAGTACAGCAGGTAGGCAACTGCATGTGGCTGAGCTGGATTCGATCCTAGGAATCCCATATGGTCTCCATAACCCAGTCAGGAGTGATCCTGAGCACACAGCCAGAAGTAAACCCTGAATACTGCCAGGTGTGCCCCCAAAATCAAAAAACAAAAAGAAGATGAAGTAAAACCAATGCATGGGGTCACATAGAAAAACTACTCCCCTAAATTCCTCTTGCTGGTAATAATGGATCTGGAGAAAAAAAGGGGGACCTCATATTTTCATCATTTCCATGAATGCTTTCTCTAAATAAATGCTACACTTTTATTATTAATTTTTGTTCTATAACACAAAAAACCAATCACAGAAGTGCACATGTGAGAGTAGGAAAATAGGACTTTAAATATTGTTTCTTTCTCTCTTCTTCACTTTCTCAGACATTCAGTTTTGGAGTCAGTCAATGAACACTTCCACTTTAGTGCAGCTGAGCAGAATGACCTTGGAAAAGTTATCTGATATCTAAGCCTTACTTCATTCATCTGTGAAATGGGGATGATAATAACTAGTTTACAAATTTGCTGTGAGATTTAAAACAAGGTCTTCTATGAAAAGTAGTCAGTACAATGGTTAGGATGTACATAGCTCACAATGGTTTAAATACCAAGTTCTGATAGTAGCTAATCAGTGTGGCTAGAAATCTTTGAAAAGAAAGGGGACGCTACCTCAAGTACTCGGTAGAAGAAAGAAACATGAACAAGAAGGAATACAGATGAAATGTGTGTCACTTATAATATCTTTTAGAGAGGATCTGCCTCATGATCGTATTTTTAAATGAGTGGGATTATCTTAAGACCAAAGTAAGAAAATGGTTTCTATAATATAGATAGCATTAGGGCCAGAGAGATAATACAGTGGGTAGGGAGCTTGCCTTGCACACTGCCAATGAAAGTTTGATTCCTGGCATCCCATATGATCCCTTAAGCACCGCAGGAGTAATTCCTGAGTGCAGAGCCAGAAGTCACTCTTGAGAATTGCCTCCAAAGCAATATATAAGTAGACATCACATAAGATATATGAAAACTGGAGTACATCACATGACTTATTTTCATAACCTTCAATGAAAGGTATTATGCAAGTATAAATCACACATTTCACTTTTGTAATTATACCTAAATCACATTCTCCCAGAAGATTTCATTTTGTAATCCTTCAGACTTTGTTTCCTTTATAAAGTAATGTGCCATTAAAACAAAACCTTATGTAAAAGAAATTACCAATCATGTATTTACTATATAAAGAAAAAATGCGCACTAAATATTAATATTTGTATTGCCACATTAGCTACTATGAAATTGTTATTGGACAAAACTAATACTCTATTAAAGGCAGGTGAAATATTTATAAATATGATTCAAATTACCTGCACTAACAGACTTCATAAAATCCTTTAAAAATAAATTTTCTCTGAAAATTCACATATGTATTAAACTGCCATTAAATTGTTGGCATATTGTGTATCATTTGCTTCAATTTTGGCTGAGAATGAAGATCAAGTAAAATATTTTTATCTCCAAATTCTTTCCATGTTTTGATAGGTTTGTATCAGTAAATTCTTTGCAATATTACCATTATTGTGACACGAATATGACTTTTAAAATGGCACACGGAGGATCTGTATGTATTTGAACTAGAGAAGCAAAGATAAAGTCTGTGAATTCAACCCAGAAGCAAGCAACCAATTAGGAATCATCAAGTGGATCTAAACATTCAAGAGGCATATACTACCTACAACATCACCAAAATAAATATACATGCTTGATTTTTACCTCAAGAGCAAGAGTTCTTTTTTGAATCAAAATAACCTTAGTTTCTGGGGCCGGAGTGATAGCACAGCGGGTAGGGCGTTTGCCTTGCACGCGGCCGACCCGGGTTCGATCCTCGGCATCCCATATGGTCCCCCAAGCACTGCCAGGAGTAATTCCTGAGTGCAAAGCCAGGAGTAACCCCTGAGCATTGCTGGGTGTGACCCCAAAAAAGCAAAAAAAAATAAACTTAGTTTCTTATAATTCCCATTAATATAGCTCACCTGAATTAAGTTTGTAATATTAATTTGCCAAAATCACTTGACAAATTACACCAATGCCAGAACTAGAACACAGAAGACGGTCTTATCACATTTCATTATCAATAATCAGCAACACCTTTAAACTATATATTTCATAATAATAACTAACAAAATGAAAAACATATCCGGTAAATTACACTTTAAATGAGTGAATGGCAAAATAATTACATTTATTGAGTGGAACAATTGGTAATACTATGATATATTTCATTCCAAGATTATAACTAAAGTGTATACAAAATATTATACTTGAAGGTGTTAACGAAAGTGATAAATGACTTCTAAATAACATGGCATCGTAATGTAATTCAATGCAGTGACATAATTCCTACTGGTCACAGAAATTTTTGGCAAGAAAAAAGGGAGTTGTTTCTGAAAAACAAAAATACCAATATAATATGATATGATTTTATGTAGTATATGTCACTGTCACTGTCATCCCGTTGTTCCTGGATTTGCTCGAGCAGGCACCAGTAACGTCTCCATTGTGAGACTTGTTACTGTTTTTGGTATATAGAATACGCCACAGGTAGCTTGCCAGTCTCTGCCATGCGGGTGAGATACTCTCGGTAGCTTGCTGGGCTCTCTGAGAGGGAGCATATGACCAGAAACTTCTAAACCAGGGTTAAATTTTTTTTTTTTTATTTTTGGGTCACACCCAGCGATGCTCAGGGGTTACTCCTGGCTTTGCACTCAGGAACTACTCCTGGCGGTGCTTGGGGGACCATATGGGATGCCGGGGATCGAACCCAGGTCGGCCGCGTGCAAGGCAAACGCCCTACCCGCTGTGCTATCGCTCCGGCCCCTAAACCAGGGTTAAATTGATGTTTACTTGCTTCTCCGATCATAGACAGGTATTATCAGTTTATCAATCAAATATCAGTAATCTGCACAGACCTCAGAGGACAGAGAAACTTGCTGATTAACATAAACACAAACTCAAGAGGAAATGGTAGCCTATTTAAAAATATATATTTGATAAATGAATTATTGACAATAGTTAATTTGACACAGCTAACCAAAATATGTCAGCATACTTTTGTACTTTAAATTTCAACCTGCTAAGAGCATGTGATAGACCAATTTAAAGTAGACAAAACTCAAACTTAAAGATAAGCCATAAATTTATATTTCAAAAAGGAACTTGGGATATCCTAATTACAATGTACTTAGTACTATTTAATTTTATCAATATTCAATTCTTGTGCAGATTGTTAATGTTTGATTTCTGTGAAATCCTGGGAGAGGTGAGTGGTTTAATGGAGACATATTCTAATTCATTTTCTCTGAGTAGATCTGTCCCACTGTATATGTAGGTATACAGTGAGTTATAAAATTCCCAGTAATTTTCCCTTATTTTTAAAAGCAATAACTCTTCACCTACAAAAAGTTATGTTTTAATGGGTTTGTTGAATGATAACTCTTACCAAAAAACAATGAAATACTCACTAAAATTATATCAAAATTGTGGCTTACTACCAGATTGAAAATAAATTTAAACATGTTAGTACTTGAGGCATAGTGATAAGGTGTGCTAGCCAACTTGTTATCATAACTGTGTCTACCTAAAGGCAAGCAATGGGAATGCTGGGAAGTAGCACAAAACAATAATTTTAAGAAAATACAAAAATGATATATACATATAAAATAAAAGTATATAAACTTGGGCAGCGTATAGAAATATAGCCACTTGTAATAGAACGTGAATGGTGTGGCTTCAGGCAATTGAATAGAGAAGTGAAGCTGAACGCTGCTATACCAACCAAATGGCAAATGTGACACCTGATAATGTAAAACAGAGGCATCCCCAGGGCGCCATGTAAAATTATTATAAAGCGGTGAAATAACAATATAAAGTTAATTTTATTAAAATTAACAATACTTCCCATCAGCAAGAGACAATATATATTCAAAATTAAAACAGTAGGAATGTTTATCCAGTCAAGCATTCTGATAGGCTAACTATTGTTGACTGTTAAAAGAAATAAAGTTTCTAACCCTCTTCTCCTTCTACAAGCATAAATACTCTTCCTTATGAGCAGCACTACACTCAAAGGCCTGAAATTAAAAACATGTTTTCTTATGAAATTTGGTGTATCTGGCATGCTTTATAGAAACATCCCAGCTCACTAAATTTTTTAAAAAGAAGCTTGACATCGTAGAAATGAAAGAACACATCGGTCAAATTTAGTACAGCACTTTTTAAGTACAATAAGTAGAAACAGGTGAAATTAGTAATTTCATGGTACTATCTAAATCTTGATAGTTGCTGATTTCAATTGTTTTCTATTATTTGCAGATATGATCCACATACACTTGCCAACCAGAGAATTTGTGTTAACAACTGTGTATCAACTCTCAGGTTTCTGTGGCTTCCAAAAATAATATTGAGAGATTTATTTTTGGTAGCAAAAAGAATGAGTAGATGGTAAAAAATAAACTATGGAAAAGTATAAATAAAAGAGCAAATATTATAACCAATGTTATAATCTGAATCCATTATTAATACTACATAACAATTCTTCCAGCATTTTTCTATGCATCATAGGGGTATTTATATTTTTATGTTAATACTTAATAAAAATGAACCTGAATAAAGACTCTGCCATATAATGAATTTTACCTTTTCACCTACACTTAAAGGGATATTTCACAGCATGTGCTATGTTTAATCTAAAGAGTAGCAGCACAGATATGATAAACTACTTCTTGTGAATAACTGAAAATTAGTTTAAATCCAGGAGTAAATTAGTCAATAGTACCATACTATGGGGTGGGGGAACATAGTCCTGGATTAAGATGAATTTTGTTATTAGGGGACAGAGGATTTAATTAATGATATCCCACAATTTCAAGGTATATTCTATAATTCAGATACTTGGAAAATCTGTTTTATAGGCCTGGAACTCTAAAGCTACAAAAATTTATTATGATAAAGATTTCTATATGGGGCTTCTTTTATATCCTTCCTATTAAGAAACCAGAAGGCATGGTTTATAAAAAGTAGAACAAGGAGAGACTTAGAAACCAGAAAACATGGATTATATAAAGTGGAGCAAAGGGCTATATAAGGGCTATTTACAATTAAAGATGTTGTGCACTTCAATGCTATTATTATAAAAAGGAATACAGACCATAAAATACATGCAACATTATTAAATTTAATTTGAGCTAAGAAAATCTAAGCTTATGTTGAACTCATTCCAACTATTTAACCCTGGCCACTGAGCTGTGGCTATAATAGCAGGTGTGTTATCAGACACTCACTAGAAATTTCATAAGATCGATGAAGTTTGAAGATAAACAAGAACTTTTCTAACCTCTTTTATTATTTCTAGACGGTATCTTCTCTGTTTTTAAGGGGAAAGGTAAAATTTACTCTCCTATACTCTACCTTAGCACAATATGCCTTCCCTCCCTACTTCACTCCTATTCTATTTTATTCTTTTTGCTCTCCTCAAGGAATATAAACTCTTTGAGGACAGCATTTTTCACTGCATCCTCCAGTATCTAGAATTAAAACTGACACAGATTAGGTTCCCAATAAATATCAGTTGGTGAGCTTTCTTTAATAGGATAACTAGACTCAGCACAGGTAATTTTTAAATCTTCAAAGACATTTTACAAAATATTAGAGACATGTCTCAGAATTTGATTTTTTTCTGACTTTGGAAGTATACCTAATTTTATAAATTTTGGTTGTAGGGTTACTTTGATAAAATTATTTTAGGGCCTACTTCACCAAAAATTTGTAAATCTAATTTTTTTAGGCAGAACTTCTAATTCGAGAAAAAAAACTTTGACTTTCTTTGTCTTCTTTCTTACAAAAAATATACTACTAGCCACACAAATCCAGAGAGCTGCCTCATCTATTCTCTTGCTAAGAACATTATGTATTCCGGCTGAACAATGAAACAATTCTGAAAAATTTGCGTATTGGCAATCAAACCGTTTTGCAAACAGGAGTGCAGATTCCAAAGATAAGATGAGTGAGCAGAAAGCAAGAACACCTTAAAGATCACCTGCCGCACTGTGTCTGAGGTGCTCAGTGGCTGTTTACACCAAGTGCCATCTGGCTCTATAGATATAATAACAATTATTCCATTGAGGTGTGTAGTTCCCTAAATCATATTAATATACAATGATTCCACTAGTCTTATAGGAGTTGATGTCTTTGTGTGCTCCCATTTAACCTGGGTAATGCGCTAAAACAAGTCTGCCTCATCATTAAGAATTGATTTTTTATTTATGTGAATGTCACTGGCAATCCCATGATATCCCTTTGTAATTCAGTTGAACGGGACTGCATACTAGCGTTAATCTATTTTTATGGCATATCTTTAAAAATTTGCAACATCTTGCTACATTTGGATATTTATATAGAGATTTGTGTTCCCTCAGAAAGCTGTTGTTAGCTTTGGAAATCCATTTTCTATAGCAATAGGGCACGTACCTAATATACTTCATTAGCTATCTTCTATCAGATAAGGGTTTATTTTCTTAAATTATTTAGCCTTGGTAGAACCTACTAAGATCTCATAAATTACAGATATACTAATGAAAATCATTAGTTAACTTATTTAAAAAACCCAAGTGAAGTAAAATCAAAACATTTTAATGTCAGCCTCTTGGAAACATTTTGTGAAAAAAGAAACTGGTGAATTACCATGAGCATCCATTTCTTAAGGTTCTCATTGGTCACTTATTTAGACCATTGATATCAACAGCTAGTCTGTTTGGCTCATATTTGCAAAAAAGTCACATTGTTTTTTTTTCTTGTTAATTCAAATCTGATTTTAAAACTCATAGTAAAAATAAATTATAAATGTGCCTTAATGATTTTTGCTGATTTAAAAATATTATACAAACATTATACAAAATAAAAATGTTAAACAGTAACAAAGAAAATATTAATATTTAAAAATACTGACAACAAAACCTGCCCTGCAAAAATTATGCTTCGAATCTTATTTTCTTAAGTCTACTTACATGGCCATTAAGTAATTACCTGATGGGTAAGTACTGTTGGAATACCTTTCATATTTAAAGGAGCATTCTAGAGGTAGCACCTGTTTAGAAGGTAGTAGTAAATTGTTTCTAAAAACTCAGAGAATTTAAAGTGTGAGGGTAGTATGCTATGTTATACATAGGTCTCTTGCCTGTTATTACTGCTGCTTTAAGGGCAAAATTGCTCTTATGTTCTTGAGAGTTTATCACATACAATCAATGATATAGCAATTCATAAGGAAGTTGAACAAGTTTTAGGACATTAAAAGAAATGAGGCAATACCTTAAGTCTAAAGAATTTTCAGAAAGCCGTCACTGCAAACTATAAATAACTTTAACATTCCCTCAGCTTTGAGGGAGCAAACCCTAAGCACCAAGTGGGGTAGAGCCCCCAGCACTGCTGGGTGTGGCCCAAAACACCCCTTGCTCCCCATTCCCAGATATAAACCTTATTTTAGAGAAGTCTCTTGTGCATTGCATGGATTATTTAGAAAATTAAAAGCAAACAACAAAACTAGGGTAAGTTCGTTATTCTAACTTAAAAGACAGGTTCTATAGAACTTAATTAAGGGCCCAAACTTAAGAATGACCATGTTCATAAAAAATAGACATTTTCAATGAAAGGAGTGAAATCTATGTGAATACCTGTAACCTTTAAACCATATTTTTTAAATAAATATTTCCTAAGAGCTGTATAAATACCTTCATTATCTAATGAAGATGTGCCTTTAATATCAAAGAAGAAACTATATACTTTTATATTAGATTAATAATGCTTTAATGCATTGATATTTTCACAAAAGATAGGTCCACAGGAAAGCTGAAGATATTTTCTGTGCTCTTCAGAACTATGTGTGGTGAGCAATTGTCAGGAACAACGTACGTGGCAGTTTTTGAGTACAGTTTAGTTCCTAAACACTAAAAAAAAAACAACCACTTCACAAAGATGGTAATAGGTGAATTAGTCACAAACATGTCTATTCAAGTAAGATTTAAGGTCAGAGTTATTCCCTCACTCACCCCACTGTCTCACATGGGACTGGGGGGGGGTCACACTTCATATTCTGGTGTGGACAAGGTATGCAATATGGCTCAAAGTTAATACAGGAGGTTTGGCTTACAAGGCTCACAAGCCAGATTTGAAAACATAATAATGGCAGTGTCCATGATACTAACCTAATGCTTCTAATGCTTTGTTTTTTTCTACGATAGTTCTTTATTTTAGGAATGAGCCAAGTAAAGAGAGAACATGAAGTCAGTTTGAAATCTACTTCAGGGCTCACCTCAATCCAGTGAACAGTGAATGGTCTGACAATGACATTCACAATAGCATCGCTGCTGGGTATTGCTATAATTTGCTCTCTATGATTGTCCCTTTAAACAAAAAGCTCTGCACTCAGCATGCAAAGAAGTTAGAAGTGGGTAAAGGAGGGGGAACTACACACATAAGAGGAGAGAGGGGGAAAAACTGCAGATCAATCATTTATAATTAACAAAAATCCGATTGGTGCTTTAAATAGAGATCAATGTGTTCCAGGCTGCCTGGATTGTGGGGATGTATTCACCTTCTCGTAACTCTCCAAGCAAGCTGTCACACCTACAGAATCACCATTTGTTTTCTTAACAAAGCTTCAGGGGGCGCCAGGCTCTCATTGAAATTTCATTAATCTAATGGAGTAAAGTCCTATAGAAAAAAATCAAATTCTCGTTGGACGAGATGCTACCTGGGAAAGATAACCTCTGTTTGAACTCTCAGACTCGGATCGCTCTGCTATTAGTCTGAGGAAACAGACAGCAACAACGCTGATTACAGCCACCGGCCTCAACAATTTTTTTTTCTAACTAGCAATTTCGAGTGCAAGTGCCACAGTGTCAGCTAAAGAAACACAACTGCGGGTTTTCTGCAGAGCGAAATGGTTCTGAAATGTCACTGAATAGCTCACAAAGGACGCCAATCTACGACAACAGAGATATAAGCATATAGGAGAAAGGGCCCACACATGCTCCTTTCCAAGGTATGTTGTATACATGCATGTAATTTGTGAAACCCACAGCTATTCAATTCAAGATTTTCACGGAAGTCTAAACCAAAGTATGTTTAGCAAACAATAGCAAGATTCTTCTGAAAGTCACAGAATTTTGGGTTCGGGGAGATAATGCTATGCTGTATACATACATAAATAGGTGTCCTACTCAGTCGATGATAGTCTTCAGTTTACGAGACATCAATTTCAATTTGTTACTTAATGATCATATTTCAGTATCACCTCCATGTAATTTGATTTACAGGTTTGTAAACGTGGTCCCAATGTGTACATGTCAAAATGCAGGAGCAGTACCAGGATTTTTGAAAGGAAAATCGAGAATGTTATTTTCTCAAAATTCCTTCCAGGAATATCCCTATGGTACCTGAGAGACGCGTTTGGTGGCATATGGGATGGCGGGCATGTATAAGATAAAAAGGTCCCCATAATTAAGGCTCTATTTATGCCAAACAAAAGTAGGTCTCAATGCTGCTTAGTTTTTTTCTACTTAAATGTCTATTTTTTAAAAAATCAAATAGACCTAATAGACAGTTGGTTATTTGGTACCCTGTCCAACAATTCAAAGAGAGAAAGAAACAACCTGTAGAAAGTCCTCCACCCGGCTCCCCTGTGAACTCTTTGAGGCAAAGAAGTGACTGGGTGAAGGGAAGCTGACTTCAGGCGAGGTTATAGTCAAGAATTAGAATTAGAAAGCTTTCTAATTCTGTGATCAGGGAGTGACTGTATAAACCTTACTTGTGTTCAAAGAGATAGCAAATATTTAAAGTAAGAAAAGAAACTAGTAATCTGGATGAAATCTACCACTTGTATTTACTTAAAACAACAACAACAACCCCCAAAACCAACAACTAAGCATCTAAAAAGGGTTGCATATAGTAAGAAAAAAAGCAGTACTTGGAAAAACCAAAAGGAAGATCATGACATGCTAGGTAAGCAACTGAGATAAATTTTTTTAAATGTTGAGTTTATTTTTAAGGTAATATTTTAATATCACAACAAACTTGCAGTTTTTCACCTGAGTCATTATATATATGTATATACACACATTATATATATATATATATATTTCTTTTTTTACTGCAGGCAATAAATTGTCTTCTGTTTTCTAAGCATCTCATTACCGTCACTTCCAAATATGTATTTTTTTCCATTTCTCTATTTATGGCTAATTTTTTTTTTACTTGGGGGGTAGATTTAATATTTGTTTTTTTTTCTTTTGTCTTAAATTTACTCAGTTCCCCCGCCAACCCCCGGACAAAATTCTATTTATTTCCTAAGATCCACCTGTAGGAGTATGCTTCCTGTTCTCCATCTACATACTGTTTAAAGATGCCGCTGAAAGTTTGTCAATTTTTCATTTTAAGCGATAAGAAAATGGGTAAATAACACATTTATGTGCCTCTGTATATGTACTGTTTATAGAAACATATATATGCAAATCTATACACACAGAGTTAGTATACTCAAGTGAGATTATTAAAATTGGTCCTGGAAAAAAATAACACACCTTTTCTGGTCATTCATCCCTACTATACAGAGAGAGAAAGAAAGACTGTGAGAGGGAGACACACACATTCAGATGAGCCTTCAGGGAATTGTATGAACTTTTGAACCAGAGGCGGAGCGCCAGAGCCCAGCCTGTTCCCACTTTAATAAACATTTTTTTTCTTCAATTAATTAAGGTTTGGAAAGAAAAAAACCACAGAAGAGAAGTAATTTAGCATGCAACGCATACTTTACAGATGGATCCTACCTTCGGATGCTTATTAAATCTATGCATGATTGCGCTGGAGAAAATTAATTGCATTGTTTTTCACTATTCAAAAGAGGGTTGCAAACAGCTCAAAAATAAGAAGGAAAATAAAGAAAGGTTGTTGTTTAAAAACAGTTATAGTAAAAAAGGAATACTTTCAAAGTTCTAAAATAAGTCATACACCTGGCACAAGAGCACAAAAGATTGTTATATTTTTGATATTTCAAAAACGTGTGCTGTCAGAATTCATATATCTACTTTAAGTTTACAAATATTCTGATTCAACTAAAATCCCCTACTCAGTGCTGTTTGAACTATTCAGTTAAGAGTTGGGTTTTTGTTCAAATACTGCTGTGAGGAAAGATTTACATGAGCAGCTGGGAAGATGTTGTCACACATTCACTGTATCTTGCTTAGCTGGTCTTCCCCTCATTCCTGTCTTTTGAAAAAGTGATAAATTCATATTTTTGAAATATAAAATATATTATAAAACTAAGAACACAGGCAATAATTTGGATTTCATTGGCTTTATTATAAACAAAAAGCAGGGAACCATCAAAAGCTCTGATGTCCTGCTAGTGGGGGTTGAACTGTAACCTCTCTCTTAGACTGTCCTGAAAATGACCTTCATCAAACTTGAAAGGCCCACTCTGTCTAAGGAGTTAGAAGAGCCATTAATTTTCCTAACTCACTCATTTCCAAATTAAAAAAAAATCCTTGTGTTACTTTATTATAGATGCTCTTTTTGAAGTGATCCACCCTGTTGACTTGACTAAAAACATTTCACTTAAGAACTTCTAAACTTACTTGATTCCATGAACCAAATAGATGATGACTTTATTTTATTCTTTCTCCCACTCCAAGTCTATAAATCAGTCTCTCTAATCCCTGTTTAGTGTGTATAATTATTTTAATATATTTATCATGACACAAATTTTGCTAAGAGTAACAAACTAAGGACATATCATAAATAAATGAATCCATACTGTGTACAACAGAGTTGTAAGATATGGGTAAAAACAAAGATATATTAACATGGGGATTAGTTTCTATAGTGTCTTTCACCAACAGATCTCGAGGTATAACATAAATGATCTGATAAATAGTTACAGATAGGATTGTCCCTGATTGGGAATGATGAGAAACAAGTTCATATGGTGAGACAAGTAAAACAAAATGTCTAAAACAAGTATTTTGGCTTTCATTCTCTGCTTTGCCTTTTAAAATTAGAGTTACCACTTGATTACAACAGTAGCCAATTAAAAATAGGGTCTCATTAACAATAAAAAATATTCAGTTCAGTTCCTGCTGCATAAGAAACCCAAGTCAAAACCAAGCACATGACTAGTGCTGCTGGAGTTTTATTAAATGTGACATAAAAATCTGATTTTTTTTGAGACAATAATAGTGTCTATTTTGTTGGTTATGAAAGAAAACAAACAAGGAATATATAGGGTTGAACCTCACAACTTTCCCATTACAAAGGACAGTTTAAGCAAGCATTAACATAGACGTTTTGGTAATCTTATTTAAGCCAAATCACACTACTAAGAACTAAGATTGGTAAAGTAAGATTCAGAACGGAGAGTTCTGAGTTCAAGACACCTGAACTTCATTCCCTGCTCTAGAAAGTTCTTTTCTGTCTTCTGGACTTCAAACTTGAACAGCCTCCTCAACAGAACTGACTGAAGCATGTACCTGAACATTTGACCTATGTCTTTATTTCAGATTTTCTCAGATATTCCAACATTTACCTTTCAGATTTCTCCTATAATTTACACAATCCTTCCAACTTCAAATATGGAGCATGGAAATCAAAGCTCTCTATGGTATCTTGAGCTATTGGTCATTTAAAGTTTTGGAATTAATTCAATAAAGACATCGCATTAGGATACTTTATCACATTTCTGAGAAAGTTCCAAAATAAGTATCAATAAGGAACTATTCAGAAACTGCTGGCAAAGAATTTTGGTAGTGTAGATGACTCAGGTTCTGGTTGGGGCCAGTTCTCACTGAATATATAGAAGGGGTTATCAAAACCAAGATCTCAAAAGCATAAAGTCATTCTAGAGAAGTAGACCTCCATTACCCAACCGCCGCCATGCTCCAGACCGCTTTCCGGACTGCACAACACATTATAAGACACTTCCTACCAATTTTCCTTAATTACTACACCATATTTGATGGAGTTCAGACAGTAGGCAACAAATCATAGAGGAATACACACACACACACACACACACACACACACACACACACACACACCCCTCTTGGAGAGCCCGGCAAGCTACCGAGAGTATTCTGACCACATGGGCAGAACCTGGCAAGCTATCCGTGGCATATTTGATATGCCAAAACCAGTAACGATAAGTCTCATTTTCCTGACCCTGAAAGAGCCTCCAATCATTGAGAAAGACAAGTAAGGAGAGGCTGCTAAAATCTCAGGGCTGGGAGGAATAGAGACGTTACTGGTGCCTGCTTGAGGAAATTGATGGACAATGGGATGACAGTAATACTGAGAAGGAGATGATTAAATTTACTCCCAGGAGTCTGAAACTTTAAGTTTCAGATTTTGAGATAACCACTGTGAAAATAAGAACAGTTGGGGCCAGAGAGGTAGTAATACAGCAGGTAGGGAACTTGCCTAGCACATGCTGATCTGAGTTTAATCCCGGCATCCCATAACGTCCCCTGAGAACTTCCAGGAGTGATTCCTGAGTACATGGCCTGGAGTAAGCCCTGAGCATTGTTGGGTGTGTCCCCAAAACAAAACAAAGAACAGCCAAGAGAGAAAATTAAGTGCTTAATTAACTTAGTTTTCATTTTCTATGTCTATTTTTCATATACCTCACAATGAGTATGCTATTCTCTTGGAGTAAATTGTCATTGATAACTGAAAATTAGTTCCAAAACACTATGATTTAGCAAATTTCTATACTCATTTATAACATGGGGTCCTATTTTTCCCGAAAGAGTTAAACTCTCTCTATAAGGTAAAGAGCTTAATCACTCTGGGATGAGATATTTTTTCTATTTTCTAATGCAATTACTCTTTGTCTTAAATCTAATTGAATTCACGTTCCATGTTAGTGGGGGAAGGGAGGTGGGAAGGAAAGATGCAGCATATGTTAGAAGACAAATAGTGTAAATTGCAGACTTTTCAATAGAGAGGGCAGTTTTAGAGACAGAAAAATTGTGATTTGATAAAAATGTTTAAATATTCAGTGGTTCAGTGGGTGTTGTGGGGAGATTTTGACCATTAGGAACTGGATTTTGTGTATGAAGAACATCAGGGGTACTGCATAAGGAGTATTCATATTTATAATTTAAAAAGTACCTCGGGATTCTCTGGATGAAAAGTACCATAAAATTATGAGCACTTACATTTCTTATGGGCAATCACGGATTGTTGACATCTCAGCATAAACAAATTTTAGTAGTCAAAGGGAAATAAACTCTTACATGGATTTGTCTTTTCTACAACTTCTCTTCCCTGAGTTGTAACATATACAATGGAGCACATCCTTGTTGGCTGTCTTTTCCTTTTCTAAAGTTCCTGTCTCTTTTATTTGTCTTTGTGGTGTCACTCTTCAGCTTAGTCTTTGCCTTCATAGTCATAAGCTATACAATTGAAGGAAGCAAACATTTTTCTTGGATCTAGCTGGTACAATGTTTTCCACCCTCAATATTTCTGACATCTAAGGGAGGAAAATCTCCGGATATCATGGAAGGGCAGGAAAAGGGAGGCGGTCATGAAGTGGCACACTAGGAAACACTGGAGAATAAGAGGTTCCTGTTATCTCAAGTTTCTTTGAGATTCTTCAGGATATTATAAATACATATTAATGTGTGTATGCATAATTTGAAGATGTAAACCACAGATTCACACATTTGGGAGTTCAAGTTGATAAATGCCATTGAATAAATAATAAGTGCTAAAGCCTGTGAGAAATATAAAAATGATTAAGACAGGAGCCCTGCTTTCTGGGAGCTTGTGATCTGTTGAAGAAGCCCATACTTCTAAGTAATGTGATGCCAAGCAAATTGTGGTAACAGCCATAATACAGGTATTGACCAAATAAAACACAAGACAGTGAGGAGGAGTTCAACTTGGAGCAACTAGAAAGCCATGTGGGAAAGGAAGTTTGAGCAGTCTTGAAGAATTAGTAGAATCAATGGCTGGAGAAAATGGCAAGGACATCCTAGATGGAAGGCATAGGTCTGTTTTTTTGGGGAATGATGGATAATCTCATGGACGACATAGGGCATGGATTTCAAATGTAGGATATAAGATAGAAGATAGATTCACACATATAACTTTCAAATCACAGTTTTAAGCACTTTTTAAGATTATTTGAAGTCATGAGGCTATCGTGTAAATAGCAACAGTCTGAACAATGTGAACCTCTAGTCTATTATTTTCTCTGTGTGTGTGATGGGTAGAGCTTCACTGGTTTTGTTACTCTCTCATCAAGGAAAGCTCTGCCATCCTCAGACAAGGATTACTTTGTGATGGAAAATACAGAAAGCAGAGCATTAGCAGTAGAGCACAGAAAGGAAGAAAGTGCTCTTAATCCCATACTGTAAAATTAAGAGGGGGCAGAATTACAAGTATGAGTTAGTTCTGGAGCAGAATGTTGGGGGAGTTGTAGAAATTTTGAGTAAGGGGATATGGCCTTGTAAACACACTTCAGGTCTTTCTGAGGACTGAAATGCTTACTCATTATGCTTCTGTGATATCAGATTTGGTGAGGTTTGGGTCCTGGTGTTGACAGGAATAATAGGCAAGCAAAGACTCGGCTTAGTCAAGAGCATACATGATAATCTATGGCCTGAAGACTCTGTCTTACTTTACGCCAAGAGAGAGCCACAAGAGGAGAGTCTAACTATAAAATGGACCAGAGCATTTATCATTTCATTCTTTCTTAAGTTCATTTAATATTTGTTGAATCAAATGACATAATTTTTAATTTATATTCATTACTGCTCAGTAGTAAGTCTTCTTTTTCATATTTCTTCTGTGGGTGCCATAAACTACCACTCTCCAATTTCTCTAAGCTCCATGTTAATAACCACTCCATGCTTTTTTCTCTCAGTTGTCTTTTTCCCCAATTTCTTCTCCTCCCTTCACATAAAAATATTTCTGCATCTTTACCCTTTCTATCTTGAAGTTCTTTATTAAATAGAGTGATTGCCTTGTCTTTTACCTAGGACTGGTTTTTGAGTAGTATTATCTGACATGCTTCTTCAGAACTTGATTTTCTCTTTGCATATTGATTCCCATCTGCTGGAAAACCTTCTCAGATCTAACCTTTTTAAAAAGCCCAAACAAAACAACCAAAATTGTTTTACCACCACTTATACCTCCCTTCTTTTCACCTTTTTAAAAGCAGCATATATGGGGGCTGGAGCAATAGCACAGCGGTAGGGCGTTTGCCTCGTATGCAGCTGACCCGGGTTTGATTCCCAGCATCCCATATGGTCCCCTGAGCACCGCCAGGAGTAATTCCTGAGTGCATGAGCCAGGAGTAACCCCTGTGCATCGGCAGGTGTGACCCAAAAAGCAAAAAAAAAAAGCAGCATATATGGGTTTGGGGATATGACTCGGTGTTAGAGCACATGTCTTAAAGGTGTGAGGTCCTGGATTCAATCTTTGGAACTACATTTTTTTTTATTAAACAAAAAGGATATATTAACAGACTCTGATTTTCCTATACTTATTCCTGAGTTCCTATTTTGGCTTCTACTTTATCAGGCTTCTACTTTAAAGAAGATACTAAAAATGGTCCTTGAAAGAACTTTGCAAAACACTTCTTTTTTCCTCTTTAATCTCATTATCCTGGCTCCTATTTTCATATTTAAAAACTTATAAGCACAGCCCACATGAATGGCTCCTCCACTATTGAACGACCATGATCCCAGAGGCCAAATAACTAATCTCGGAACCCAGCGTCTTTTTTGCAGAAATGCCTCTAGACTGTGAACTAAGCTACAGCCCTGTGCTGCCCTGGGAGGTGAAAGGTTTTTGTCCCTAGGCCTTTCCTTTCAGCGGTGGCGGCGGTGGCGGCACCTTGGCAACTGCCATCTTTTGGAGCCCATTAGACAGAGGTATGAGCTTGCAGTGACGCAGTTTTGGGCAGAAATTTCTCTGGACTTAATTACTAAAATACCTGAAATCCAAAACCATATGCTCTTCATTCTCAGCAATGGAAAACAAATTATCAAATGATGCCTGTTCAGCAGGTCTGATTGTTGGGGGAAAATTCCAAATAATAATAGTGAGTTTTCTGTCAAAATATTGAATGTAATCAAAGTAAAGAGAGAGTAAAGTGAAAATTATGAGCCACACAGGCCGGGGTGGGGGGTGGGGGGGTGGGATGGGAAGTATACTGGAGTTCTTGGTGGTGGAACATGTGCACTGGTGAAGGGATGGGTGTTTGATCATTGTATGACTGAGACTTAAACCTGAAAGCTTTGTAACTTTTCTCATGGTGATTCAATAAAATTTTTTAAAAAACTTATAAGCACAAGAGAGGAAAATAAGCTATATACTTTTATACTCACCTCACTTTATAGCATTATTGCTTGCTATAAAAGATTATGGTGGAGACTTCATAATCTCTGAATTGAATCGGCATTCCTTCAACCTTCCATGATCCCCCTCCCAGCCCCCCGCCCCCGATATCTGACTCCTGATATTCTTCTTCCTTTTGAGGAACATAGCAATGACTTTAGATGCTACAATTAGTATCAGAGCATCTGATTTTCTCTCATGGGATTAGGAAAAATTTCATGAGTAGCTGTTAACAAAATTATTTACCATTTCTTATTTATATAAGAGTAGGGAACATAGTATTATTTTAATTTAGTTTCTACCACATACAGAACCAATAGTAGATCTCCCCAATATGAAATGTATATCATAAAGGTTAATAGTAGCATGATCAACAACTCAAAAATGACAGGTTCTTGAGAGACACTTATCTGCCAAACTTACTAGTGTTTTGTGTTGACCCAAATGCAAACCATGCTTCAATGTTAGATTATAAACTATATATCTTGATTATTTCCCCAGAAAGTTCCATAGATGACTGCCACTCAATATAAAATATAACCAGAAATTGAGCCAGTCATTTATAATAAGTTGATTCAATATGTTTAAATATGCTTAATATGCATATTTTCTTCATAGGGTACAAAAACACACGTTCTCATTTCAAATCCAAATGTTAAAAATAATAGGATATAGGAATACTTTTAATTTTTGTATTTACCTTAGGTGTCTTATATTGCTAAGGAATTTCACTAATAGGAGTTGGAAGTCCTTGTCACATCTCTCACAAACCAAGAAAGCCCAGAACATAGGGTCATTATATGTTTACTCACAACATTCTTTCAGAATGGATCTACTCTCCCAAATGTCAAGAATCCATGAGTTTCTGCATGGAATTCTAATGCTCAGTCAAAGTCCATCCTCTTTGTCATTATTTGGTTCAACAGTTCAGGTCAACAAACACTCTGGGGGCACTTACCCCTCTGACAGGCATTGTGCTAGGCCTTCAAGGAGCCAGAGTCTAGTGAAGGATAGAGACTTGTAAACAATATACTGAAGGCAGTGATTTGAAGTCAAGTCACAAAAAATTAAACAATAATGAGGTATAATTTGGACAATTCTCTACCTTACTAAGACAAAACTAAAATTTTGTCTTAGAATACAGAATTGTCCAAATTTAAAATTTAACATCTATTTGGTTTTTGAAGATCATTAAAATGATAACAAAGCAAATAAATATACTAGTACAGGTGGGGGAAGTTACTAAACAGATTCTTTTCAAAATAAAGTTCTCTGAAAACAATAGACTTTTTGATTCTTATAGTAACAGGGGCAAAGGACTATGAGAGAACCTCACTTTAGCTAGCAAATTTGAGCCTGCCATTCAGTTATGCTAAGGAGTTTCCAGGTTCTGGGCAATCCAGTACCCTGATCTATAATACTTTGACAGTAAAGGGGATATCCTGGTCACCAAAGATTTTTCTCTTTTTATGGGTTCTTTTCCATAGACATTTTTTACATAAAATTGTGTTTTATCTTAACCCTGTCCAATAAAACATCTGCAAATAGTCTTTACATGAATGACCATATAATCTTTTATTTTTATTTTTATTTTTTTAATAAATTTATTTATTTTTAATTAATGAATCACCATGAGGGTACAGTTACGGATTTATACACATCTGTGCTTATGCTTCCCCCATACAAAGTTCGGGAACCCATCCCTTCACCAGTGCCCATACTCCACCACCAATAAACCCAGCATCCCTCCCATCCTCCCCAATCCCATCTCCCCCCACCCCTGACCATATAATCTTTTAACTAATACTCAGGAGTCTTAGAAATATAAATAGATGAACATTTTACATTCAAAGAGCACTTAATTCATCTGGTTTTACTCTATGATCAAAATCGTTAAGTGAGCATTCGAAGACCATACTGAACACACACACAAGAGAAGCAGTCTTTCAAAGTAGACCACTTTCCAGTTACAGTACTTCTCAGTGTATGATAGAACTATGTTCTGATTGATAAACCTCCCATACATTGACAACATCATAAATTAGAGTGTATCTAATATACCTAATCTACTCAACATAGCTTTGCCTAGCCTCCCTGATACATGTTCAGAGCACCTACATTATCCTCTTGTGGGGCAAAATCAGCCAACATAAAACACTTATAATAACTGTTGAATCTCTTGCGTAATTTGTTAAATTAGCTATGAAAGTGAGGAACAGTGTGCAGGGTATTAGTGACTTACCCTTGCAATATGAGGCTGACTGAGAGCTGCAAGCTCACTACCGCTGCCTACCCTCACGAGAGAATCAGACCTCATCTAACTAACCTGGGGAAAGGTCAAAATTCAAAGTGTGAATTTTACTACTGTCATTTGTTCACTGTCATAAAGTTTTCTGAAAAAAAATGTCTGTAAATTACAGAGATTCAGGGCAAGGCTTTGCAAATTTAATTCCCATCAGTCTGTTGAGTGGGAGAAAAATGGGGGGAGATGGGAAAATTGGTAGAAGGAAATGGACACCCACGAAGGGATTGGTGTTGAAACAATGTATGCCTGAAACTCAATCATGGATAACTTTGAATCTCACAGTGACTAAATTAAAAAAAAAGTTTTAAAAAGGAAACAATGCCTTTTTTCAAAATTTTTCATTTCTGAAAATGAAATACAGTTCTCTGAATTTATCTTACTTAGGACATGTAGGTTATTACATAATGGTGGGGGTGTCTTTTTTTTCTATCCAAGAAACAAACTGCTAATGTCTGGGAAGCCATAAGACATTTGGTCATAATACAGGTCAGCAAACTATTCAGGACTTTTAATGCTAACCCTGTAACTTGGAATAATATCTAGGAACATTATGATGTATTTTATCATATCTCCTCAATAAGAACTAATGAAACAAAAGAACTGAGTAATTATGAGTTATGAGTTAAGCACATAAATCCTGTAAGTCACTGATTTTAGGCAATAATGATATTTGTAGAAGTTTTCACATAGACATTTTTTGAAAATCAAACGTCTAAGTACAAAGAAAGATATCCCTAATCTGTATAGTTCCTGGTTCTATCATATAAAAAAAATTCAACCATTTTGAAAAGAATCCCTTTGGCGTATTTTTTAGAAATTTAAAATGTATATTTATTTAGTTCACACCCCCCCCCCGCAAATACAGTAAATTACAAAGTTATTCATAGTTGGGTATTTGACATACAATGTTCCATTAACGAATTCTGCCACCAGTGTCAACTTCACTCAATCAGTGTTCCCAGATTCCATTAAATATTACAATAGTTAGAAGGAAATAGTAACTCTGATTAAAGGTGAAAGGCCTAGAAAAAGGGTAGGGGTTCTTACCTTCAGAATAAGGTGATATAGGAGTTGTAGGAGATACTATAGAATTGTGTAGAAGACAAAAACAAGCTCATTATCATTTCTAAAAAGTACTGTGAGTTGGCATCACAAGGAACAAATATCTAGGAACTAATGGGAACTAGTAGTATTAGGAATACAATCCTGATAGGAACAGTCATTAAGGTAAAATGGCTTGTTAAAGGAGATAATGAAATCTCTTTCTCAAATTATCAATTCAACAGATCATTCTTCACCTTTTGAGCTAGTTTAGTTAGTCTTTTAGAAGAAAATAAATAGGTTTCTTTTCTTTTTCCATTTGCTTGGGTCATACCCAGGAGTGCTGAGGGCTTACTCCTTGCTCAGACCTCAGGGATCACTCCTGGCATGCTCAGGGGGCTATATTTGGTGCTGGGGATTGAACCTAGGTAGATTGCAAGCAAGGCAAATGCCCTACTTGCTACACTATATCTTTGGCCCAAGATAGGTTTATTTTTAAGACAGTTCTCAATTACTTAATTATATAGTCTGAACTGGATACCATACTTTTGGGAGCTGGAAAATCATTGAACTGAAAGGAAAGGATTTTTTAAAATAGTAATTTTAGAGGTCATATACTTAAACTCCTTACTTTGTATCATAGAGAATATAATAAAATATAGTAAAATATAGTAGACCTACTCTGCTTGGGTCTGGGGAGATAGTACAGGGGTTAAAGCACTTGCCTTCTATGTAGCAAACCCAGGTTCTATCCCTGGCACTGTATATGATCTTTCCAAATCTTTCCAAACCTTGCAGGAGAATACTCTGAGCTCTGTCAGGTGTGGCCCCAACAAACAAGAACAACAGAAAGAAAGAAAGAAAGAAAGAAAGAAAGAAAGAAAGAAAAAAAGAAAGAAAGAAAGAAAGAAAGAAAGAAAGAAAGAAAGAAAGAAAGAAAGAAAGAAAGAAAGAAAGAAAGAAAGAAAAAGAAAAAACCAGAATGGCTTCTACATTTTAAACAACAAAGAAAAAACGGAACTTATGTCATATTTTGTGACATGAAAATTCTATAGAAATCAAATTTTCTTTTCTATAAAAATGTTTCACTACTCCACAAACACATACATTTATCTTTATATTTTCTATGCTGCTTTTGTGCTACAATGGCATAATGGCTCCATTAGAGATGACATGACCTGAAAAACCAGGATAGGACCTGCCACTTATTTGCTGTCCCTCGGTACAGTGTTTGAATCAAATAATGTCTAAAGTTGGACTACTTGGGACCTGAAAAAGATAGTGCCTCAATTCTGTGATTTGTAAACTGGAACAATAATGCACTTAACCTAACTGGGTTGTTATAAGAATTAAATGAAGAGACTTAAAACAGTAGGACCAGTAATCAGTAAATTTTAGACTTTGTTGTGTGTGTGTGTGTGTGTGTGTGTGTGTGTGTGTGTTGGGTAGGGGGGAGGATTTGGTCCACACCTGGTAGTGCTCAGGACTTACTCTGGCTCTGCAATCAAGGCTCACTTATGGCAGGGCTCCGGGGACCACATGTGATGCCGGGTATTGAACCTGGGATGGTGGTGTGCAAACCAAGAACCCTGCCTGTTGTACTATAACTATAGTCTCTTGCTATTTTTCAACTATCTCAAGGACAATTTATATGAGAACTTCAAGGACAATTTATATGAGAACTTCAGTTTCTTCAGACTGCTACCTATAGTTACCCAAATGCAATTTGTGGAAGAATTAAATTTTTCAGGCCTCTAACTCAAACTTCTAGAACGTGAAATTTTCTTTATGGTGTCTTAAAAGAAGAAGGAGGAGAAGGGAAAAGAGAAGAAGGAGAAAGAGAAACAAAAAAAAAGAAAATGAAATTCCAACAACTCAAACCTGACCATTCTGTTTTTTTAAAGATATGTATTTGAGGCTGGAGTGATCGCACAGTGGGTAGGGCGTTTGCCTTGCAGGCAGCCAACCCTGGTTCAATTCCCAGCATCCTATATGGTCCCCTGAGCACCACCAAGACTAATTCCTGAGTACAGAGCCAGTAGTAACCCCTGTGCATCTCCGGGTGTGACCCCCAAAGAAAAAAATATATATATTTATAACCACCTCACTCCCAGCTTCAGAATCAAATAAAGGAGATATACATTTGGATCCCCAAATAGGAAGAATAGAACATCTGTCTATGTATTTTCAAGGATTTTGTTATTCATTACATAATCTTGTCCATCTTCTTTCTACTTTTATTACTTATCAATCTTTGTGCATTACCAAGACCATTCTTTGTTATGGTTTTGCTTATTCTATGAAACCTATTCACTAGTAGAATACCTTCTTACTAGTCTTGGACAACTACCTTTTTTGAAGCTTTGTTCAAAAGAGACCTTTCTTCCTTAAATCCACTCCCAGTGGTCACTCCATTATGCCATGTTTCCTTGTCAGTTGGTATACAATTTTAAACAATCACACATTTGTCATTGCTGTCTAATTGTTCTATAGTTTTTTTCTTTCCATGTATTACAGCCCATTTTACAACAAAAATAGAATTCCTTGAGATTAAGTACACACATTTTTTGGAGGGGAAAGACATCACATCACAGTACTTAGTTAAAAGTAATTTAACATAGGAGAAATTCAACTTATGCTTCTAAATAAATGAATAGCTATAAATACATCATATGAACAGAATATAAGCTTCAGAGATGAATAAATAACACCTTTGAACTACCATGAAGATTGTAAAAATGATAATTTGTTAACACATGGATTTAAAGATCAATCATCCAAATTAAAACAATCAGAAGTATAAAAATACCTTAATTAAAATGGAGATTACAACCCACAATAGAGAAATTAACTCTAGATGTTTATTGCTTACTCCTTTCAGAAACGTTAGTGCAATGACACTGGAAATGTTAGATTTGATGTAGCTACTGTGGGCCTTAGTAAAACCTGTCTACATATATATTTAAACCCACCTATAAAGGATTATGTTGAAATCCACACCAGTATAATTTTCATCTGCATGTATAACATACCTATAGCAACATTACTTAATATATGAGTATGTGAACTACATTTTATTATAATAGTAGACAAACTGAATGTGTCCCAGGAAGGGGTCTTTTCCATTAACTTTTATAAAGGCTTTCATTTCAAACTTTCATTAACATCTGACAAGCAAGCTGAAAAAGCTTTGCTTAGAGCTTGGGTTAGGGGCAAAATGCATGTTGGCAAAACTATTCCAAGATTACACTGACTGGCTGTGCGAGAATATACTAATTTGTTTTGTTTTGTTTTGTTTTGTTTGGAGTGTGGAGAAAAGAGAGAGAAAAGGAGAGAAGAGTCATGGACCCTACTTTATGGTTGCCATGGAGGCAAGGTCAGCCTTCCACACTTGGATCTACCAGCAGAGTTCAGACAGGTCAACGTGTGACCGGCTCAGGCCCTGGGGTTAAAAGTTCAAGCAGCGATGGAAAAACCAATATGTCCACGCAGAGTATGCTGTACAATTTATTTCAATTTACATCAAGCCATGCATATAAAATTTAGATAAATTCCATTCAAATCTGATGTTGCCTGACACACAATGTATGCAAACAGATGTCTGTGGGGCTTTTTCTGTGCTTTAGAAAATAACATTAAATTTAAAAATATGTCTCTGGGATTTCTTTATTGAATTACAAAATGAACATAATTTTAACTTAAATGTTTTCATTCTTTCTTCCAATTTTTTTTGTGGGGGTCTTAATAATTTCTCAGTTCTCAATCTACTCTATGTCATATTAAAGAAGATAATGTATATTTACAACTACAGCTTCAGTGTTATTGTAGTTATAGATTCTATTTATATCCTTTACCACTTTTCACAAATATTTGGTGATTGATATTTCTGATTTATTTCTGGCTGCTACCCTCATCTTCTTTCCTTCCTATTCAACAGAAGGATCTTGAAGGCTGTTGGGTGCTCTTCCAGCCACAAGGTGGCTCCCCCCACCCCTTCTCTCGAGCCAACAGGGTGTGTATACCTTTGCAGAGTGCTGCTGGCAGACCAGGCTGGTTATGGCCTGCAAATATTATTATTTTCATAGTGAATAAATTTCATTAAATGGTCCACATCCCAGATCCTGGGACAATAAGATACATCGAAAAACTGATCTTTAGAAAGAAGAGAGTGATCTTCCTATGCTGCCTAATTTCACCCAAGCTTTCCAGGGTACAACTAAGTAATCTTAGAGTAAAATTTAAAACTAATGAAACACTCCAGGGGAATCTAATTTTGTCACTAAAGAGTCAACTTTTAAGAATGTAACTTATTCTTACTCAAACTGGAGCCCACATTTGGAGTTGGAAAGAGATCTGGATTTACTGGTTCTGGTAATTGCCCCATAAGGAAGTTTCTGAAATTTTGCAGAACTTTCTTAGAAGTTCCACATCATATCATAGATGAAGAACCATGATCTAAATGTTTTGAAAAGGAGTAGAATATTACCTATTTACTTTTTACTGTTTCAGGAACTGGTCCCTATTTCATGAAGGTGATTTTTACAGAATTCATCATAATTTTCTATAGATAAAATAGGCATAGAGATACAAGTAATTTACCCAGTTATATATAAGTTTTTTCCAAAAGTCTTAGCTCAAATTTCTGACAGTTTTCCATTTTTTGTTCCGGGGAGATGCTATTTAAACAAGCCTTATTTTCTTCATCTGTAAAATGGAGATAAAAATAACATCTCTTTCTCACAGAGTTTTTGTCAGAATTAAGTGAGTTAAAATATGCGAAACACTTTTTAGATAACTTGGAACATAGTAAAAGTCATATCGATGTTGTTATTATCAATATTATTCATTTGAGCTCAGTACCTCCTTGTTTATAAGAACTTTGTGACATAATCAATGGAGAAAAATGAGCTTTCATGGATTTTGTAAAGACAATGAGGCTATCATTTTCTAGATACCTGAATGCTTTGATAAGGGATAACAGATGGCATCTGGAACTTTTATTCCTTAATAATTTAAAATAAAGCACTTCTTCCCAATTCTGACATTATTTACAATATAACATTTTTCAAAGAAACTGATGTCTTTTAATTCTCAAGTTTTAGGTAATATTTTAGCAAATGTATCATTTTACTAAAGCAAGCAACTGGAAATGGTGATCTAATAATATGGTTGTGATATTTGGATTATAGATGTCTTAATTTTAATATTTCATGAAAAAAATTTAAAGACTTTAGCATCTTATTCATGCCGGGAGATAACTTTGTCAAGTCTCTTGTTAAAGCTAGAACATATGAGTCCCCTGATTCTAAAGTAAATAAATATTTTGAATTCCCTGGTAAGTACCACCTTGACAATTCTCAAACAATTTTTATAAGGGTATAAATGATATCCTTAACTTAAAGTGTCCAGCAATAATTCAGCCATGAACAAAAGTTTATGTGGATATAAAACCTTGCGTTCACATAAATCCTTGTTTGTATAAGAAAGGATATGTATACATGGATATAAATATCTATGTATATGTCAGTATGTATATAAACATATATGTCCATATGTATATACCACTCACATCCATTCTGGATAGACAGTAATACATATTTGGAAACCAGGTGAGATAAACAAATCAATTTTCAATAGCCAAGGAAAGGAGTATGACATTTTTTAATACTTGCTATACTGTCACGCAACCCTTTATTCTTTATTATCTCTGTCAGCTACTACTAGGTGTCTAGTAGACAAATGCTAGTCCTAGTTTAACCATTTATTTCTATTTGAAATTATTTCAAGCCTAACTGTTTAGAACTACTTGATAATGCTGTCCTGTTACATTGGCCTTGTACCGAGGAGTGAGAGTTGTTTAAGAGGGAGATGGAGAGGAATCCCTATGCAGAGAGAATATGGCTTTTTTTTTTTTTTTTTTTTTAAGGAAGGCTGTCTTGGTTTAGCCTGTTCTTGCACAATTCAACTTTAAAAGACCCTTTTCCATTCTGAGCAATATGTATGTGTTACCAGAAGCGGTGTCTTTTGTTGCCAGAAGCAGTTTTTGCTGCACACATCAACTTTCACTATATTCTTAGCAACTCTTTCTTTTATGCCAGTTCCAGACATCAGTTAACAGGACCCCTTAAAGAACAGATGTACTGAAGAAATGCATCAATTCATTATTTGTTACAGTTTGGGGGTGTCTGTCCTATGGTTTTCTAGCCAAAGGCTTATATGTTTCCCAAGAGAAATTTACTTTCATGAGGAAGAAAATTGAGGCAAATCACTGCTGTTAGACCCTGAAGTCAGAGACACTGGTTTGTTGTCCTTCTGTACATGTGAAGAAAAAGCCCACAGTTAGAGAAACGGTAGTGTTTCAATTCATCTTTCATTCTTTCCTAGTGTGAAAAATTACAAATGAAACCAAATTTTTCTCTGTCAATAGGATGTATATGATTACAGCTGTTCATATTTTCATTCTAATGAAAGGCTGCACATTTAATTGTAAGATTTATTAGGCACTGTACATTGCTGTGTACATGCAAAACAGTTCATCGACAACTAAAATGCTGTCATTAATGATCATATTTCTTAATTTAAAACAAAAAGCATTTAGGGAAAATGCATTTTGTTCCTTCCAAATAAGAAATTAATAAATTCAATGTAAGAAAATAAAAAAAAAAGGTCTGGAGAAAAAAATTATTGATTTATGTATGTGAAGCTAGGGAAAAAATAAAGATGCTTTTCAAAAAAAAAGTCCATAATCCCGCATTCTGCTGGAAACAAGAGAGTTGATTGCCAGCTTTGTTTGATTTCACAGAGATCTCATACGAGGCTGGGTTCATAAACAGGTGAAATGATGGAGTTTATTGCAACGCACATCAACACTGAAACTAAATAACTGTGTTGCCATCTCAGTCCCGCTGAAAGACGGATGGTAAACTTGACCTGCCGCTGGTACTATCCGATTGCCATTTTTTATTCCCCCTTCGCAGCCCCCCCAGGCTGAGCCACGTTGAGTAAATGCATGTGCACGGTCAGGTCAGGCCCCGGGATCGGGTGAAACTCGGTTCACATTTGCATACAGGCGGAGCCTCACAATGAAAGCCCATCTGTTCCCGTCTCGGAGTACAAATCGAATGTCACCCAACTCACTGCAAACGACAGCAGCATGGCCATTAGATGGAGGAACACTCAGCTCAGGTTACGGATATGGAACTGCTGATTTGGGTTTAAATACCTGATAACTGAAGACTTTTCATTATATGTGAACAAAGAATGAACTTTGAACTGCTCAGCAACTACCCTCTCTCCATACTAGGCACCCCTAGCTCGATCCATTACTAATACTTAACTGTTATATTCCACCGTCTCTATTTTTCTATTAAAATTAGCCAGACTAAATGTCCTAAATAATTGCCTTTGCGGGGGGAGGGGCCTGGGGAAGCGGGGGAGGGCAAGAGGTGGAGCAGTCAGGGATGCTGTAAATGGAAAATGAACTCTGAACTCTATATGCCCTCAAAGGTCATTAATATCAAGGCAATGTTGTTCCTTGAACTTCTAAATTTTACCAAGGCAAAAACATTAGTTTCTTGAGTTTAACCAAAGTGTCAACTGCCCTGCTCTTTCCCCCTCCCTCTCAAGCCTACGTGAGGCACCTGTCTCCTGGAATCTTCACCACTTCCAAGCCTGTTTATCCCCAAATAGTGTATCAATCACTATCTCTGCCAAAGATTGTTTCTCTGTTAAATTTTGGCAAGAATTTTATAGTTTACAAACAGAAATCACGTAAATTCTAACACACAAAAAAGAGAATTGTTTAAGAAGAGACCCCAGAATAATATGCCTATCCAAGCATGGAACATGATAAAGACAAGGAAATTTTTGAGTGAAAATAGAGTAGGTTTTAATCAACTGTTTTTTGTCCTGTTTTATGACAAGAATCTACTTCTTTGAAAATATTTCTAGGGAGGACACAAGCATCTGGGGTTTGGTACTTGTATTTATACTGGAAGCATCTCTTCATTCTAGTATTTGAATACATTGAACATTAAATGCTTAGCTATCCCATTTTGTCTGTCCCATACACCCAGTGCATGGATGACTGCAGGTCCACCCACAGAGCTCCTCTGCAGAGAAAACACATTGGTTTTTCAGTTGGTTTTTGTTTACTCATTATGCTTTTTTGGTTTCTACTGAGTTAGAGTCACTTTAAGAATTGCAAATGTAACAGCTGACTGGGTGAAAATATATTTTAAAAATATCTGCAAGAACTTTCTTGATTTGCTTCAAGCAATTATATACTTCCCCCTTCTTGCATATATTTCTCCTTCTTAAAACACTTACAAAAACAATTACATAGACTTTAATGTACTGTGGTTATGGAATGGAATCCAGAATGTTTCAAGGCCACTGGGTCCCCTCGCCAGGGTTCCTTCAACACTATGTGAAACTACGTTCTTATTGTTTGTCTTTTAAAAATAATACCCGGGTAAAGAAAAGATTTGAGGGCTTTTTCTTTTTTTCATCTATGCAAGAGCTTACGGTCAACCTTAATAGAAGTTCTACATGCATTAAAAGGGAGAATAGACTCTTTGTTTCAGAAGAATGACCAAGGCAAGGGTGAATTTTGTTTCCACTTTGTCAAGTTTAAGGGGAAACTGAATTCAGGGAATAAAAGAAGGGAGTGGGTGATGCTAAGCAACTTTCTGAACTATATCGTCATTGCCTCTAAACTTAAATGTACAATTTTTTATGTTATCAACAAGTCGGAGATTTGCATTATGGGACACGTGGCCATGTGATCTCTTGGGGATAGGCTGTTTAACTGTGCTCCGTGCAGCTGGATGTGTGATCAGTAACAAAGCAGAAAACAAAAAAGACTAGAAGTGTAACACTAGAAGGCTTTCTTTCTGTCCAGATAGAGGGAAAATAACCCATTAAGGAGGTATGACTGCTTTAATTCCAGATACCCAAGGATATGAATTAGAACTATTCTGTTTGTTTTAAAAGGCAAAATAGCTTGTTTACAGAAATATCGGCTATTTAGTTTCTGGTTATGTTCTATTGGTTGGGGTGTGTGTGTGTGTGTGTGTGTGTGTGTGTGTGTGTGTGTGTGTGTGTGAACAGGAACCGAACCTTGAACTTAATTTCCCCTTTGAACTCTTGACCTTTGACAAGATTCCCCATGCGTTCCCCTTCAGACAAATTTCATCACAATTACAGTCCCTTCCACTTGAGTTAAAGATATATAATCATTGATTTGACCTAATTACCTGATACATCCCTTTCTTTGCAAGGTGAAAGCTAAATGTGTGAACAGAAGCTGATCCGTGAAGTTCTGATATCCAATTTTTATCCTAATTATCATAAAACACTTTCAATCTTACTCTATTTTTCTCAAGTTTTCTTTTGCCCCCTCCCTTGAACCCACCATCCCTTTAAATTCAACAATGCCCCCTAGGTTTCAAGCTGCTTGGCAACAGACCTTCAAATGCATTATGCACTACATGTTCAAAGTGTCATTTTTAAACAAAAACTAAAGACTAACTCTGCATTAGAAAGTCGTCACTAATCCTTGTCTTGCATGAAAAAGTCTGTGAGGAGATAAAAGAGTGGAAAGTAGAAAGTTCCCACAAGGTTCTGAAATTATCTGACTTCTTGGCATCAATCTATTATGATTCAGATTTTCTTCTGATAGTTTACAAACTTCAGGTTATAAAGCAAAAACAGACAATATCAATAGAGTTAGTATAATCAATTTTAACTGTGGGTGGCTGTCTTTTCTAAAGGGAATGTGTGTGCATATGTGAGGGGTGGTGGGAGAGAGAAAGGTGCCTGCTAATTTTAATGTCACATATCTCAAAAACTTTAATAAAAAGTCTTAAATCATGAAACACATTTTTTAACAATGTCATTCGGAAGCAAAAGATGAGTTGATAGAAACATTGACTTTGAAAATGAATTTGTACTTCGCTCTGCAAGTTACATTTTAATCATAAATTTAAACTATAGTTTTCACTATGCTGTCTTTTAAAAAGTGAAAAATAAATGACTATTGGTGGGGGTAGGGGGTTTTGGGTGAGGGGGCTGACCCACAACCAGGGATTAAACTAAGGACAGCTGCATGCAAAGCAAGCGCCTCAACTCCTATACTATTTATCTGACTATTCAAAACTAAATTGCAAGAAGTTAAACAACAAAGAACAGAGACTGTGTTTACTCTTTTATGTCATTTATATTTAGTTGCATCATATTCTTTCAGAAATGATATGAGAGCCGATTTTCTGTTTTTGTCAGTTTTATATCATATCACTCCAAATGTCAATAGAAATGACAGGTGTAAGGGGACAAAGAGCCTGGAAAGAAAACACCTATGACACCAAATCACCAGTTCTTCCTGGAGTGACTTTTGTTCTGTCACAAAAATTAAAGAGTAATGAAAGAAAAGGTAATCCTTTATTTAAGCACCTTGGTAGACCAGCATCCTGAGTTTTATTTTCAGCAATTAGTTTTCATTATACTTTGAAACCAAAGGCCTAAGCCAGCAGCAAAGGGGAATAAAAGTATGTGGGCAAACTTTCTAAGTAGGAAATTATCACAGTGTGCACTGGAGCAAATCTTCAAAAGATTAACTTTTTAGGATGCCAAGTGTAACTAGGATTGCACAGACATTGCAAAATAGGTTAGAGGGTTCCAACAGTATAAGACCATTACACAGAATTTCTAAACGGAAGGTCAAGTCTGCTCTTCCTTTACTTTTAAAGTACCAAAAGTGTTCTGAAGAATATTTGAAAAATGACTGAGTTTTACTCCTACTTCTATTTCAGAGTTTGAGGTGTAACCCAAGGTAGTACAAAAGAATGTCACAGAACTTCCCGTATGAAAACAACATATTGCCAGATGGCTAAAACTCACATTAAAATTACATCATTTATTTCATAAAAATAAAAACATTGCATCAATTTTTCTTTGGATATATCAATCTTTATCAATGCTACATTCATTTTAGTATACCAGGCAACTTTCCAGGAAATAGAGAAATAGGGTACTCATTCTGTGACAGGAATAATGAATTTGGCATTATCCTGAACCTCAAGATGATTCTATGTCAAGATGGATAGAAAGCCAAATAGTCCTACATGAAACTGCTCTCACTTGTAGATCAGAAGTCTAGACTTGAGGATAAATAAAAATTTGAACTCATACAAATAAGGATAGAAATGCTGGGATTTCAGGGGGAAAAAAACGATAAATGTTGTATCCCTGGGGCAGGGGTGTTGCAAAATTATCCTCTACAGTTAAGATTCTTAATGTGTTATCTGTGAACACCCTGAAATTATATGCAAATGTGCATGTGCTTGCCTGTGCATGCTCATTTTTATGGCAAGAAGAACCACTGCTACATAGTGATAAGAAAGAAAGAAAGGCATTCAAAAATGATTATTACAATTTCCAAAGGAAAGATGTTGGAAGCCAACTAACAACCACCATCAACTTTCACTAAGAATAGTGGTTTTCAAACTTTTACAAAACTGATGTAAATTTTGTATAAGACACAAAAATACAGCCTTATGATTTTATAAATTATACATACATGCTATACTAGTCCATTAACATTAGGAAGCTTAACTTCATAAACAAACACAAATTTTATTTTTGTATTCCCATTTGCTATGAAAAATTATAGTATATCTTACTCTGGTTTCTCCCTTTTTCTATTCATAACACCTTTATAATGAATTATAAAAAAGTTATTAGAAAAATATTTTAGAAATATAAATTATATAATGCCAATTCTCATTAAAATTCAGCACTTGCTTCCCATAGTATATTAAATAAAATCCAAACATTTTATTATGACTTAAAAGGTTCTCTGGACTTCGCGCCAGGCTGTTTCCACTCGGGGTGCCCCAGAGGGGGACAGGATGAGAACCCTCCCCGCCCCAAGGGACCCAGCCCCAGCAGCTGACCTCCACTATCCAATGGCCGCCATGCTCCAGACTGCTTTCCTGATCGCACAGCCGCTTTGCGGCCATGTGGCACATTATAAGACGCTTCTACCCATTTTTCATAATCACTACACTATATTTGATGGAGTTAAGACAGTAGGCAACAAATCATAGAGAGAAAAAAATATATATGTGTATACACATACACACACACATACACACACATATATATATTCATACCTTTCAGAGAACCCTGCAAGCTACCAAGAGTATTCTGCCCACATGGGCAGAACCTGGCAAGCTACCCGTGGCATGTTTGATATGCCAAAAACAGTAACGATAGATCTCATTCTACTGACCCTGAAAGAGCCTCCAATCACTGGGAAAGACGAGTGAGGAGAAGCTTCTAAAATCTCAGGGCTGGAGGAATAGAGATGTTACTGGTGCCTGCTTGAGTAAATTGATGAACAACGGGATGACAGTGAAACAGTGATAAAAGGTTCTCCAGGATTAGTTCTCTTTGCCTTTTCACCTTCATTTTCTAATTCCTCACTCACTGTTCTTGGAAATCTCCAAAATGATTTCCACCTCAAAACTTTGTACCTGCTGTTCCTTCTGCCTGGAATACTCCAAATTGATATATGGCTTGAACTTTTTCTCCTTTCAAGTTTCTACTTGAAGCCTCTTCTGAGTGCAAAACTTTGTTGCTACCCTTTTAAAAAATTATTTTCTATCTCTATGCCCTCTGGTCTATTTTTGTTTGTTAATTCATTTTGAGCATTTACCACAGCCTGACAATATACTTTTCCCAGTTTTAAAATAACAAAACAACACTTTCTGTAGCCAGAAATCTTGTCTGTTTCATCTGTGTCCCCAACAACCTAGTCTAAAGTATAACACACAGGTCCTCAATGATAAATGAGTGAAGAACAGTTGAAGCAAATGACAGACATTCCAACCTGCTGTTCATTTAAAAGTGAACCTCAAAAGGCTGTTCACATAACAGAAGCACCACACTGAGCTGGACTGTCAGCTCAGCATAGCTAATAACCAGTCTCTTTTCTCAATTGCCTTAGCACTAAGATCATGTCTTTCTCAGGGTACATACACATCACTCTTTCCTAGTGCTATGTTAATTATGGTTTGGTTTTTATTTTGGTCATACCCAATGGTGCTCAGAGCTTATTCCTGAAAGAACTTGGGGACCATATGGGGTACCAAGGATGGAACTTGAATTGGCTGCATGCAAGGCTAGCACCTTCCCTGCTATACTATCTTTCCAGTCCCCTATATACGAATATTATCTCAGCCTTTTGTGGGGGGAAATCCCGATCTGAGCATTCATTTTGCTCCTCATCACATCTAACATATTGGGTGGGGCTGGCAGCCATACCCCGACCAAGACAAATTGAGGTCCAGTTATTCATGCAGAAGTGAGGGGTGTCAGTCCATTGGAATCACTCTAGTAAAGATCCTTGACTCTACACTCAGATGGATGTTCATGGGCATTCATCTGTTGACAAGGCTGAATGAAGAAAAAAGACTCACTGGAAACGAATCTATGAAAAATCACCAATTCCTTGTATGATAATGGAGGCAAACACTATCTCAATGTTGATAAGATAAAAGAATGATGAACTCAAATAGAGACTAAACTTATCAGATGACCTTCGTTTCTTATTTATGTATTTGGGAAGGCCACACTGGCCATGCTAAGGGCTGGATCTATGCTCAGAGCTCATTTCTGAATGTACTCCAAGAATCTTACAAGATAGTTCCTTGAGGATTAAACCCAGGTTGACTGCTAGCAAGGCAAGCACTTTACTCACTATATTATGTCTCTGATCCTCCGTTTCTCTTCTAGAGGTATTTAGTCCTTCATATAGAAGTATAAATATCACAAACATAGCTTTCAAATAATAATGCTTAATACACATGCTATATTTAAAAATAAATTAAGGTATATAATAGTAACAGCTTTAAGTATGATGAAATGAAAATGCTTAAAGTTTTGAACCATGCAAAATATAATTCTATATTTATATTAGTAGATTAGTCATACAAAAATATTTGTTAAAATCTTTGTGAAGGAAATTCTAATATACTTGGATGTAGTTTAACGTACCAAAGATTAGATGAAATTTGAAAATAGGTGATAATAAACAAGTAATTTAAAATTTATGCATCAATACTGTATCATTAACTATAAAGGAAATGAAATAAAAATGTGTTTTTCAGGATGCTTATGTGTTTTATGATTACTAACAGCTGAAATCAGAATATTAAATAGCATGAGACATTAACTTAGAAAGCATCATAGAAATTAACAAAAACATAAAGCAGTCAAAAAGGTAGAGTAGATGTAGAAACAGAAGAATTTGAAAAATAAAATAAAATGGAATATAGTGAAAAAAAAAGAATGCAATCAACAGGTCTGGGAGAAAATAATCCAAAATGTAAGTATAAATAAACAAGAAAGGCTTGCAAAGTATAAAACTGTTACAGGTCTTGTGGGAACAGAAAAGGGTCAATAAGCTTGCAAAATGACACACTAGCAAAAACAATGATTTTCAGATTTCATATACAGCACTACAATTTGCAATCGCATGAAAGACATTCACAATTCTATATTCTTTTCATAGGAATTGCCATTGAAACAGACCACTGGTCCATCCCTTTTGCCACAAAGGCCTGACAAGTGAACAGATGCTTCCGAGGAAAGCTCTACTCTCACCACAAATCCAATAATATACTAATGGTGCAATACTATATCAAGAACATCATTTCTTTTTGACCTCACATGGCAATTATCTTCACCCAAAGCAGGAGGCTAGTTCACTTTGATTTCATGCTGGGTGGCCTACTTAAAAGGTCCCACTTAAAATTACATCAAGGTTGCTATCTTCATTCACTTGGCTTTTCTGACACACTAAATTACTTTCACAATTTGCTATCACCAACAACACTATTAGGCTCTCATGGGTTTAGAATAATATAGGCATGATACAAATGGTTGTATTTGTTCTAACAATTGATGCTTGAAAAAATCTTTGCTTTGTTAAGAATTAACATCTCCTACTATTAGTTTCACTTTTTAGGAAAGGTGTGAGTACTCACAATTTAATATTAACAATGGTCTTGATCTGACAAAAAAAGAAGAGACATGAACCTTGAATCTTTGAAGGAAAAACACTAATACACAAAGTGCAAAAAAACAATATCTTGATACAATTCTCTAGACTAAATGATATCTTGGATTTTGATACTGATAGTTTTTTGACAAAGTGAAAAAAATAGATTGGAATGGAAAAGGCATGTGTTATTAAGAATATGAGAAAACAAGGCTCATTTTAGTAACTTCCATTTCCTTGCAGGTTTAAATATCCAGTGTAGAAGACTATCAGTATAAAATTCAAGATACACCCCTCCAGAGGACTATCAGTATAAAATTCAAGATACACCCCTCCAGAAGAATCTTCCTTGGGAAAGATCTCTATCTACCATACCTTTTCTATAGCTCTGGAGCAGACAATTTATGAATTAGAGCTAGAATGATATTAAAGCTAATATGAAATAACCAGGGAAGCCTTGTCCCAGCTGGAAAAATTACGACAAACTCTACAGAATCCAATCCTTTCCTCCAGCAAGATGTTTCAGACGTGGGAAACTGATGCAGATTATGGTTAGTGATGGTGCTCCAGAACTTGATCAGAACACTTATATTTTAAGGTTCTTAATATTGTTTCTGAGGTGACTCTTATATTTTAGCTCCAGGGGATGCTCAGGAAATCATATGGTACTGGGCCTCTGGCATACAAACCTAAGCCTCTGGCATACAAAGCATGTGCTCCATCACGTTGAATTATCTTTCTAAATGTGACTTTTATTTTTTAATTATTCTTCTACAGTTTAAAATATGTGGATTCAATTTAGATGACCCCAATTTTGTTGGCAACATGCAAAGAAGCTAGCCAGATATATGCCTCCTTCTCTCCATCAGTCTGATTAGGGTGTTGACATTGCATCTACAATGAATATAAGTGTGTTATTGTTCTGTGTCTTTATGGATGGCTCAGTGGTAAGAGGAAATTTGATGATGGCAGGTGGTGAAGCCTATAACAGAGGCAAATATAGGGTCAACATGACCTGGGCTCCAAAGAAAGAAGGATCCCAATCTCAGAGCTCAAGGTCAATTGACTCTTCTCTTCTATTTGTTTGTTTGTTTGTTTGTTTTGGGACCACACCCCGTGGTGCTCAGGGGTTACACCTGGCTCTACACTCAGGAATTACTCCTGGCAGTACTCAGAAGACGATATGGGATGTCAGGGATTGAACATGAGTTGGCAACGTGCAAGGCAAATCTACTGTACTACCTCTTCAGCCCTGATTCTTCTTTTTTAATAAAAATTTTAATCCTCGATAAGAGAACTTATGATCAAGTGTGTAAAATATCCATTACATGTAAAACTAGAAGGGCAAATAACTCAAGGTCTTCTAGTAATGAACAGGTGAAAAAACTCAGGAACAAAATTGTTAGATTACATGTAATAAGAAATCCAAAGGCAAACTAGATACCCAAAGGAAAGACTTGAATCACAGGTCTGGGGTGGTAGCTCAAAGGGCTGGAGCATATGTGGAAATCCCAGGTTTAATCCTTGGCACGATAATATCCTCCAGAGCATCATCTGAAGTCACCCAGGACCTCTGACAGGTGTGGTTCCCTCACTCCCCCAAAGAAGGTGTTTCCTATTAGTGATGACCATTACACCAGGAAACGGTCCCTCACAAGTCACACACACAAAAAGTAGTAATTCAAGAATATGTCATTATTAAAAAACTTGTTCTTCAAAATAAATTAAATGGTACTGTTTATCTTTGCATAGCCTAAATAAAACCTCCAAATAAAATCTGGAAACTAAAGAAATCATTGATATTATCTTAAAATTAAACCATTTCTAGACAATGGTGCCTCTCAAACTAAAACTTTACTATTATGGAATTAAAAGTTGCCATAAACACTGAACATGACAGAAACTCATTTGTAGAGACAACATACTTCTAAATGTTAATTAAAAATAGATTATTGGACTCATCTCTATAATTCCTGAAAATAGTAAAGTTACTGTAGAGAAGAAAGTAAGAGTCTCAGCTAGAGTAAAGAAAATCTCATCAACAAATGGTGTTGGAAAGACTAGAAAGCCACATGTAAAACTGTGAAATTAGAACCATATTTCACACCATTCTCAAAAGTCAACTCAGAGTGAATTAATAATCTCAAGACTCGGCCAGAATCCATAAAATACATTAAAGGAAACATCGACAGAACTCTCTAGAAAACTGATCACAGAGGAGTCTTCAATGAGCTGACCACAGTGGCAAAGACAACAAACAAATGAAACTACATCAAATTAAAAAGCTTCTACACAGCAAAAGGCACTCTTTATAATAAAAAGACACCCTACTGAATGTGAGAAAATGTTTGCATAAAATAAACCAAATAAAGGGCTGATATCCAAGATCTAAAGCACTCACAAACCTTAACAACAAATTTAAAGACCCCATCCACAAACGGGGTGAGGAGATAGTCACTTTCCCAAATGTATACAGATGGTCAGCAGAAAAATGAAAAAGTATTCATTCTCACTCATGATTAGGGAAATGCAAGTCAAAATAGCACTCAGATATCATCCACTCCAGTGAGAATTGAACATATAAAAAAGTCTGAAAACAGCCAATATTGTGGGGTTGTGATGAAAAAGGAAATCTCACCCACTATTGGTGGGAATGTCATCTGGTTCAGCCTCTGTGGAAAACAATATGGAGGTGTCTCAAAAAAAATAGGAAAAGAACTTCCATATTAGAATAGAAATACCATTTCTTCACATCTATTCCCAAAATATAACAACATTAATTTGAAAGAATCTACATATACACAACTATGCTCATTGCCACACTTAATTCAATAGCTAGGAACAACCCAAAGCCCAACTACAAAAAATGGATCAAGAAGTTACGGTATATATACATAATGGAATATTATGCAGCTCTAAGAAAGAATAAAATCATGCATTTTGCCACACCATGCATGTAATTGCTTCTAGTACCTGTATCATGCTGATTGAAGTCAGTCATAAGGTGAGAAATCAATACAGAATGATCTCTCTCATATGTGGAATTAAAAATACACAGCAAGTTCGCAACAAAGGGCCAAAAGCAATGCAACTGGTGAATTGATTCACAATTGAGTGGTGGATGGGAGTTGGGAGTTTGAAAGGGATGGGCATTGGGGCTCTCAAGAGAGGAAGGTGGGTATACTGGTGATGGGTGTGGTGTTGGAATTATGTGCATGGAAAGCCATCATTAAAAGTATTATAAATCACAGAGCCCCAAATAATGGAAAAAAATTTTAAAAAAGAAAAGGAAAAGAAAGTAAGCTTCTCAAGCATCTTATTAAGGCATAGAAACCCAGTAAGAGAGAAAAAAATAATGGAAATATTTTAATCAAAATAAAGCATTTCTTCTTATTGGTAATCATTCTAACTAAAAGACAATCATGAAATACAGTATTGCAGTACTGTATATTTATCACATCTGTGAGTTAAGTATGTGAGATCATAAATGTGTTAATTATATTGATCTTGGTAATCATTCTACAATGTAGATCAAATAACCACATTGCACAAATTATATATGTCAATTAGACTTTAATAAAGTTGTGGGGGGAAGAACAATAATTAAGATTCATAGATACATAAAAATTTATTCATTCTACTGTTCTCAGACTGGCCAAGGAGGGGTGGAAGGAAGTGATTAGTGAACTCATTACACAGCTAATGTTTCCTATTACATCTTGTGTATTGTGATTTTGGCTACCCGAGTCAATCAATGAATGACAGGTCTCTAGATGAGAATTTTGGCATGTGAGGTTTTAGAATTTCTCCATTTGGGGGTCAGAGGTAGGACATAGGGGAGGATGTGATACTAATCCAAACATAGCAAACTAACTGAAAGGAGAGGAAAAAGCTATGGACTTAGATAATCAAGATCCTACCAGATAATAGGAGGAATTACTCATTTGTACATGTTTTGTTTTTGTTTTGGTGGGCTGGGGGATCATACAGGGTGCTGGGGATTTAACTGGGGTGGGCTGCATGCAAGGCAAACGCTCTACCTGCTGTACATGTTTTCTTTTACCCTCAAGAAGGTCTCTCAATAAATCATTTGGCAATTTCCTTACCTTTTTAAGTATAAATATGTAACTCAATCATCAAGACAAATGACTAATCATTTTATTTTAAAAGATATTCAAGGATATGGGGCTGGAGTGATAGCACAGCGGGTAGGGCATTTGTCTTGCACGCAGCAGACCTGATTTTGATTCCCTATACCCCTCTCAGAGAGCCCAGCAAGCTACCAAGAGTATCCTGCCTGCAAGACAGAGCCTGGCAAACAACCCATGGCATATTCGATATGCCAAAAACCGTAACAAGTCTCAAAATGGAGATGTTATTGGTGACCACTCCAGCAAATCAATGAGCAAAGGGATGACAGTGACTGTAAAATTGGGACAGTCTGGTTCTCTCATTTATTTAGTACATCTGGTACCATCCCATCAATACCAGGGTTTACCACTGGCTCTGTAGTCGAGGATCACTCCTGGAGGGGAACTGGGGACTGTGTTGGGAGTTGTTCCCTGGTCAGTTACATGCAAGGTAAACACCTCACTGCTATATTATCTCTCTGGTCCCAAGCACACTCTATTCTTTTGTTTCCCTGGAGTGTGTGTGTGTGTGTGGGGGGGGTCTGGGCCTGTGCTCAGGGCTTACTTCTGGCTCTGTTCAGGGATCAGACATGGCAGGGCTCAAGGAACCACAGCCATGTCAGGTATTAAACCCGGGCCAGCCATGTGCAAGGTAAGCTCTTGTTTACTGTATTATCTCTCTGGCCATATCCTTTCCTTTACTTCTTGGCAGGAAGCTTTACAAAGAAAGGCATTAAAATGTTTGGTGAAGTGGTAGTCATTAAAACAGCATGGTACTGGAACAAAGGCAGAACTGCAGACCAATGGAACAGGGTTGAATACTCTGACACATCCCCTCAAATATATGATCATCTAATCTTTGATAAGGAAGCAAGAAATGTGAAGTGGAGCAAGGAAAGCATGTTTAACAAATTGTGCTGGCAAAACTAGACAGCTTCATGCAAAAAATGGGCTTAGACCTCCACCTATCACCATGTACAAAAGTCAGATCAAAATGGATTAAAGACCTCAACATCAGACCAGAATCCCTACGGTACATTGAAGACAGGGTCGGCAAAACCCTCCACAACATTGAAGCCAATGGTATCTTCAAAGATGACACACCACTGGCCAAGCAAGTGAAAACAGAGATAAATAAATGGGACTATCTCAAACTAAGAAGCTTCTGCACCTCAAGAGAAACAGTGACCAAAGTACAAAGACAATCTACAGAATGGGAAAGGATATTTATGCAGTACCCATCCGACAAAGGGTTGATATCAAGGATATACAATGCACTGGGTGAACCACAAGAAGAAAACTGCCAACCCAATCAAAAAATGGGGTGATGAAATGAACAGAAACTTTCCCAAAGAAGAAATCCGAATGGCTGAGAGGCACATGAGAAAATGTTCAACATCACTAATCATCAGGGAGATGCAGATCAAAACAACAATGAGATATCATCTAAGACCACAGAGACTGGCCCACATCCCAAAAAACAAAAGCAACTGGTGTTGGCGTGGATGTGGGGAGAAAGGGACTCTCCTTCACTGCTGGTGGGAATGCCAACTCGTTCAGCCCTTTTGGAAAACAATATGGACAATCCTCAAAAAATTAGAAATTGAGCTTCCATTTGACCCAACAATCCCACTTCTGGGAATATATCCCGGAGAGGCAAAAAGGTATAGTAGAGGTGACATCTGCATTTCTATGTTCATTGCAGCACTGTTTACAATAGCCACAATCTGGAAAAAAACACAGTGCCCAAAAACAGATGACTGGCTAACGAAACTCTGGTACATCTACACAAGGAATACTACATAGCTGTCAGAAACCATGAAGTCATGAAATTTGCATATAAGTGGATCAACATGGAAAGTATCATGCTTAGTGAAATGAGTCAGAAAGAAAGAGACAGACGTAGAAAGATTGCACTCATATGTGGAATATAATATAGCTGAGAAGTACAAGTTTGCAATGATGCAATTTCTGGCAGATATTTCTCTGGACTTAGTTACTAAAATACAGAAATCCTCATTCGCAGCAATGGAAAACAAACTGGACCTGCTGAAAAGTAAGCATTTGATAATTTGTAAAGAGAAAGTAAAGTGAAATTTATCAGTTACACAGGCAGGGTGGGGGGCTGGGGACGTGGGGGGGCAGGGTGGAGCCATACTGTGATTCTTGGTGGTGGAATATGTGCACTGGTGAAGGGATGGGTGTTCGAGCATTGTATAACTGAGACTTAAGCCTGAAACCTTTGTAACTTTCCACATCGTGATTCAATAAAAGAAAAAAAATGTTTGCTGAACATTTAAGTGCTTTTTTGTTAAGCAGATTTGTGTTTTGTTTTGCTTTTGCTTTTGGGCCTCACCCAAGGTGCTTAGGGTTTATTCCTGAACTCTGTGCTCAGGGATCACTCCTGGAAGGCTTGGGGAACCATATGAGATGTGAAGGATTGCACCAGGGTTGGCTGCATGCAAGGCAAGCCCCCTCCCTGCTGTCCTATCACTCTGGCACCCTAAGCAGTTTTTTGCTTAAGTAGATTTATTTAGACACTTTTCATTTGAAATGTGGCTCATTTGGAGTGGCAAATCAGTACAATATAAAACAAGGGGGAGTTTATTAATATATTCGTAGTATGACAGAAAAAAATAGCCAGGACAATTATGTTCTTATAGCTTTGCAACTTTTTTTTTTTACTTTTTTAAATTTTATTAAATCACCGTGAGATAGTTACAAGCTTTCATGTTTGGGTTACAATCTCACAATGATCAAACACCCATCCCTCCACCAGTGCACATTCCCTATCACCAAAATCCTGGGTATACTCTCCCTTTCTCACCCTCCCCTGCCTCTAAGGCAGACAATATTCCCCATACTCTTTCTCTACTTTTGGGCATTATAGCTTTCAACACAGACACTGAGAGGTCATTATGTTTGATCCATTATCTACTTTCAGCATGCATCTCCCATCCCAACTAGTTCCGTCAGCCATCATTTTCTTAGTGATCCCTTCTCTATTCCATCTGCCTTCTCCCCTCTGCTCATGAAGCAGTCTTCCAGTTATGGGGTAATCCCCCTGGCCCTTGTATCTACCGTCCTTGGATGTCAGCTTCATGTGATGCTACCCTACACTCCACAAACTTATTGGCTTTATCTGGGGCAAGTCAAAATATCCTTGAGCAACTGTTCTACTTCTAGGAAATGAGTCTACTGTAGGCAGAAAGAAGGTAAGGGGACAAAGGAAAGAACACAAGAGGGGCAAAGGGCTTTTTCATCATTTTTCAATTTGAAATTGTACACCTCTAGTAACTTCAACTTCAACTTTCACGGCCAGAACTGTGTCCATGGCCTCCTTCCTGTCACTTTGTCAGCAGGCATGTCTTAGAAGGTCTTTTTAGTGGGCACAGGGTCACTGAAAAAAGGTCAGGGTTCTGAAAGTATAAAATGAAGTGGATAGAAGAAATAGAAGAGACTACAAGAACTAAGAAAAGAGAAGACAGTGAGAGCAGTACACTTTCAGACAACAGTAAAACAAAAATAGAAAAAAATGAAATTAAGTTAATGTGGAAAATTACAGAAAAGCATCACAAGACTCCATCAATCTCAGAGAGAAAAATGACCAATGAGTTCTATTTAGTTGATTTTTTTAACTGGGAAAATAAACAAAATATTTTACTCAAAAGATTAAAATAATATTTAATGGGATAATGACATTCAACAATTAAAATCAGAGAAAAATTTCTCACTGAGATCACTAGAAAGTGATCCTTGAAGACATTAGTCTAATGGGCTTCATGGGGCAAACAGGGCACATGATCAGAGAACTCATGGTGGGAAACATGACCTTTATTTATTTATTACTCAGCAGGCATTTCTCTAGCATTCCTAGGTGAGAAGTACCATGGCAAAATGCTGGAAGATGAAGAATAATACAAAGTTGAATTAGGCACTATCATTCTCTTTAAAGGACAATAATAAAGAGACAGAGAAAGAGAGCGAGAATGTGGAGAGAGTGTGTGTGTGAGAGAGAGTGAGAGAGAGAGGAAGAGAGTGAGAGAGAGAGATGAAGATCCAGATTAAAAAAAAGAAAAAGAAAAATGGAATGAGAGGAGGGTGCTGAACAAGAATTGATTCCCATAAGACCACGGGGATATCTGCTCATGATATCTGGGATATTTGGGATATCTGCCCAGGGATGAAGGCAGGAGTCTTCCAGGCCAGGCAGACATATTTTATGGGATGTCTAACCCTTCACAAGCACATGCTGTGCCAGTTATTTGCTCTTTGTATTCATGTTATTGTGGACTTGCTTGTGTCCTCAGCTGACAGTTGACAATGTCAAAATTTATAGCATACTCATTTTTAAGAGATGACCTTTAATTTTGAAAATAATACTCAAACCAACAAATTCAAGGGATATGAAGGCACAAAATATACCCACATTCCCATAACCCATAGAAACTCACTAACTTTTCTGATATATGCCCTTACCATATTGTTTTGTATCTTGCTTTTCCCCTTTAATATATCACGAATATATTCCTATGGCAATAATGACTTTTCTACTGACAATATGATTTTTAAAGGTGCATTGCAGCCAATCATATGCTGTATAACACAATTCCTCAAATCAATCTCACATAATTAGATATTGAGGTTGTTTCTAATTTCTTGAGGTTCTGAGGTCTATATCAGTTTATTTCCCTGGAAAAAAAAATTCCTGTGTTTAAAACTCCTGGGATGAGGACGCTCACATTTTCAAGATCGCAAGAACATCTTTCCATAGTCATTGAGTCGTCTTCTTCCCACATTACTTTTAATTGTTCCTTATATCCCAAAGTATAGCATCAACTTAGATCAGCCTTCTTTAAGATTTTCACAACCGCAGAGCAGCACATTTTTGCATACTGGATCCATGAGCCGGCAACTAACCACTGTGGTAGACCACTGGTTTTCAACCTTTCTACAGCTGCAGACAGGCACTGGTCTATGGAACTGTGGTTGAAAACCTCATGCTTAGAAAGCCTCATGCTAAATTTTGTGATTTTTATAAGCAAGTCTGCACTGAATGTCCTTAAACATCCTTAGATACATTAATTTTCTTAAGGTATATTCCTCAAGTTGAATTAAGACAAAAATTCCTTCAATTTAAGATTTTTTCATATATCTCAATTTCCTTTTGGTAAAACTGTTACCAAAAAATTATATCAAATACATCACCTGGAGTGTGTGGTCACTTCCCACACTTTTACCCAATACTGAATATTTTCACTTATTGCTATTAACATTGCCAGCTGATAAATTCCTATTGCTCTTTTTTTTTCTTTTTGGGTCATACCAGGCGATGCACAGGGGTTCTTCCTGGCTCTGCACTCAGGAATTACTCCTGGCGGTGCTCAGGGGACCATATGGGATGCTGGGAATCAAACCCGGGTCGGCTGTGTGCAAGGCAAACACCCTACCTGCTGTGCTATTGCTCCAGCCCTTCCTATTGCTCTTTAAAGAAATAATTCAATATCACTTCCCTGATCCTTAGTTTCCTTTCCAGGTAAAGTTATTGTTTCTTCCACTAAGTTCTCATAACATTATTTATGTTCCTTGTTGTTTTATTTATCAGCCAAACCTGGCAGTGTTCGGGGTCTTTTTTTGGCTCTGCACTCAGGGATCAATCCTGGCAATGCTTGAAGGACATATGGGATGCCAAGGGTTAAACCTGGGTCGGCTATGTGTAAGATGCAGGCACACTTCACATTGTCAAAAATGTGCACACACAACACACAGCATTTTCACAAGTTGAATGGTATCCTTGTCTAATGGGTTAAGAAACAGCTTGTGAGAATGGCTGGAGACATGGCTCATAAGAAAAAAGAAAAACAAGACGTATTTTCAAACTTTGGTCTTCTATTTCAGATTTCAGAATTCTTGGAATAAAAACTCTGCCAGATATTTATAAACAAAACTTTAATAGTAATGCCTAGCTTTCATTTTTATAAAGGCAATTGTTAATAAGATGCAGTCACACTGCATTGTCAAAAATGTGCACACACAACCCAAATCCTCAAGTGTCGATCAAGTAAAACATGAAAAAATTCAAAAATAGTTTTGTTTTAGGCCACACCTGAAGTGCTCAGGCTTACTCCTGACTCTGTGCTTAGGGATCACTCCTGGCAGGCTCGGGGGAGCATATGGATCAAACCTGGTCAGACACATGCAAGACAAACATCCTACCCAATGTACCATCGCTCCAGCCAGCTCTACTATTATTGTCACTTGTCCCGTTGATCTTCGATTTGCTTGAGCGGGCGCCAGTAACATCTCCATTTGTCCTTGTCGAGCTAGTGTAACCCAATGATACCTGCTCGCTCCAGGAACAGAAAGAGCCTCGAAGAAATCTGACCATCTAGTTGGAGGGCGGCCACGAGGTCTTCTGACGTCCCGTGGAATCCAGTCTGTAACAGCTCTAGTCCAACGGTCATCTCTGAATTGCATTACATGACCGGCCCATCTGATTTTTGATGCCTTGGCAAACAAGACAGAATCCCTGATTTTTGACTGTCAACGGAGGTCAGAACTCCGGATTCCTTCTCTCACTTGAGTGAGACATGATATTCCCAGCATAGTAGATAGTAGTTCTGGGAATATCTACTATTATTATAGCACTTAAAAATCCTCCTAGGGGATATAAGTCAATAATTTCACCTTTATTATAAACAACTCAAAATTTAAACATCTTCATATGTACATTGTACGTCACACAAAATTCCCTAATAAGGGAGTGAAATGTATTTATTTACCTTAGTATGGGCCAGATTAATTAAGATGTCTGTCAAAAATCTTCGTATCTGATATTTTACTTTGAAACCTGAAAATTCACTTGTTTCAAAGGAAGAGAAATAGAGATGATAACAACAGAAGGAACTATCATAGCCTGTGGGAAATGCTACAGGTCAAATAGCCCTGGCTCTTCAATCTTCTGGAGCTTCATAATTGATTGGAAATAGCATCAGCAAGGTTGTTTCTGATTGGATTTTTTTCCCCCTGCAAACTCAGCACCACTGTGAATGAAGAACTGATTTTGTTTTGAACGTTTATTTAGACTAAATTCAAACATTTAGATATTACAGCTCTCGATATAACTACATTTCTTTTATGTTTGAAATATTTTCTTTTTTAAATGTTTGTTTCCATTTTTATATTGATTGTAGATCAGAATTCAGAGCAGGAAATTAATAACATATCCAATAATTCCTCTTTGCTCTTTTAAAAATATTATTTCTTTCTTTGATGACCACAATTTGAGTATTAAAAAGATTTACAGAACACTTGGAATTTATTATAAAACGCTTGAATCCAAAATGCTTTCTAAAGTATCATTTTAAGTGATGATCAGAAGGTATGTGATAAGAAAACTGAATGAACAAAGATTTTCTGGACATTCAGGATACAACATAATTATTTACATACAGAAAAGTAACTACCACTTATTTCTTTTAGAAAATATTTAAATATGTATTTTCTACAATTATCACTAAATAGTAAGTGGATGAAATGGAAAGGCATAAACAGACTAACAGACTAGAAAATAAATTATGGTTTTCAGACTGAGGTTCCAGTTTTTGTGTGTCTATCTGTAGTACCAGGAGTAGAGCCCAATGTCTCACACACACAAGCAATGTACTCTACTTCTAAGCTATATCCCTGGCCCCTTTACTTCTTTTTAAAATCTTGCCCATATTTAAATAATTTTTATGTCTTGCAAATCTCTTCTAACCTACATGTTACCTGTTGTATCTTACTTATTTCTCATTTGCTCATTAGAGACCTGGGGTGTTTGTCCCATGGTATACATTTGGCTAACTGCATACTCAGGGAACTTGGACACATCTTTCTGTCCTGTTATTCCTGCAAATTGACAGCTGGACCTGAATGCTCAATGATTCAATGATTCATGCTTGGCTTGTGTGTGTGTGTATGTGTGTGTGTGCCTCTGTTTCTAATTTGAAAAACTGAAGTCTACACATGACTTAAATTTTATGTATCTTGGCAAAGCCAGGAATGAAGCCTAGGGCCTCATACATGCAATACATGCAATACACGTTTTGTAAATCGAGCCATGTCTCCAGCCATTGCACATGAAAGGATTACATCTCATTAGGATATGCATATCCTATTAGGACTGGGGAGGGAGTTGTAAGTGATAACCATGGCAGAGTATAGCCAGATATTCCACAACTGCCCATTATCTATCTGGTTCCCAATTCTGCTACATGTGAGATTCACGATTCCAGAAAAGTTTCAAGCTCAGTTTCTTAACCCATTCGACAAGGATACCATTCAACTTGTGAGAAAGCTGTGAGGGTTAAAGAGGGTTATACATTCATGATTTTTAAACAGCACAGTGTAAAAATTATGAATTAGTGACCATATTCATACTCTTAGCAGGGGTTGAAATACTTCAATAACAAAAATATTACCTAATATCCAAGAGAATTTTTTGAGACAGATTAAATATGACACTGACACAAAACAAGAGGATGATCTATATGACTTATAAATACTGACAGCCCTATGACTCAGGAAGTCTCTGAGTTCTTTAGAATGAGAGCCATGTAAGCATCTACTATACACAAACATCACAGTGCCATTTAAACAACTTACTCCAAAACCACTCATCAAAATGTCAAGTAATGATTTACAGTGGGTGAATACTGAAAAAAAAGTGCTGATTTTTATTTACCTTTCAATCTGTACAAATCCATTAACTATGGGTTCTAATGCTCTTCTTCAAAGCACTTTGCCAGGTAGCTTCCCCTTTCCACTTCACATTCTGTTCTCTCTGAGCTTCTCACATAAATTTACTTGAGGGCTCTTCTGCCTGTTCACCTACCTCACCCCTCTGACCTTCTCCTTAGCCATAGCTCATGCCTGAACCATCACTTCCCTCCTTGGCTCACGAAAGTCTCATTCCACCCACCTTTTACGAAGGTTTTTTGTTTTTTTTTTCTTTTTGGGTCACACCTAGCGATGCATAGGGGTTACTCCTGGCTCTGCACTCAGGAATTACTCATGGTGGGGCTCAGGGGACCATATGGAATGCCAGGGATCAAACCTGGGTTGGCTTCATACAAGGCAAATGGCCTACCCTCTGTGCTATTGCTCCAGCCCCTCTTTTAGGAAGCTTTAAAAATACAACTTTTGGGGCTGGAGCGATAGCACAGCGGGTAGGGCGTTTGCCTTGCACGCGGCCAACCCGGGTTCAATTCCCAGCATCCCATATGGTCCCCTGAGCACCGCCAGGAGTAATTCCTGAGTGCAGAGTCAGGAGTAACCCCTGTGCATCGCCAGGTGTGACCCAAAAAGCAAAAAAAAATTAAAAAAATAAAATAAAATAAAAATACAACTTTCAGGTATCTAGTTAGGAAGTAGATACTTTTCTAGAGCCATACACTCCAATATGGCAGCCATTAGCTATCTTGGGCGACTTAAGTATACATTTAACTAAAACTTCTTGGTTTTTTTGGTATGCTTATTGTCACTAATTTATTATTTTTATACTGCATGGTTTAAAAATCTTGTTTGAATGTTTAATCCTCTTTAATCCTCACAGCATTCTTACAAGTTGAATTGTATGTTTTTGGGCCACATATGGTGGTACTCAGGGGCTACTCCTAGTTCTGTGCTCAGCAAACCATATGATGCCAGGTATCAAATGAGGGACTCCAACATGCAAAGCATGCTCAGAGCCCATTGAGCTATCTCTCCAACCTAATCTTTTAAAAATATCGTTAAAGACATTTGTGCTCCTACGTTTACTGAAAACTTATTCACAAAAGTCAAGTGTCCAAAACAGATGACTGCATAAAGAAACTATGGTGTATATACAGAATTAAATACTATTCAGCTGTAAGGAAAGATGATATGGAATTTTTCATTACGTGGACGGATATGGAAGGTATCACATTGAGTGAAGTCAATCAGAAGGAGAGAGACAGATATAGTATAATGTCTCTCATATGTAAGATGTAAAGAATCATCATAAATGGTCAAAGACAACAGAACCTGAGAACTGAGCTTACCAAGGGCAGGGGGCAAGGCTGAAGGAATGTGGGTGGGAGACAATGACAATGGTGACGGGAAGCGAACACCCTGGTAGAGAGTATGGTGTTGGAACATTGCATACTTGAAACCCTATTGGTAACAGTTTTGTAAATCAAAGTACTGCAAATGAAAAAATACAGATTTTTAATATAAAATTTTAATCCTAATTAAAATAATTAATTTTTCTGTCTTACAGATCACATTTTCAAGTGATTGGTAGCTACTACAAATGGTAGTATAAATGGATAGCCTGCATCACAGTAGAAAATTCTATAGGACAGTGCTCAGAGTGACACTTTTTCACCTCCCTGATTAATATTCCCTATGCCCAATTTTTACATTTGTATCACTGTCACTGTCTGTCATCCCGTTGTTCGTCGATTTACTCGAGTGGGCATCAGTGACGTCTCTATTCCTCCCAGCCCTGAGATTTTAGCAGCCTCTCCTTACTCGTCTTTCCCAACGATTGGAGGCTCTTTCAGGGTCAGTGGAATATGGAAATAATCTTACTGGGTTGGTAAGGTAGCTCAAGGGACAGGAATACATGACTTGCATGCTCCAGGGCCTGAGTTTGATCCATGGGACTTTGTTATCCCCTGGGGATGCGCAGGGCCTCAAGCACTGCCAGGGTGGCCCCAGTGGCTCCCAGTACTGCCGCTCTTGGTACTGTTGGCCCTAGCAGTGCAGCATGACTGGGCCCTGGCATTGAACCTTTGAGTTGGCAGAGTATTGCAAGGAGTGGTCCCAGAACTCCTAAGCACTGCTTGGGAATTCCAAAAATAAAAATAAAAACCAATACTTACAATGCACAGTAGTAATCATGATTAGAGATAATGTATGTAAAATGCTATGTCTGGCACAACCAAGACATTTATAATAGAAAGCAAGCCCTATTAATTCACCTTGTAGGGTGTTATGTATTCAGCACGGTTTGATGCTAAGTAAGTGATTGCTGCTGTTGGTAATGAAGGTCAGGCTAGTAAATCTTTTGCAGGATGGTATTATATGTTGTTCAACTACTTCTTCATAAATAGGGCATTCTCTAGCATTTTTAAGAAGCAGCTAAACTAAAGTTTTTCTCTGTGGTATTATCAATTACACTTGTAATAGTGCTCTTAAATTTATATGAGCTAGAGAAAAATTGAGGGAATCACAATTTATCAGACAGGTTTTAATTTACCATTACTCAGTAGTTTTTACCACTATAAATTGAGAGACATGCCGGATTGGAACTGAAAAGCTTAGAATAAAGAACTGTCATCAACAATAGCTGCAGCTTACAATTTTGCCGGGACAGCAAGTTTGGAGTTTCTGCCTTCAGACCACAAGCCAAAAATCACAACTTTTTTTCCCTCAGTGATGAAGAAAAGTATGAGATATTGGAGGTGCTGAGAAAAGTACAAAGGAAGCATTCTGCACCCCTAGACCATCCCATACATTCACAATGTCAGAGGCAGGGCAAACAAGAACTGGTGCTCTACTACAGCTCTGGGGTAGAAACCCTTCATTTCGGGTTCTGTTTGCTTAAGTTGTCCTGTTTCTTCAACTGCTAGAATGCTTGCAGATCTTTCTGGGGGAGGAGGTGAAGAGTAGTGAGCCACCAATTTAGTTTCCAGTCATTCCCCAAGGTTGGAGTGGGCGAGGAGGGATGAAAAGAGAGAGAAAAGAAGAGTGACCAAGTAACCAAATAAAGAGAGCTATGAGTTCAATAACTGAGATTATCCCATGGCAAGGATTCTGTTATCAGAATCAGAGCACAATTCCTTTATCTTTCAGAGACAATCAACCTTCAGCCAGAGGAGTGCAACCTTAAAACCTCATAACTCAATTTAACATAGTGTTAAAGTTTGGGGGGATATTTGTCAGTGCTGGGACCGATATAATCAGTCTGAGGGACCCTAGAACAAAGAGCAGTGGGTGAAGAGCATGTCACCTCTACGCACATTCTTTTCCTTGATGAACAAGGAGCTATTAGCTGCAGAGAAAGCATTATCTAAGTGAAGAATGATGCCGATTGTTTTAGCTGTTTCTCCTGAAATTGTGGAGTAGAATATAGGGTACCAGTAAGTTAAGGAACAGTTTTTGTTTCTGTGGTATAAAGAGTTCTTTAAAAATTAAGCTTAATTTGGAAGGGTTTATAGACACATATTTTATTCTTCAACAGCAACTATAAATCAATTTGAGGCATACATCTCTCTTTAATTTCTGCTCTTTGTCAAATCAAAAAGTTTAAAAAATCCCCCCAAATTTTTAAAAACATAAAATTTCCCTTTAAATAGTTTGGGATTAAATACTAGATTTTATGTAAAATTCAAGAAAGGAAAGAAGATGATATATTTATTGAGTATGTGACCTTTTTAGGAGGTTAGCAGCATTGGCCAGGGAGATAATACAAGGGATAATACACTTGCCTCACATGGGGCCAACCTGGATTCGACCCCTTGCACCATATAGGGTCCCCCAAAGACCACCAGGAGTGATTGCTGAGTACAGAGACAGGAATAAGACGAGCACTGCTGGGTGTGGCCCCAAAATAAAAATATAATTTGTTCTTGTTGTCAGTAAATTATAAACTTTAACTGTGAACTTTTATGTAAAATACCACTGCTAAATTCATCTTCCCAGTTAATTTGTTTACCACTTAAAGTCTTTTCACATTACATTTTCATTGATCTTATGAACTCTAAAGAGAAACTAATGTATGTTAAAAGTCACCTCATAATTTTAGTTTGTCTTTTAAAAGTACAAATATTTTAAAAATTGTATTTGTTAAATAGAAAATACGTGTTTTTAAAATTTACCAATAAGTAAAGTTTATATTATTATAACTTTAAATCATCAATAACATAAAAGAACAATAATGCTAATTATTAACACAGGTGTTTTGGTTTCAGCTTAAAGTTTTATTCTTATTTTGCTGAATGGGCTAATTTTGATCATTTCATTTTTCCACGTTCTATGGAAGTGCTGGACTATGATTATTTAAGTTAGTATTTTAGAACTCTAGGAACTTTCATATAACATATTCATTAAAATATATTTCAGAAACTGACTCAGACAACAACATAAAATATCTGCCTTATGTTTTAAATGACCAGCATATTTCATTTTAAAAGGATAATAAAAGTTTCTTAATCAAAAACTTCTCAAGGATTTTTTACCACATGGATTTACTGTGAACCAGTTCTATCTGCCAGGCCAGTAAAACTGCCAGCCTACCTCAGTCAATATCTTACACTGAAACGCAACTTTTAAAAAATTTTCCTGATCAAGTAATATTATAGGACATATTCTTTTCTAACTCTGAAGATACAGCTTTTGTGAAGACATTTATGAGAGCTGAAAGGATTGAGGGAAAATAAAACCTGTGGTGCTTTTCTAGTTTTTTTTTAAAAACCTTTATTGGATTTTCAATAATTCATCTAGCAGACTGCAAAAAATTTCATAGAAATCTTTTCTTAATTTTATACCTTTGCCATTTATTGAAAATCATACCCAGTATGCTTTTATATCACTTGGACTGAAAACCATGACATTAGAGTTATTGCTGAAGATAAGTTGGATAAGAATTTAGAGAACATTTTAACTAATCTGACACAACTCATTTTTTGCCTACTCTATATACAAGAAAGTTGCAAAACTTTCCCCCAATCTGTCTACTGCAGATTTCTGCAAAGTTTATAATGAGTCCTACTGTAACAGCCGTAACTGTAACATTTAATGTGGTTATAGTGTAATAATAGGTATACTGTAAAATGTGCCATAATTGCTAACTCGACTGCTAGAATTCACCAAACCACTCTTCATGCAATTTCATCATTTTCTCCTACCTGATGTCTTAAAATCAAACTATCCAATAAACAAAAAGCATACAAGATCAAAATGTTGAATGCTACCTTTAGATATAAAATGAAATGTCCTTAAATTTTGTAAATGTATGTGCTTCACAAGTTGATTCTTGCTAAATCTATTTAGTGGAATAACCTAATCTTCCTAACTGAATTGTAAGTAACACAAACTTCCAACATTTACTCTAAATTTCTTTGCACCCAGTATACAAAGTCGTGATTCATCATATATCTATCTCAATTAGATAAGACTGACATTTTTTATATAGCTGAAAACTTTTTCCATTTGATGAGACAAACTATATTTGCAATCTTTCAACACTAAATAAAGCATATATGTTAAGTTATTTTATAATATGATAATTTATCTACAAGCAGTAAGAAGCCATTTTATGGAAAAGTAGAATTTGGACAAGTTCATAAAGCAATAAAATGTTTTAAATCTGTGGCTTCATTTTCATGTCTCACCTCAAGTGGAAAAGGAATTTTAACAAATGCCAAACTAAGGAGGAAGCAAAATGGACCATCAAATGAAATAAATTTGCAATTAATTTTTTTAATTGAGCTAACATTGTTTACAATGTCAGTTTAGGGCTACAATGTTACTATGCCATGTTAAAAATAACAAATAAATTTATTCAGAAATATGAAGTACTCCAGAAATTGTCCTGGTATTTCTTAAAAAAAATTCAGAAAGACGTTTGCTTAGCTGATAAAGTTATTTGCATAGGCAGAGCAAGAATACAGGAGAGAAAGAAATAATACATTTAAGTTTTAGTTTCAATGTAAGGAAAATTATTATGTAGAATAAAGCACTTAAAAAAAACCCTGATATAGTTCCATAAGATAATCTCTTCTATCTATAGAAACTTAAACTATGATTATAAGACTCCAACAGACCCTCCAACACCTTCTACAGAAATCAAATTTTCACTAACCATTTCTATCTGTCATTAACTATAGTTATCCAAGAAACTGTTTTTTTAATTTCCCTAGCTTTAATGCTCAAAGAAAGAATACAAACCCAAACTGATAATTATTTTTAAATAAATCTTTTTCAATGGTCAAGTACAAACAGATCTCTAATTAAAAGTTACATGCAAAAAGTTTTGTGAAAATACACAATTTAAAATCAATATCCAAAAATATGTATTCAAAAGAAGATCAGCCACAAGTGTTCGGTGACTGAATTCATTAAAGTACACATGGCAGTAAACACCAGAGATATAACCATAACCATTCTCTGCTTATTTACTCTATAAGAATGCTCCCAAATTTTAATGAAAATCCACATATCTGTGGATGACATATATCTGTGTCATGAAAAGTACAGCCTCTACCTGAAGAAAAAGGATGTGGCAGTTTTCTAAGAAATCAGACACAGATTACAAAGGGGTATAAGATACTCTGACCTGATTAGAAATAAATTTCAAAAATGTGTGTCAAATTATTATTTTTGGGTAACATGCAAAGTTAGACTATCACTATGAAAAATCCATAAGTGCTTTGTTATTAAGAGATTTCATCTTGAGGGTTGCTAAATATTGTCTCCAGATGCTCAGAGGAATGTCAATATTACAAATTAATAAATAGCTGAGATAAAAATTTTATTCATACATCTTAAGGCAGTGGCACATAAAGTGAATTAATTTCCCTATTAAAAAAACAATTATCATTTCTCCAAGTGGGGAATAAAAAAGAGAATCAGTCAAAACTATGAGTTTTCTACTTACTATTTAAATCATTATAATATTCACTCATTTCACCTGTGACCGACCCCTTTTCATTTTGTTCTGTCATTCTCTTGCAATTCCTCAATTTGTGCTATATCCAATACTTCCTTTTGGGAAAAGAGACAGTAATATTAAAAAGTTTATATTCTTTCTTTTTTTCTAGGGTTCTAGAAAGAAATTTATTTCCAGAGTTCTCATAATAGTTTAACAGGACCTATATTTCATGTGACTTGAACCTGGGACAATTTACCTTAACTACTACTCAAGTTTTTTTAATAGCTTAAGAAAAATTTTTAGGAAATGTCTAATTTTAATCTCTTCACTTCCTAAACTGCTGTGTAAAGCTTATTAAATAGAAATTGCTCATTATTTCTTGATGACGTGATAACTATTTTTAGGTAGAAGTGTTACTTTAAATGATTTCCTAGTAAAACAAACAGTTTTGTGCTACCTGTAGAGACTTTCTAATAGCTAATGCACATGAACTAATTTGTAAGCCAGTTCAATCTTCCCTTCAGCTACTAAGTACTTTCTAGACTTTTATGAACATCTGAAATGTATCTATCTAGGAAAATGCTATATAAGTTGTAAAAACAGTAGAGTTAATATACTATATGAAAGATAGAGGATATCTATTTGTTAGAAATGCTAACTTTGTCCATTTATAACGGTGGAGAAAAAAGTCCCTGAAAATTTGGTTTAAAATTTATGTCCAGTATTCCATTACTTATATATTTAGAAATATAAACCCTCAAAATTGCGGCTTTATTTTATTTGACTTCCTCTTTGCTTGTATAATAATAATATACTGAAATGAAGGTTGTAAGAAAGTAATATCTTTTAGACTTCAAGGCACTAATAAAATGAAATAACAAAACTTGGCATGTGTTAGCTTGTGTACATATATAATCTTTTAATTCTTGAGTTCATTCTCTATGTTTACACGTTAAGAATTTATATATCTTAGCCCTCCTTTTTACTAAAATAGGAGACAAGCCTCAAAATAGTATTATTTTTTGCCACAAGAGGGGGCTAGAGAATTCTGATCTCCTCTAAGGTCTATAAAATCCTTTTAACTGCTACTTTATAGACATTCAATTACAACAGGCCATAATACATTAAGGCATTAAAATACACATATATCCAAACATATGCCAAAGCAAGCACTACACTGGTATGCCTACCAGATGATTACCAACACCAACATCAAATAAACACTTCTAGTGGTTTATATGAGATTTTATACTTAGTACTCCCCTCTCCAAAAGGCAGCTCTTCTGGTTAGGTTATTCCCTTGGAATGGAAAATATCAAGCCATGTGATAAAATACCCAAGGACTGGAGAGTGTGACAGGGGCATGCATGGTGAGGTAAGGATTAAGAGAAGTGAAATTTATGTAGTTTGGAAAAGTGAACACTCCAGGGAAAAATGTTCACAGTCTTTAAATACCTTCAAAAGGTAACAATATAAATGAATTAGGGGAATTATTGAGTCTCAGAAGATGGTATAGAAAAGAGCAATGGCCTGAAACTTGAAAGGCAAAGTTTAGGCTAGATATGAATAATAAATCAGTATAATAGTTGGGCGGGAAAGATGTCCTACAAAGAAAGGATACAAAGCATAATTGCTATATTTGATAATTAAATAATGAGATATTAGTAAGAATGATGTGAATTCATTAGAAGGGCTGGATTAGATAACTCAAGTGATTTTTTTCCTGCGCTGTGACTATCTCTGAGCCCAACTATGTTCTTTGGCATTCAGAAATGTCTTTTGATGATGATAACCATCATTTGTAATGAGGAAAACTCCTGACCTCTGTTAACCCAATGCTTTATTGGTTAAAACAGAAATCTGAAATATTGTTATGAAATCAGAATTACAAAATTAACTGTGGCAACAATTTCTACCTTAAGGAACATTTCATAAAAATATCCTATATTATACAAATTAAGGTCTACAAGTTTATAGAAATTGCAAGTTGGTGAAAGGTGTCTTTAAGTGAAAACTTGCCATGATGAAACAATTTCCCCACAAGTCCTAATTTACACATCAGAGAAAACCACTGTTTAATCTTTCTTCCTCACTCAATTTATCATTCAAAGGGACAGGGAGAAAAAAAGGGAGAAACTAGAGCATAAGTGTAATATAATTTGTGAATTAAGCAATCTTTTCTCAACAGAGCATAACATTCCTCTTTTTTTTTTTTGGTTCTGTTTTTGGGTCCGATCCAGCAATGCTCAGAACTTACTCCTGATTTTATACTCAGGGACCACTCCTGATGGGACTGAGGAAACCTTATGTGGTGCAGGGGATCTAACCCAAGTCAGGTATAAGTATGGCAAGTGCCCTAGCCATTGTATTATCTCTCTGGTCCCTAGAGCATAATATTCTACATTAACATGTGGTTCAGCACTGCTTTCAACAGTATTGCTAACATTTACTTTTTACTTGAGATGTCAGAATTCTTTAATAAGTAAAGAGAATTTATAGCAAATAGAAACACAAAGGTCACCAAAACATGAAAAACGAAAATAACATTATAGAGAATATTATAAACACATAAACATATTTATATTAATTCATATTCATATTAATTATGTACAAAATTTCATGACTAAAGCTTTATGCTTAAACAAAACTCTCATATTTTAATGAGAGTTCTTATTTCAACTTTGAGGTAACATGGTCAATGCTTTGGAGTTTGAGAAAAGGCAGTCAGACCAAAGGATCCAGAGCTCAACTTTAGATACAATTTTTCTAGGTAAGACAGTTAACCCTCAAATGATCCAGTATTTCTTTATAAAGTATAAGTTTTGTTTAAATATAATGCATTGATAGATTTTTAAGTATGAGGTAACTAAGCAAGGTACATACAACTTTATAATAAAAAGCACGCAAAGATATATAACCCAATCCCACTCAATTGATTTAAATGTCAATCAAATAAGCATATAAGCAAATAAAATATTACATATAATTTTGCCACACTAACATCTTCAGTAACCATATAATAGAGTTTGCACATTATCATCAAACTTGTTGAGTAATTCAGAATTTGGAGAGAAAGAATACTCCCAGTATTAGGAAAAAGCTTAATGTCTTCGGCCAATTCATTCACTTAAAAACCAACTTTGTGCACTTGTAAATGACCTGTTATTTTACTACTAATTATATGGAAGCTCAATAAATGTTTGACCTTTCGATGAATGGACTTTCACTCATACTCCCAGTCTGGAAAAGATTTCTAAATATACTTGGCTGTAGCACAGGCTAAGTATTATCTTGACTTCCTTCCAAATACTACAAGTCTAATCAATCATGTTTTTGTATTGTTTTGTTTTTGCAAACTTTGTTCCTCTTTGAATAATAAGCATTTAGTCATGTACCATATACACTGTTGTAAAAGTTTTTAATCTCCAACTAGATTATTACATCACTAAGGAAGAGAATCACATCTTTATTCCTCTTCTGTCCTTCACAAAGTATCTAACCTCATAGAATATGGGCACTCAATAACTAAGATTCAATACCTAACTTTTCTATGCTTTTTTTGTGTCACACCCGGTAATGCACAGGGCTTACTCCTGGTTCTACACTCAGGAATTACTCTTGGGGTGCTCAGGGGACCATATGGGATGCTGGGAATCGAACCCGGGTTGGCCACATGCAAGGCAAATGCCCTACCCGCTGTGCTCCAGCCCCAATAACTAACTGTTCATTGGCAATATATTAAAATCTATAACGTGAATAAGAAAGGCAAAAAAGATAATTAGTTCTAAGTCAAGCCAATTTACAAAGTTTTTGCATGTTATTCATAAGTAAATGGTCAGCATTTGCAGAACCCTTTTAAATGCTTTATAAAGTGTATTGCTCCCAATCATTCTGAGAAGAGAATAAAAACATATTCAGGCAAGACAGACACATTTGTTTGAAGAAACTGATTGGCGCGGCAAGGAATAGCTGAAAACCCAGCTGTCTGGGCCTGCTCTGAAAGCATGGTGAGATCATGCAGATGAGTGAAAGTGTGCCGTGTGGGTCATACTTGGTTTAGTATCATAGAATTCTGATATTAAAAATAAATCTACTTAAGATTAATTTTTCTCTTTGGCAAAAACCAATTAGATGAAGAACCAAGTCTCTTCTGGCTCTAACATTCTATAATGTTACGGGAAAATTGGGTTGAAATTGTAGTGAAAAAAGAATTATGAAAGAAATCTAATTTTCAACACATGGGAGCTTGCTTTCCTAGGCACTGAAAGGAAAGTTCGAGTTCAAACACGTAGAATAGCCCAATATGCTGGGCTACAGAATGAAAAATGGGTCATTCATAGACAGATAATTGTTATTGTTATTTTTATTCTTCACAAAACATGTATAATCCTTGGTAATCATTTATTTAAGTTATATAAATTACTGTCAACTTTGAAACCCAGTTTGTCATCTTCATCTTTGATTTATATCAGACTATATAAACGACATGATGTCTTAGATCTAATAAGACATTTATCTTCATGAAGAAGGCCATTGCAATTGTGAGTGACAGCTTACTTACCCTTACCACAGTTAACATCGAGTCCTTAATTTCTCCCAGTGATCTGAAATCTGATGGGCTACCTGCAGCCAACAGTAACTTATTCAGAAAACCACTATGCTCATAAAAGTATGTATCTCATGGCATGTATCATTCTTTGGCCCCAAAACACAGACACGAAAAATAGTTTTGTATTCTAGTACAGTGTGAGCTGATAACCATGTACCTGCAAGCATGCACGTCTGTGTGCATACACAGATGCACACATACAACTTCATTAGTATTAACATGAGTTTTCACTTTTTTTTTGAGTTTTCATTATTAACAGAAAATATACTGCTAAGAACAAGGATGAAGGCAGATGTAAAAAAAAAAGAAAAAGAAAAGAAATGCTTGTTTGAATGTATGTAAAGTTTTAAAAAATCACTAAAAATTTTTTTAAAAATCAAAATAAAAACCAGGAAAAAACTGCATAAGAATGGCCCTAAGTATTGCATAGGTTTAAAAGAAAACCAAGAGAGGAGCTGGAGCAACAGCACAGCGGGTAGGGCATTTGCCTTGCACATGGCCAACCCAGGTTCGATTCCCAGCATCCCATATGGTCCCCTGATTACTGCCAGGGGTGATTCCTGAGTGCAAAGCCAGGAGTAACCCCTGTGCATCACCAGGTGTGACCCCAAAAAGCAAAAAAAAAAAAAAAGAGAGATTATCCTCAGAGAACAGATACTTAGCTAACAGAACTTTTCAGAAAAGCATAAACTTTGGAATCCCAATTCTCATCCTTATCCCTAACCTACCAAGAATTACACATGCCATCTTTGACTAAGACTAAGACAATTCATTTCTCTATTAAATAAGATAGAGGTAATAGTACCTTCTCTTTGAGCTGGTATAAAAATTAAATGAAGTAATCCACAAAACAAAACAAAATAAAACAGTACAGCATAATAAGTACTCAATAAATGGTTCTCCTACTAGATGATTTTATTTTTCCTTCCAAATCCCAGATTGCATTCTTAACTTTGGTGTAATTAAATTTAAGACAAACTTCAATTCTAGCCACAAAAATCTATCAATAAATTAGACTTTCACTTTTATTTGCTTTTATGTCATTTAATTTATTGTGACATTGCTATAATATTTTGGTTTAAAATATATTCTTATTCTCATTAAGGATAATATTGAAATATCTTCTTTCTGTTATTATTATGATTATAAAATTAAACCTATAATCATCAACAAAATTAAACCATTCTTATTCATAGTACTAGATCCCAAACACATATTCCAAAACAAAGATGTAAGTGGAGAAATATAAAAGCAAAGTTCTAAAGATAAAATTATCTTAAATGGATATCTTTATTTTCAAATTAGTCTCTCTATATTTTAATGTACCTCTCAGAAAATTTCTTTTTGTTTGTTTTGTTGTTTGTTTTGGGGCCACACCAGTCAGTGCTCAGGGTTTACTCCTGACTCAGCACTCAGGGATCACTCCTGGCAGCCTTAGGGATCATATGGGAATCCCGGGTCACCGTGTGCAAGGCAAGCACCCTACCCGCTGTAATACTGCTGCATCTCCAGTTTCTATTGGTAGACCCACATCCATTGGTGTTGGGGTCTGAGTGGTGCCTGGGATCAAACTCCAGGCCTCATACACGTCAGGCATGGTGCTCTACCCTGTTAGTTATCTCTGTGGCTCTGTATTTCTCTGAAAGCAAGTAACACATAAAAAACTGATCAATATCAGAATTTATTATTTCTCTTCTCCAAAGATGGTTAAAACAGGTCTTAGGGTCAAAGTGATAGTAAAGTGGATAGGGTGCCTTCTACATGGCAGGCCTGGTTTCAATCCACAGCACCCCACATGGTCCCCCAAGTCCCTCCAGGAGTGATTCCTAAGCACAGGGCCTGAGTTAGCCCTGAGAATAGCTCGTGTGGCCCAAAAAACTTTTTTTAAAAAAAGGTTACAGAGTTTTACTTTTTCAATTATATTTCCTATTTTGCTAGAATATAAGAATATTCTCTAACCATCAACATCCTATGTAAAAATCTGTGACATGAAGCTCTAGAAGTATTTTTTTCTTCCTAGATACATCTGTCCAATTTTCTATTCACTTGCTTTTCTTTAGAACGTGAAATATATGATTAAAATATTTTATTATAGGTTTTATATATCTTTGAGGTTTTAAAATTTCATTTTTCATAATTTTTTTTCTTCCAGAAGGAGTCACCATACCCTATTTATTCTATAGAATGATCCCTTTCTTTAGGCTATCTTTAAAAGGTGTATGCACACAGGGGTCCTTTATTTATACTAAGGGAATAAATTTATATATACATAAAACCCACTGTATATTTTGGACAATGAAAGCAATCAGACTTTGAGCTTCAGAGTTGACCGGTTTTTATACAGTTATTGTTTTTAGTGTTTAATACCGAAATTTCCCCCTTCGATATGATAGAAACTGTCTCAGTTTTTATTCATGATGGTGGGGCAATGTTTTTGTTGGTGGGTGTCTCTCCATATGATAATATTTGCCTTTCTCAAATTGAGGACATTTACAAAGGCGTAGGAGAGGAACTGTGATGAGGTAGCAACAGACTCTTATTTTTATGCATGGTTTAACCTGTAATCCTGGTCTTCAGTTTTTGCCATGCACCTGGCCAGGTTTATGTATTCCTTTAGATCACTTTGTAGTTTTCACAAAAACAGGACCCAGATGCGACATGCACCATGGTTACTGCCTCTCTTGACTAGCTATGGGCAGATAGGCTAAATCAGATGTCCTTTTATATTATAAGTTTAAGACATTGCTCAGGCTGGAGTAAAAAGACAACAAAGATAAAATATTTTAACAGTAATCTTTTACTCCTAATAAAGATAAAATTCCCCAAACCTAAAATATCCCTCACTATAATAAATTAAAGAATACCTTTTCTTCCTAAATAATTGCCTTACCTATCTCATAAGCCAATGGAGGCACCATATATTTATCTACCTGCTTATTGGACTGGAGTGATAGCACAGAGGGTAGGGCATTTGCCTTACACGTGGCCGACCCAGGTTCAATTTCTCTGTCCCTCTCGGAGAGCCCAGCAAGCTATGAAGAGTATCCCGCCCGCATGGCAGAGCCTGGCAAGCTACCCGTGGTGTATTTGATATGCCAAAAACAGTAACCACAAGTCTCACAATGGAGACACTACTGGTGCTCGCTGGAACAAATCAATGAGCAGTGGGACGACACTGCTACAGTGTTGCTACTATTTGCTTATTAAGAGCATATTTTCCCATCAAGATGTCAAGTTCTATGACAGTAAGGACATTGTCTGATCTATTTTTAACTGAATATTTCACTTACAGATTAGTACAATGTCCTGCTTGTACCCTGCAAAAATTAAATACAAATTTGTTAAAATAATGAATAGACAGGATGTTAAATGTTGTTGTTTCCGATAATGGTAAAATCTAGTAAAAATGTGTATAAACTTTACTCAAACTTTTACTATCTTTATAAATATCTATAATTAAACAGGAAATGTTTGTTTTGTAGGGGGAAGGAACAAATATTTTTGTGCTCTTTATGCATCAGGCACTGGGGCACTGTAATGGCTCAAAAGCTTTGCAAAATGCCATATTTAAATTACTTCTTATCACCTACTTTAGCACATTAATCAATCTATTCTTGTCTGAACCACTGACTACATCTTTTAAATTTTTTTTCTTCATTTTATTGATGGAACTAAAAATAAAAATCTATTAAGAAAAATTTCATATTACTATATAGTTAACTTCTCTCTTATGTAAAATCATTATGAACAATTCTAATATTTTCTATAACATATAAACATCACTGTATCACTGTCATCCCACTGCTCATTGATTTTCTCGAGCGGGCACCAGTAACGTCTCCATTGTGAGACTTGTGGTTATTGTTTTTGGCATATCAAATACTCCACGGGTAGCTTGCCAGGCTCTCCCGTGCGGCCGAGATACTCTCAGTAGCTTGCAGGGCTCTCTGAGAGGGATGGAAAAATTGAACCCGGGTCGGCTGCGTGCAAGGCAAACGCCCTACCCGCTGTGCTATAGTAAGAAAAGAGTTACCTCTTTTAATACTAATTTTTTAAAAATCAAGTATTTAATGAAAATTGTTCGAAACATTACATATATCAATATAGTTTTAACCAAAATTTCTAGAATATTAATCTTTTGGGGGAGATAATTCAGATAAAATAGTTAAAATCAGATGTTCTGGAAGCAGTCTGCATAGGTTTAAACCCTAGCAGCTCTACTTAACTTACTTGCTGTGTCATCATAGACAAGTTAATTTCCCAGGGTCTCAATTTTCTTATCTATATATATTTATTTTAAGAAATTTTTTTGTTTTAATGAATCACCGTGAAATACAGTTACAGACTTACTGAGTGTCGTGATTACGTTTCAGTCAAACAATGTTCAAGTACCCATCTCTCCACCAGTGCCCATTCTCTACTGCCAATGTTCCCAGTATCTCTCCCACCACCCCAGTTTTCTTATCTATAAAATGAGCATATTTCTAGTATCTATAGCTCTTAAGGATGCTTTGAGAAATAATATTTTGCAAAAAGTTTAGAATTCAGCTGCAAAGCACACACTAAGTATTCAATAAATGCTTGCTAGAGTTTTATTTTACAAAGGTACTGGGTTCATAAGGGAAAGTATGGATGATTCACTCATTACTGCAATACAATTCAAGTTGCTAAATTTTTTAGTGTCAATATAAATTTTATTTATAGATTTTTCTACATAAATGTTTATTTTCATATTTCTTTTCCTAATATCATTTGTTAATTGATGCTTTTAGAGTATATGTGCTAATCTGATGTATCAATCTCCTATAGGCTGAAATAGGTACTAACAATAAGCTTCAATATATAAACACTGTAATAAATATAATTAATAACTAAGTACTGTATATTAAAGATTTGTAAGAAGAATAATCCCCAGTTAGGAAAACTCAAATTCTCCCCCAAGAATAAGGTACATAAGTTTTGATGGGGACTTAGTTACATCTATTTCCACTTAGAGGTCTTTCTGGCTTACTTACTACATTATCAAAGGTGCTTGGGAAAGCTGGAAATAGCAAGTAAATGACCTATAGATTAATGAGGCACTATAGTTCTAATTCCACGAAGCATTAAATGAATAAAAAAATGAAAGACTGTTGCACTGTTAATTTTCTATATTTAGTAAACAGCTTCCAATGTAATCATTAAACTTACAATTCAAATAATGTTTTTAGAGTAATGCCTGTAATCAATATACAGGTTCTACATTTTAAGAATATGGGCCCATTTTCTACAATTTAGATATTGCCAATTATGCTAGTATATGAAGCTCAAGCAAAAGAAAATGTATTTATGCATTAAATACATAAGGTTTTGATGTGAACATTACCATTTTACTGAAAGAGATAAAATATGAATTTACAAAAAAAGTTCAATGCATTAGGAATTGATGGATAAATTAAAAAGTAAATCCCTAAGTACTTCTAGGGAGTACAGAGACAAGAATAGTCTCTGAATATCATTGGATGTGCCCCCAAAACTCAAATCCCGCCCCTCCCCCACCAAGAAAGAAAACCCAGCATAGAAAGAAAAAAACCCACAAAAACCAGGTGTTAGGAACTCCCAAAATCATAGGAAATTTTGACAAGAAGATAAAAGAAAAGATTACAGACTAATAAAGACAAAAATATTTTACCAACTTTACTCCCAACTCCTAAATGTTTCAAATTTAATATTACATTTAATAGCACCTCTACCTTTCCCCAACTTGAAAACCACTAGAAAGAAAAGATAACCATGTACATTGGTGATGATCAAACCTTCTGCTCAAGTGGCCATGGGCCAGAAGTGGCAGTTATCCCCACCCTTGGAATACCTGAGGCTGAGCCCAATACTGGCATCCATTGGGCTGAAATTCTTATATTCATATACTTTTAAAATTTGTGGACATTTTTCATTGTACTCTATCACATACCAATTTATTTTTAATATAAAATAATCTTTATAACAGTTGATTTTTTAACTCCTCCCATTCCCCAGTCTTCCGTGAAACTGATGCTCCAGGAAAGTTTGTATTATGGTTCTCGTGGTTTCTCCTTCCCCTTAAACAAAGCCACTATGGTCAGGAGAATGTGAGACGTGTGCATACACAAAAAAAGTATTTTATTGTAAAAGGATGAACTCAGGGCCTCAAATCATCCACAGTAAATGAATACCCCAATAATCACTAAGCAAAAGCTCCAATTTTCATGCAACTCAGTAAGGCTAAGATATCTGAAAGAAAGGTAAACTGGGCCCCCGCAGTCTTAAAACACCCTCTTAGCTTCTAAGCAACAGTTTTCATGAAAAGATCAATAATGATATCTTCCTGCTTTGATATGGAATTAGTGTTTCCCTAAATACATTAACTTTAGAAGTATTGAATTACCCAGAAGGATCAGCATGGCAATAAAACAAATAGTTCTTCTTTGCAAACTAGTGATTATCAATACAGAGAAACCACAGAAGACTGATATATACAGAGGACAAAACGGCAAAGGCCGCAGGACAAAAGATGTCAAAATGCAGAAAGATGACACTCACCCTCATCCTGATATTCTGTCAGAAAAGGTGCATCTGATGTGAAGGAAGGGCCCTGAGTTCCACTGTGATTATCATCTAAGCTGTTTTGTCCGGGGTAATGTTCAACCTGGTCTCCCCCTGAGAGGCAAAGAAGAAAAAAAAAATAAGGTCATTCTTTGGACAACTCTATCAATGTCTTTGAGAGTTCTTCTGGCCCTCACAAAATAAGGTACGCCTTTTACTTGATGGACAGGACTGTGCTCCATTTACATATGAGTTCAAGAATCTACTTAGATGAATGGGAAAAAAAATTTAAATTAATTATTTATTTATTTTACAAAGCTGTTCATGATTTTATTTCAGTCATATAGTATTCCAACACCCACCCCTCCACCAGTGTACATTTCCCAGCACCAGTGGCCCCAGGTTTCCTCTCATCACCCCTCCACCACCCCAACCCCCTGTGAATGGGAAATTTTTCATTCAAGAAATTCTCTAACTAGAATTTAGAAATTGTTAGCTTGGAGTAGGGAGACCTTTCTGGATTATGTTCTATTTAAACTACCTCTTGTTTTGCAATCTTAAGAAAGTTCTCCTTTATAATTCTAGTTTACAGCAGATGCAACCAACCTCCTAGGAATTCTAAAAGCCCTAAGAAGGTAATATTTGTTCTGTAAAATGGCTTTGACGAAAGGTAATGTATATACAATACTGAATTATGCAATTAAAACAGTGATAATTCCGTTTGGGTGTTTTCAACATATATTGGATTATATTTTGTAGAAGTGGCCTATGCTATTATGGTCCTTTAAAAGGTTTCAAACGGAAGATGTTAGCTCATTCAGAAACCGGAAGAAAAGGCTCTAAATTGCAAATAGCTTTCCTTAAAATCCTCCAAACAGAGGTACAGTCTGCTTAGAAGAGGACAGCTGCTCAGTTCATTTCACAAACATGAAAAGTGGATTTTCAGCTGAATTTAATAGTATCGTAAATACTAATTTCTAAAGGAAATCGCCAATGCTAATCTCAATAAACACTGCATAGTTTGGCTGTGGATTTCAACCAGGGAACAGTGAAACCAAACAACCTACATAGAATCTGTATTGCTCACTTTAAAGGTTTATTTTCTAGAATTAAACTAAAAGAGTGGGGAGAGAAAGAGAGAAAGAGAGTGAGTGAGGAGAGAAAGAAAGAGAGAGAGAAGGGATGAAGGGAAGTTATCTTCTTTTTCCATAAAGTAGATATTCCTAAGTAGACTTTTCTGAGTGTTCAATGGTAAGTAGATGAATACCTGCGGAGATAGGACTTTGGAAATAAATTATAGAGTTTACTGTGGAGAAGAAGAATAAAATGAAAATAAAACAAACAAAATAGTACCTCAACAGTCATTAGTTCACATCAGAAGAAATACTTAAATTAGGTCACTAATCCAAATAAAGGGTCATTGTGAAATGTTCATTTGAACAAGAAAAATACTCGAATGAGACTTAAAGTGCCCAATGTTTATATCACTGATAATCCAATGAAATTATATTTTATCAAAATAATATAAAGGACTACTGACAGGTAAAAGCAGTCTGTGATATTAAAAAATTTTAATTTTTTTCAGTCAAATCAAAATCCTATTTTAGGGGTGGGGTGGGGTCACATCAGCAGTGCTCAGGACTTACTCTTGGTTTTGTGCCACCGGTGGGCTTGGGAGTCCAAATATGGTGTCAGGGATTGAGTCTAGGTTGGCTGCATGCAAGACAAGTTCCCTGCTCACTATAATATCACTTCAGTCAAAGCCTATGTTTTATTTATTTATTTATTTATTTATTTTGTTTTTGGGTCACACCTGGCGATGCACAGGGGCTACTTCTGGCTCTGCACTCAGGAATTAATCCTGGCGGTGCTCAGGGGACCATATGGGATGCTGGGATTTGAACCCGGGTCGGGCACATGCAAGGCAAACGCCCTACCCGCTATGCTATCACTCCAGCCCCTATGTTAAAACATAAGCCTATGTTTTAAAAAGGAAGAGAGATGAAGTTTGGGTTGCAAAGCAAAAGGTAATATTTGTGGTATATGCTGAATATTATTTATCAACTATGATCTTGGACTCAGATTTTTTGCTTGTTTCAGAAAACTGGCTAACCTACTTTTCACCCATTTTGACACTATAGTTTTTTTTAAATTAAGCAGATTAAAATGGAATTTTAAGAATGAACATTTGACCTGGAATAATTTGATTCATTGTAAGTATTTTAGATTCATTATGAGTATTATAAAGATAGTACAATACATCCTTTACCTAGCCAATCCATCCACCATCAGTATTAACTTCTTAGATAACTAAAACATATCTGTTAAAACAAAATTACTTTAATTGGTCCATTTCCATTAACTGAATTATACAAGCATTTTAATTTCACCAGTTTTCCACTAATGTCCCTTTTTTGTTTCAAGATCACAGTCCAGGCGTTGCATTTAGAGCTTCTGTTTTTACAGTTTTATACAAAATACTTGACTGGATCTGGTATTTGATCTTTTAACTTTAGCTAGAAAACTCACTCCCTTATGATGTCTATATTTTCTGAACATAGTTGACCAAGAGGAGCTTTGAATAGCCACTCTTTGCCAAACACAAGACCATGTTTTCATTAAGGACACAACTACAAAGGTATACAACTCAGTGCAGCAGAAACAGAGCCCAGATCTGTAGTAAGAAGGGTTGCAGTGAGAGAAGCATTTAAAAATATGTTTTACATCCAAGCACAATTAGTTCCTGATGATGGAAACGTAGCTGTAAGTGTTTTTAGTGTTATATCAAGTGGCCCAACTCCCTTGGGCACACACAGGGGAAAAAAAGCCTATAACACTCTATAAATAGATACTCCCATGTAATTAAAATGATTACAACTACTCAAGATGCATGGGTGAAAAGTTTTATAGAAGAACTAGCAATTACTGTGGTCATTTTGGACCTGTTTAAGTTTAGAACATCATTTTTCCTTAAAACATAACAGTAAGTGATCTCCAAATCAATCTATAGCTCTGACAATCACACTTCCAAGTGGCCACTACTGTAGTCCAGTGGGATCAGACATAAATGATCACAAACTATAGTGACAGACATTTCCACTCAGCAGCTCTACAATTAGGGCTTAGAACTCCATCTGCTTAGAGTGGCTTTCTCACAAGCAAGACCCCCTGCCACTAGAGACACACTTTCCCATTGCAACTCACTCAAAATCAATATATTTCTATACAGATATACATTTGAACACACAATATCTCCATTAATCACATCCAGTACTTCCAGTCCTTTCTCTTTGTATTTCCAAACAAGATCTGGGGGAACTATATCAAGGGCTCACCTGCTATTAGCTGTAATTTGGTCCTCTATCCTAAGTGTCATAAGAATTGGGCACTAGAAACACTCCTTAGTATATTCAATGGCAGGTTTTCCACTGAGTATCATGCTGAGAGGCCTAGAAGGGGGATGATTTCTCTATTCTTTCCTGAGAGTCAAACTCAATTTTGTTTGTGCTCCATAGAGTGATAAGTTGGGAATTTCTGAGGGCTGGAGCAGAAAAATAAAGCAGCTTCGTGTCAGGTGTAAGGCAATTTGCTATGGTTTCTGTGCTATTTATTTTTATTCCCTGTGTTTTCATTAACAGTTAATGAGTATTCCCCGCCCCCCCCCTTAATTCTGAAACAATAGTTTATCCACTAGATGTGGGCTTTTTCTGTCATGGATTCAACCAGCTGTTGCTGCTCATAAACTTTATGGAGATGTGAATTAAACTGCTGAAAACTTTCACTTTCTAATTCAATTTCAAACAAAACGGGAAAAAATAAACCATGACAATGTACTTCTTTTATTTTATTTTTTTGCTTTTTTTGGGTCATACCCGGCGATGCACAGGGGTTACTCCTGGCTCTGCACTCAGGAATTACTCCTGGTGGTGCTCAGGGGACCATATGGGATGCTGGGAATCGAACCCGGGTCGACCGCATGCAAGGCAAACACCCTACCCATTGTGCTATCGCTCCAGCCCCCTTCTAACTATTTTGACTCAAAGCAAACCCACCTGATTCTGAACTTGCAGATATTACTTAGGGACAAAACAAGGTCATGATTATTTACCAAAGATAAAATTGAAATTAAAGACACAATTAAAAAAAAGGACACAATGCAGCTTTAATATATAGAAAATGTATGAACAGATATTTATTTATTCAATATGTAAAGGTTTTTCTACATTACAATAAAGACCCCTGGTTTATTTCTCTTCTAAGTAACTAATATTTAAAATGTTCATATGATGTTGCTCAAAACTTTAAAGTTTACTATTACTTCACCAAGTAGCCTGTATGAAGTAAGGAGATTGAGATCAATGTAAAATGTTTACAATTTCAGGAGGTTTGTTTTATACTGTTGCCACTGGAACGGAACACAGAATTTTTGACTAGTATTTCAGAACCAATGAAACACCATCTCCTACTGTAAACTAATAAATCTTAAACAAATGCTATAAAGTTTCCTGATTCAAATCATTAGTTTTCATTCTTGGTAGCATGAATATCAGCAGATTTTCATGGGCCAATTTAATAAAAATGTAGTTTCCAAAGCTTGAACTATAGTAAGAGTAGCAAAACTGCAGCTTAATACCCCTTATTGTAACAATTCACCTAACTCAATGAATATAATACTAACTAAAATATGTTAGGTACATATGTGTCCATATAATTGAAGTATAACTCAAATATAGATATATTATGGAGCACATTTGCAACACCAAAGCTAGAGTTCCATTAACACTTCCATTATAAATTATATACCATTTTGCACATACTCATGCATTAGAAAATGCATGGTGTTTCCCACAGAACATCCTAGAGGCTTCACCGATTTCTAAATATCCATTTGGATTTGCGTGGTTAGTTCTCGTGATTAATCCACGTGTTGTGAAGGTCTCAAATTCTTCTCTGTTCCATACAGCCTGACTTCCTGCCCATCTCTTTTTCTTTCCTCCTCCATCTAGTCATAACTCAATGTATAAATATTCCCTTTTCTTCCCACAAGGCTCTAGCAGTGACTGTAATAGTACTGAATGTCATTAAGTCTGCAAGAACAAATGATGGGCCAGGTAAAGAAAGTTTACATTTATCAATCTTTTTAAAGCTTGCTCCAACTAGATTTGGTTATACAAAAAATAAATTGAGGCTAAGACTCAGTTGTTTCGCTTAGGATACCATTGTCTGATTGTACAAATAGGCAAAGAAAAATAAACTTCTTAACATTGTTTAGAGAGATCATTTGCAAAGAGAAGTACATCTAAATGTCCAGAATTGGAACCAAATTGATTAGACATGTATAGCACAATCTAGAATTCCTGTTAAAAAGATACCCAAAGAAGATAATATGGTTTAATAATATTTCCCAAATAACTATATTTTCAAGTTGTGGGTGGTCAGGAAAATGCCTATGAGAACCACCTAAAAAGTTCTTTTCTAAACTTCCCCTTCAATAAAATGGTCCTTTGTGATGCAGTTTTTCATTTTGACCAGTAGGGTGGGCTGCAGTGTGTGGTATCATCCTAGTTCTGGAAAAAAAAAAAAAAAGGTAGGCACCGAGGGAACTTCCCCTCCCCCACCCTCCAGAAAATGCTGAGAATTTTAACCCTTCTTCGCTTAAAGACATAACTCCTGGATATTAACAAAGTGGAGCACTGGCAGCAACAAATAGAAACCAGATAATTGTATATGAGACAATGCATACTTCATAAAGCAAACTACAGACTGTCAGCAATCATTCTGGCTTTACACTAACACATTCCATCTACCACTGTTATTGTTCAACTGCTACTAAAATAGAACCTGCTGAGTTGGAATATTTTCAATAGTAATGAGATTCTGACAGACTTCAAAACGTGTAAACCTACGTACTCATAGTATGTGGGTAAACAGAGAGTAAAATGAACACATTTATCATATGGCAACCAGGCAGTCTTAACCTGAAATTATTGGCCCATAGCTCCATTACCCTGGGACCACTGCATACTCAGTGTTTAATTCTTATGAAGTCATTCAACTGAATTTTCAACATGTCTTGACTTGCAAGAGAAAAAAAATTAATTGTATAATAATAAAAATTCAGTAACAGAGCAGTCTCTGGGTCAAGGTTCTTCTTCATGTATTATCTCATCTAATCCTTTGAATAATTCAATGTTATCTTCTTTTCCCAAAGCTTTAGATAGATTGAGACATAGAAATTAATGTACCCAAAACACTAACTTATTCAAAATCATACAAGTCACACATTGGAGGTAGAGCCTGGCATTGACTCAACCTTGTCTGATTACTAAACTCTTGTTCTAATCCACTGAGCTGTACACTCTCAAAATCTGCATGCTTTATAAATTATAATCATTAGTCAAAGGCAAAACATTCTGAATGACAGCCGAGGACTTAAATTTATGGCATGTGTTATTAATTAATCCTTCTTTTACTTCACTAAAGTAAATCTACAGTTAAAAAGAATGAATTTGGGGCTGGATTCATAGTACAACAGGTAAGGCCTTGCATGTGGCCAACCTGGGTTTAATCCTTGGCACGATATATGGTCGCCTGACTACTGCCAGGAGTAAGCCAGGAGTAAACTCCGAGCACCACTAAGTCTGGCCAAGAAACAAAAAAGAATAAATTCTAAAAGTTGTTGTGATACTGGAAGTCATAACAGGTATGGAAATGATAAGATCTACAAGGAAGTAGTCCAATGCAAAGGTTAAAACTGACTATAGTAGTAGTGTTGCTGCAATTTTTTAAAAATCATGTTTTGTCATCAACTTTATGCTTAGAAAGTTAAATATCACTTTAGGCTTAGTGAAATGAATATACTGACTTTTTCTCCATCAAATTCTGTTTGACTTTATTGGATCTTGGGTATTTTGATACTACTTCACAGAAAATGAGGTAACATGCTCTATATCCAATCATAACTTTGACCTGGATTAATTAAAAAATATTTTCCAGGGGCTAGAGTGATAGCATAGCGGGTAGGGGTAGGGCACTTGCCTTGCATACAGCTGACCCGAGTTCGATCTCCAGCACACTATAGGGTCTCCCCCAAGCATCACCAGGAGTAATTCCTGAGTACAGACCAGGAGTAACTCCTGAGCACTGCAAAATAAAGCAACCCCCCAAAATAAAACAAACAAAAAAGTATTCCAGCTCCATTATGCTTTAAGAAAAAACTTACTTGAAAATTACAACATTCATTTTGCTTTATCTTCCCATTTCTTCTTTTTCTTTCTTTCAAATAACAAAGTGTGGTGGTAGATAGACCTTAGTCTCCATTTCTAGTCTTGATACATTTTAGGATTATTCACATCATTTTGCTTACCAACATTATTTCTTTTTGTTGTTTGACTGGCTTATCATTGCTTTATAATATTATGGAATTTTAGACTCTTAGCTTCACAACCCTATATGTGTATTATTCTCACCACTCCCACTATCAATGTTCCACCACCAAACTACTCATTGCTCTCAGCCCCCTCCCCTTTCCCTCCAAGTAACTACCTATAGTTTTTACTGAATCTAGGAGTTAAGTTTTGTTACCAACATTACCTCTTGAAAAAAAAAGTATAAAGCCAGTTAGATTTCAGTATGTTCTACTAAAGAAGCATAATACTATAACATATAACATAAAACCTATAATCTATAGGTTAACTGTAAACATAACAAAAAATTTACAAAAGCGGAAGGAGTAAAAACAAAGCAATATAGTGGGGCCTGAGAGAGTACAGTGGTAAGGTGCTTACTTTCCACATGCCCAGCCTGGGTTTCATCCCCGGCACCCCATATGGTGCTCTGAGCAACACCAGGAGTAATTCCCGAGTGCAGAGATAGGAGTAACGAAGGTGTAACCCCGAAAAACTAAACAAGTAAATAAAGCAATATAGTGTGAAAAATGGATTATCTGTTAGATAGCAAGCCTGAAACTATAAAACATTTTGTAACATACCAAATAAAGGATGTTTTCTTTGTGAGTAATATCAACTTCCAGTACCATTAAGTCAGTAATGGCAAAGGATTAAAGATGTGTCCTCCCACGACTGTTCCTCTCCACTCCAATCTGGGACATCTCTTCATATATAAAACTTGTGTGCAACAGGAATGCAACATCAACAACCCCAAAACTCTATCAACAACTTAGTTACTTTTGAAACAGAAGTTTCACAAGAAGGAGCAACTTATGGGGCCAGAATGACAGTACAGCGGGAAGGAAGTTTGCCTGGCATGCAGGCAACCCAGATTAGATCCTCGGCATCCCATATGATCCTCCAAGCACTCCCAGGAGAAATTCCTGAGTGCAAAAACAGAAGTAACCCTTGAGCACTGCCAGATATGACCCTCTAAATAAAAACAAACAACAACAAAAAAGAGTCTTCTGACCATCCCTTCACATCTCCCTGCCCACTTGGGGCCCTGGCTGTCATGCCCACAATCTCCCTCCGAGCGCCATTCCAGTGCATCAGTGGCCTTGATCCAGAGACACAGCAGTGAATCCTGGAAGACAGCAGTTCCCCAGAGATCTCTCTGGCCCCCATACCGAGTCAGTTCCACCAGAGTACCTCAGATGGAGCAGATGTGCCCTCTCCGCCCACTCTAGATGAAACCCTGATGGCCACAAACTTCTAGAAGCAAAATCCAGGTTTGTGGGTTCAAGAACTAAGACTGCAGGTCACATGGCCGCGGCGGAGATAGGTCCCTTCCCGTCTCCCCTCCAGCTTGGGGTCCCAGCTGTCATGCCCACGATCTGCCTCCGGGCGCCATCTCAGCACATCGAAGACCTTGAACCAGAGACTCCCAAATGAATTTCAAAATGGATTAGCTCCCTATAGAGATGTCTCTGGACCCCAACCATTCACAATTTTAGAATCCAGAAGTGCAGGGCCATTTTTGTGGCCGCAGCGACTTCTCATGATATTCATAATAAGAAATAGTAAATAAATTATCTAGCATCTGCCCCTAGCAGGCAGGTTTGAATGGTGATGGGAAAATTTGAAAAATGGTGGTGGGAAGGTGTAATGGTGGTGGGATTGGTGTTGAAGTGTTGAATGCAATCAATTAATGTGTACAACTTAAGAAAATAGAAGTTTTTTAAGAAAGAGTGTCTCCTTGTTTTATTTATTTTTTGGTTTTGGAGCCACACCCCGCACGCTCAGGGCTTACTCCAGGCTCACCACTCTGGGATCACCTCTAGTGGACTCCTTGGGATCATTTTTCAGCCAACCAGGCTTGTAAATCAATGCAAGGGCGTGAGGATGCAGTGCTAGGACACCCAGGCCTCCCCAGCAATGCATCCCAGTCAGGTTTGAGCCTAACCATTAACCACCATACTGTCTCATAGAGGACATAAGTGGTATCATTTAACAATTTTTTTATTAAAAAAAGAACTTTTAGAGAGGAATTGTACTCAAGAACCTTTTTAGTCTGGCAAATAAGTGTTAAATATACTCAGCAGACAAGGGCAGATAGGCTCAAAGATTAGTTCTTCTACTATTTGCTTTACAAGAGTCAGCAGTAAGTGGACAGTTTATTTTATATATCATACAAATCCCCTTGTCTGCAACTAAGCAGTTCTTTTCCTGTATTTAGTGATTCTTTAGCCAACCTCATAAACAATAACTATTAAACAGGTTTCTGGCAGAAGTATGTGTTGATGGAGCAATGTGAAAAATTTATGTTTTATAATAGAATCAGGCCCAACTACCACATTTTTAATCCTCCAAATATCAAACAATCCATGAACTACAAGTTCAAGGACATAAGGTAGTTACTCACAAAAGTTTTAAGCAGAGGAACCAAAAAAGTTTCCTATTCAAGGAAGCGACACTTTTCTCCTAATATTTTGTGTTCAGAACCTGATATTTGTAAGAGGCAGTGGTCCTGAGTTACGAAAATTCTTTTTTTAAAAAAAAAAAACATATCTTAACTCATTTTTTATAAGCTAGCAATGTTTCAGATGGCAGATTTACTGGTCTTTCAGTTCCTTCAGTCTTCTGATGGCAGATTTGACTGTGGCAGCAGAAGTGGTATTGTAAGTCCAGATGCCACCTGTGATGGTTTTCATGCAGGAACCAGAGTGCCAGATGCCCACGGCTCGTCTCTTCATCTTGGTCTTGTGCAGAAGGAGCCCGTGTACTTGGAGTGCTGGCTGATTTCAATTTTCTTCACCAACTTCTGGAGGGAGGCACAGTAACGTGTCCCATAGTTACAATCCCCACTTCCTTGGTGCATTTAGCCATCCCACCATAAACCAATCCAAGGCCCGGAGAGGAGTTAGAGTATTTTTGACATTCAAGTCTATATTCAGAAACTACACTCCTTTTATAATACTGATTGATATTGTTTTGTTTTGGGACACCCTCAGCATTGCTCAGGAGTTATTCCTGGCTCTGCACTTGGGCATTAACTCCTGGCGGGCTCGTGGAACCATATGGTATGTCCAGGATTGAACCCAGGTCTGTCACATACATGGCAAATGCCCTTGTTCTACTATATCTCTCCAGTCTCTGATGCTTAACTTTTTTATCTAAGGAGGACTCCTTCCAAAAGATCAAGATATTCTAGGTTCAAAAACCTGAGCAGCACCTGGTATGACAGCCAAACAAATAAAAATTTTAAAAAAATTAAGCATAGCAAAGCAAAGGTTCATTCTACAAGGAATATCATGAAAATCATTTTCCTTCTCATCCCTTGGTTCTTCCCAAATGTAAACATTGTGAAAGTATTCTACAAATTTTATTTTAGAGGGTATTTTTTTTGGGGGGGTGGAGGGCACACCCAGTTGTGCTCAGAGTTCACTCCTGGTGGAGTTCAGGGGAGACCATATGTGGTACTAGGGATCAAACCTTGGTTGGCCATATGCAAGGCCAGCACCTTTTCCAGTGTATTAACTCTGCAGCCTCATTCTATGAATTTTCTATCTAAGTATAACCAGGGTCTCTATGTATATGGTATATTTTTAATAAATGGTGGTATTTATTCTATAACATACTACAAATTTATTTCTAATTCTCTATCTTGGAGATTCTCTATAGTTATATACCAAGATTTATTTCATATTGTACATTAACTAATTTAAAATTATAAAATAATACATATATGTGGTGAAAAAATTTTTTTGGCTTTTGAGCAACACTTGGCAATGTTCAGGGCTTACTCCTGGCTCTGGGCTCAGGGATCACTTCTAACAGAATTTGGGGTACCATCTGGGGTGCTGGGAATCAAACCCGAGTCAATCTCATGGGCAAATGACTTACCCAGCCCCATGTGCTGAAAAAATTTAAAGTACCAAAGAATATAAATAATGAAAAACTTCTCTTCCATTTATATTGATATTCTTCCAACAGAGGTTTAGGGTTAGCCTTCTAAAAATATTCTTTTTACCAATAAATGCAAACAATACTCCTGACATTTGCTTGCATATACACACAGAGATACTCAAGCACACAGAAAAACACTGTCCACTACCTAAAATGCCTTTTTCACTTAATATGCTTAAAGAAACCTTCCATCCCATACATATATACCTTTTCCCTCCCCTTTTTTTAGCAGACACGTTGGCTCATGGAGGCACCAGTAAAACATCCCTGCTACTGTAGCCACGGGCAGTTCTATCACTAGCTCTACTGCCCACAATAAGTTTTTTGTTTTATTTTGGTACAGTGGTCCTGAAACAAAATCACTTAGCTTTTAGATTTTCTTGGAGCTTATCAAAGGATGCAAATCTATAGCAAAGAAAGAAAAAAATTCCCATAGTTACATAAATAGTGAAGTCATCTTAATAGGTGAAGAAACAATTTAATAAAAATGTTGAGAATTCCTGTCTGATACCACCACCAATAATTGAACTTTTCATTCATTTCATACCCTAACGTCCAGTAAGGATCAGCGCCATACTGTCCATCCTGGAGTGCCTTGATGCAGGAATCTGAGTTAGGACAACTAAAATAAATAAAAATAAAAACCCACCATCCATTTTGAACAATTCTTTTCATGTGTGGACTGAAGCAATAGCACAGCAGGTAGGGTGTTTGCCTTGCTGACCCAGGTTCGATTCCTCCATCCCTCTTGGAGAGCCCGGCAAACTACCGAGAGTATCCCGCCCGCACAGCAGAGCCTGGCAAGCTCCCCATGGCGTATTGGATATGCCAAAAACAGTAACAACTAGTCTCACAACGGAGACGTTACTGGTGCCCACTCGAACAAGGGGGACAGTCCTATGGTGCTACATATATACCTATTATTTTCTTCTAACTTTTAAGTAACATTTCACTAAATGAGTGCAACAATTTACTTAATAGTCTGCTACTGGTGAACCTTAAGGCTGATCAGAATCTTTGTTGTTCCAAACATTGTATAATGAATTCCCTTATATATAGTACATTGTCTAGGTATTAATCTACCTTAGAATATGACATTCAAGGGACTGGAGCGATAGCACAGTGGGTAGGGCATTTGCCTTGCATGCGGCCGACCTGGGTTTGATCTCCAGCATCCCATATGGTCCCCTGACCACCGCCAGGAGTAATTCCTGAGTGCAGAGCCAGGAGTAACCCCTGTGCATCGCCAGGTGTGACCCAAAAAGCAAAAAAAAAAAAAAAAAAAGAATATGACATTCAAAATGAACACAAAAATCTTGAAGAATTTTAACATGAAAAAGAGCAAAAGAGCACATTTTAATTTTTTAAAAAGCCACTTTTACTTGCTTTTCAAGCCCTTGTTCCCTCTTGAATATGTATTCCTCTCTTTCTCTCCCCTCACATTTTTCTATTTTTTAATAAAAACTATCTTGCTTTACTTTTAAAAAAAAAAACTTCTTTTACAATAGTTGCAAAATAGTGCATTGATTTTAAAAAGCATTACTTCACTCTCTAAAACATCCCAACCAGGAGATGTACAGGAAGTAAAATATTTTAATAAGTGTCAAAGTCAGTAATTAACTTCCAAAACAATCTATGTATATATCCTCTTTTACAGATTAATTTGTATAAAAAGTAGCAAATAAGGAAAGGGGCAGGGAAAGACTAAAGGAAATCAAGTCACAAAAGCAAATGTCAAGATTGTTGATGCTAAAAGACTGGGCTAAAGCCAAAGTCAGAAGTCTTCGTCCTGTATACATTCTCCCCACACACACCCTTCCCTAAGTCCTCCCAAAGACATGGAAAACATTCTGGAAGATTTCTTTTTTAAAGTACTATAGGTTAAGATATTCTAGGTTCATAATCAACACTTGTGTTTATAAAATATTAGCATTCCAGAAATAGTGATAGAAAGATACTTAACAATAAATTGTGAATATTGTAAATTCAGACTTTTTCTTACATTTGCAAACACGTCATAAATTTGGGTTGTGTTTCTTTGTATAAATCCTACTTACAAGCATGGTAAAACCTTTTGGCATAAATGCAAAGAATATTTTCATAAATAAAACTTAGTAAAATCACTGTACACTCCATTAATTCAAAAACACTTCTCTTCAACTTCAAAGGGAAACCCTTCTCTTCTTTCTTTTTTTTCAGTGCAAAGACGGTGTTTCTTTGCTGCTTTAATGGTTTGCTTCTTGTAGTTGTCATAACTACATGCTCCAAGTATGTGATAGTAAGAGACTAGAAGTTAAGTGACAGCCATGCTTCGATTCAACATGTCTCAGACATTACAGAGCAGTAAACTCATAAATCTAACCTGTAAAGTGCCTACCAATAAAATTCTACACACATCCCTTAAATGTGAACTTCACAAAGATATATACGGTGAATAATATGGTCCTACATTAGGCTGGCAAGGATGGATTTTATTTGCATAGCTCTCTTTTAATGCACAAGGGGCTAGAGAGATAAGATAGGGGTTAAGGTGCCTGCCTTGCACGTGGCCAACCTTAGTTTGACTCCTGGCACAACACATGGTCCTTGGGGTACTGCCAGAAGCGTCCTCTGAGCACAGATCCAGGGGTAGCCCTTGAGCACCCCGAGGTGTGCACCTCCCATCCCCAAAGAAAGCATAGAACTCTTACTACCCTTTATTAAGAGCCTACCAAATGGTGAGCACTCTCAAAAGCTCATCATCTCACTATTAATCCTTACAATGCATAGCTATGAAGTGGATACTGGAGATATTTTATAACTGAGATAGTTAGGTCCTTTGCCATAGCTCACAAAGCTTGTTAAGTAGAGGATCTGAGATTCAGATTCATGTCTAACTTAAGAGTTCATGTTCTTTCTATGAGAAATCACTAAACTTGAAGCCAAAACATTTCCCCTTTTTTGCTATTGATGTTGAAACAACCTGGGGTTACGTGCTTAGTTGTGGTACTCATCAGGAGCCACACATACTTGAGCTGTAAGGCTCACACACACTTGGGTTTGTTTGTGTTGCTGGGGGTCACACATCAGAAGTGTTGCTGGAGTTGCACTTGATGTGTGGGGCTTCCCACCTACCAAGCACATGCTCTGCTTCTGAGCCACAACCCCAGCCCTCGTCTCAAAAACACAAACAAAATGGAGATCAGGGCTACATCTGGAAGTGTTCAGAGAATACTTGTGGCCACGCTTAGGGGACCATATGCAGTGCCAGGATTTGATCCACTGTCACAGCCACATGAGAGGCAAGTGCCTTAAGCTCTGTACTATCTCTGCCCCACCTCAGTTTTATTATTATTATTGTTGTTGTTGGTATTATTATTATTATTATTATTAGTTTTTGAGACACAATTTGAAGTGTTCAGGGCTTACTCTTGGCTCTGCACTCAGGGATCACTCTTGGTAGGCTGAACCCCATGGGGTGCCAAGGATGAACCCAATCGGCTGTATGCAAGGCAAATGCCCTACCTGCTTTACTATTGTTCCAGCTTCAAATTTTTTTTTCCACTGGCTCACTACTCAATGTTTTATGTGACAAAGAAACTTTAGTGTTTTAAACATTAATGTATATAACTTAATTTATACTATTTTATATTAATTTATATTAATTTATCTATTTCTCACGATAGAAATAAAAGAATATTGTGCTTTTCATTAATCTCAACATGGATTTCTTTTATCTTAGCATCAGGGGAATTTTTTTAATGTACAAAAGTAGACAAAACAGTGCAATAAACCCCCTTGTATACCTGATCTAGCTACGAGATTCAACTTATGATCTATCTTGGATCATCTACACCCCACTCTTTTCTCTCTCTACCCCTATTCCATGTTATTTTGACTATGTCAGACATCTATCACTTTATCTTTAAATATCACAGCATACATTTCTCTATGATAAGGACTCTTTAAAAAAACATGAGCATAATATCATTGTTACATCTAAAAAATTAACAAATCTTTAATAGCATAAAATATCCAGTCACTGTTTAAATTTTCAATTCTCTCATAAATATAATTTTTATAGTTTTAACTCAGGATGCAAATAAAGTCTACACATTAGTTTATATGCTTTTAAAATCTCTTAATCTATAGTTAATATGGCTTTGTAATAACATTTTATTTATTCACTTTGCACTATTTGCTTTTGCCAACCTATGTTTTTAGGCATCAATTTACTTTGAAAAATGGCTTGTCATTTCAAAATAAGATTTTTATGATTCACACAGAGCAAATTTTTCATATTGAAATATACTGAATAATTCTCAGAAACCCGCTATAGCACGCATACAGACAAAGAATCTTTAAGGTGGCAAGAAATTTTATTGGCCCATATTTATCACTATCAAAATATAGTGAGGATTAAAAAGTATGATTTTGTTATACAGATTTATAATATTCCCAAGGTCTTTCTAAAAATTTCATTTAAACACCATATTATTTTTTTAGATTCTGTGTCCATGGTGGGCAACTTTTATAATATTAGGATGCTTTTGTAACAAATAATTTTTAATTATAAACATTATACCTCGTAACTGAAATTTTGATTATGTTTATAATTATTGTCAATTAACTTGTTTTTATATAAGGAGAAACTAAACAAAATGAAGCAAACCAGTTTGCTGAATATCATAAGTAATATACTGTCATTGCATTTAAAGGACACACTAATATTGTTGTCTGGACACCTGATCAATAAAATCTAGACATTTGATTAGTGAAATTGTAAAAAAATCCATGGAAAATATTCTAACAAATTTTCTTTGTAACTTCAAGTAAACAGTTAAGTATAAAAATTTCTTAAAATAATGTGGACTTGAATTAACAAATTATCAGTCTTATTAAAACTAAAAAGCCTTTCCCAGATTTTTTAATCATATTTGAGCTCATTAAAGATATTTCATGTCCTTTCAACAGTAAGAAATTATTTAAATTATGTTTTTCCCTATTCATTCTTTTTTTTTTGCTTTTTTTTTTGCCACACCCAGCAATGCTCAGGGCTTACTCTTGGTTCTACACTTAGGGATTATTCCTGAAGGGCTTGGGATACTATATGGGGTACCAGGGATGGAACCCGGCTGGTTGCATGCAAGGCAAACACATTAGCCACTGTACTATCACTCTGGCCTCTCCCTATTCATTCATTATTAACTAATATCTTTCAGGAAGTTAATAGTAGATCAATAAGAAAACTTGAGTAAAAATGTAAGGTAGAAATATTATCATAAATAGAAACTACATTTTCTTACTATTTGCTTTGTCTAGTACCATGTGTTTACACATATAACTACTAGTCATCATAATATTGCAATGAGACAGCAAAACATAGAAGAGTTGTAAGAGTGTGATTCTGAAATATCTAATAATGAAAGTAGACAGTGATGATGGTAGCACAACTCAGTGTTATATTAAAGTTATCAAATTGCTAGGCTTCGATAGGGTTAATTTTATGGTACATTAATATTATCTCAATAAACGTTCCTTAAAAATGTGTGGCATGGGATCAGATCAAGTTATAATCATTGAGGAGCACTAATTTGAGTAAATCTCTTTAGCTCTCTGTGCACCAGTACCCATATCTGTGAAATGGATTTATTAACAGTACCTGCTTCAGTGGGCTGCTTTGAGGTTAAATAAGGTCTTGTTTAGATATCTATGTGTTCATCACAGCGTTATTAACTATAGTCAGGTATCTGGAAATAAGTCAAGTGCCAAACAACAGGTGAGTAGATAAAAAAATTGTGAGATATGTACATGTATATGTAAATATATGATGGAATTTTACATGAGTGAATACAAAATTTTTCAGTTTGCTCAAGTTGGATGAAATGGGTTGGTATCATTCTAAAGGAAACGAGTTCAAGAGCAGAAGATAAATTTCAGATGATCTCACTCATATTGGAGTAGAAAGAAACAAAGAAAGGGATTACGTATTAACCTCCAGTGGAATCAAATCATGAAACAGGATCTATAGAAGTGGAAACGGAGGAGGCTAAGGAGAGGGCAAGAAAGGAACCTTGGGGTAATGTGGAGGGATTGGTAGAACAGCTATGTAAGTATCAAACAATTATTTTGTCACTATTGTAAAAAAGTAAGTTAAAAATAATGTTTAGAATTTAAGAACATCATAAAATATGGCACAACCCAATTTTACTATTAAGGAATCTGAGGTTTAGAAAACTTAAGCAACTTTTAAAATCACATGACCATTAGCAAAATGATAGGTGAGAGAGGTGAGATATGAATCAGGTCTCTCAAGATTTAATGTTGATGCTATTTCTACCATACCATGTTTTCTCTCCAACACAGGACAAAACTCTCCTTAATACTTTTCTATACTTTGATACATCTACACAATGGAATACTATGCAGCTGTTAGAAAGGATGAAGTCATGAAATTTGCATATAAGTAGATCAACATGGAGAGTATCATGTTAAGTGAAATGAGTCAGAAAGAGGGACAGGCATAGAAAGATTGCATTCATTTGTGGAATATAAAGTAACAGAATGTGAGACTTATACCCAAGAATAGTAGAGATGTATACCAGGAGGATTGCTCCACGGCTTGGAACCTGGCCTCATATGCTGGGGGAAAAGGCAGCTCAGATAGAGGAGAGACCATCAAGTAAAGGGTGCTTGGAGGGCCCACTCGGGATGGGAGATGCGGGCTGAAAGTAGACTGTAGACTGAACATGATGGCCACTCGATACCCATATTGCAAACCACGACCAAAAGGAGAGAGAGCAAAAGGGAATGTTCTGCCACAGAGGCAGGGTGGGGTGGGGTGGTGGGAGGGATACTGGGGGAACATTGGTGGTGGAGAATGGGCACTGGTGGAGAGATGGGTACTCCATCATTGTATGACTGAAACGTAAGCACAGAAGTTTGTAAGTCTGTAACTGTACCTCACGGTTATTCATGTAAAAAAAAAATTTAAAGTTTTTTAAATGACAAAATGAAAAAAAAACTTTTCTATGGTAACTCCTTCACTATGTTAAGCAGGGGGTGAAAGTAATAAGAAATAAATTACTAGTGATTCTCTACATTTATACAGGCCATTCTCCTAGGCATCTGTTTTTAGAGGTTATCCTTTCTGCATATTGTATCAAATTTTAAAGACCACCATAATCAGATGGCTTAATGTGTGCTACTAAAGGGCTTTATAAGTAAGGGAACTTTTATATTTAAAGGCTATTTTCCTTCTAGACAAGACACCAGACTCTGGCTTAGTCTTATCCTGAAGAGCACAAGTATGTATTCTGGTAAATACACAGCACTGTCTGTAGCACTGTCCTCCCGTTGTTCATCAATTTTTGCTCAAGTGGGCACCAGTAACATCTCCATTGTGAGACTTGTTGTTACTGTTTTTGGCATATCAAATATGCCACGGGTAGCTTTCCAGGCTCTGCCATGCGGGCGGGATACTCTTGGTAGCTTGCCGGGCTCTCAGAGAGGGATGGAGGAATCGAACCCGGGTCAGCTATGTGCAAGGCAAACACCCTACCCACTGTGCTATCGCTCTAGCCCAAATGAATTTATGATAGCATGAGACTCCAATTTGTTTTCACTGTTACTGTTTTGGAATATCACATACGCCACGGGTAACTTGCTAGGCTCTGCCATTCGGGTGGGATACTCTCCGTAGTTTGCCAGGATCTCAGAGAGGGACAGAGGAATTGAACCCGGGTCAGCTGTGTGCAAGGCAAACACCCTCACCTTACTATCTTCCTGCCTTAAATAAAAATGGAAAGTTTAGGGCCATCATTTCTGTCCTTTCCCACTCTTCCCGGCCCTACCTAATCTCCTAGGGCTTTTAAAATTCTGCCAGCTATTCTTTTTCTTATACATTCCTATTCTTTTCACAACCCTAAATTGTTCTGGAGTGCCTCATCTGGACCTGTTACTCTTCCTACCCACCTAATCAGTTTCTGAAGTCATCAGATAAGGTCAAAATTAAAAGGGGAAGATCAAAGATACACCTCTCTCTCTTCCTCCTCCTATCTACATGTCTTGGGGGAAGAAGCAAAGCTGAAAGTAAGAAATAGGAGTGTGTTTTTATGTTCTTGGTATAGAAGGTCAAGAGTGGAACTGCTTATTGCTATTCAGAATGGTTATTATTATTATGAAATTGTTATTCAGAAGCTCTGTTTTAATATGCACACCTACGTTCATCATGTTCATCACAGCATCATTACAAGCGCTAAAATCTAACAACATCATGAATACATGGGCTGGATAAAGAAACTGGTATTTGCACACAATCTAGTACTACTTGACTACGAGAAAAGATGAAATTTTGAAGTTTTCTGTAGCATGAATGGAACTGGAGTTTCCAAAGTAAAGTGAGTGAGAAAAAAAAGGACTAACACCATATAATCTTGCTTATATGAGGAGTAAAAAGAAATAAAGCAAGAGATTAGACAATTCCCAATAGAAACAATTCTGAGGTCATTGAGGGGGTTGAGGCAGTGACAGGCCCCTGGGATAGTGGTGAAGAAATCCTAGCACTCTGGAGGTAGGCGTGGGGTAGTAGCACTGCAAGAATAAAACAATAATATCAGTACTATCACACACACACACACACACACACACACACACACACACACACACACACACATAAAATGAGGGCCAGAGAGATAGTGAAGCAGGTAAGGTGCTTGCCTAGCATGCAGCCACCTGGGTTAGATCCCCAGCACCCCAGAGGGACCCACTTTCCCCACCAGGAGTGAACCCTGAGCACAGAGTCAGGAGTGAACCCTGAGCACAGAGTCAGGAGTGAACCCTGAGCACAGAGTCAGGAGTTTGCCCTGAGTATAGTGGGGTGTGACTTCTCCCCCACCACAAAAAAAAGAAAGAAAGAGAGAAAGAAAGAAAGCAGGAAAACCCAAAATCCATAAAACATAAAAAAAGAAATGGAGAATCAATTTTTCTGCTCAATCCTTCCTTACATCCCAGTGAGAAAAAAAATTCCAGTGTATATCAAATCATTGTAGAGAAGCAAATACAGCTTCCTAGCTTAAATAATCTCTTTCCAATGACCCCTGGATGTTCAACTGCGGCTCTCTCTCTATAAGAGAGCAGTTGTCCTGTGCTGAACAATGTCTATAAGCCACTACTATAAGAGTCTCCCAAGATGAAGCCCTCATCTTTTCAGCTCCAAAGTCTTCTGTGGCAAGCTTCAAAAGCATTTTCTCTTCTCCACACATGACTATACCACATTCAGGCACAAATTCTTTCTCTTCTTTAGGGAATGAATTCTACCTCTCAGTTCCATTCATTTCTGCCAGTTCACATTCATTTTTTTTTCCCTGTGAATTTTGGTTAAACCTTGAGCTATAGGGTCATTCTTTAAGTAATGTGTTTTACATTTTTCAAAGCAAAATACTACATTATTTCATATAATTCACTATTCTCAGTCGACATTTTCAGCTATAAATGCTTGAGGAAATTGAAGCATATAATATCACACATTGCTTAAAATGTTACAGGGAAGAGCCAGAGAGGTAGTATAGAGGGTTGGTGATTGCTTTTTCTGGGATCCACCACCCCCAGCCACATATGGTCTCCTAAGTACCACCAGGAGTAAGCCCTGAGCACTGCCAGGTATAGGCCCCCCCCCAAACAAAATAAATTACAAACACTCTGACTCTAACTTACAAGACTAAAAAAGAGTTAAAGTATGTTTTTTATTTCTTAAAATTATCTTAAAAATGCCTATAGATCTCAAGTATACTAAAACAAAATATGAGTTAAGAAAATTAGTTTGGGGTCAGAGAGAAAGTATAGGGGTTAAGGCACTTGTCTTGTACATGGCAGAGTTCAGTTTGATCTCCGGGAACACCAGGAGTGATTCCTGAGCACAGAGCCAGGAATAAGCTCTGACACTGCTGGGTATGGCAAAAAAGAAATCCAACACCCCCCACCCCACCCCCGCCCCACCATAAAAAAAGTTCTAAGTTTTTGTTTCGCTCTGCTTTTTTCTAGTCACTCCAAGCAGTGCTCAGAGTCGTGCCATGTAGTAGTATTAGGGATAATTTTTGGTGGTTTGTTTTTGGCCACAACTGGCAGTGCTCAAAGACTACTCTAGGCTAGTGCTGAGGGTGGGTCCTGGTGATATTCTGGAGACCACCTGGTCTGTGGGATTGAACCCTGGCCTCCTTCACGCGATGCATGTGCTCCAATCCATTGAGCTTTCTCTTCAGCCTCTGTGTCAGAACTAATTTCGGGGTCTCACATATGCTCTGTCTGTGTGCTACCACTTGAATTATCTTCTTTGTTTTCCCCCAACAAATTAAAATTTTAATAAAAATCAGATTATCATGTACAATTTGAATTTAAGGTATTAGTATTCATTCAGGCTGTGTGAATTGACATTATTAAGAGAAACAAAAATATTGGGAAAGTTTACAAAATTGGTTAAAATAAAATAGTTCACAAAGCTTTTTGCAAGTCTGGTCTAAAACTTTGGAAATAAAAGTCCCCATTTACAAGTTAATATAACTAAGATTCAGGATTATATATATATATATATATATATATATACATTTTTAGATTTTTTAATAGTGAATCACTGAGAGGTAAAGTTACAAGCTTATAAACTTTCATGTTTGCATTTCAGTCATAGAGTGATCGTTTTCCCATTCCTCCATCGGTGCCCAATCTCCTTCACCAACGTTCCTAGTATACCTTCCACCATCCCCACCCCATCCCCCACCACCCCACCCTTCCTCTGTGTCAGGGCATTCCCTTTTGTTCTCTCTCCTTTTGGGTGTTGTAGTTTGCAATAGAGGTATTGAGTGGACATTATGTTCAGTCTATAGTCGACTTTCAACCCTAATGGGTCCTCCCCAAGATCCTCTACTTAGTGTTCCCTTCGCTATCTCAGCTGCCTTTTCCCCCAGCATGTGAGGCCAGTTTCCAAGGTGTGGGGCAAACCTCCTGGTCCTTATCTCTACTACTATTGGGTGTTAGTCTCCCATTCTGTTACTTTATATTCCACAGATGAGTGCAATCTTTCTATGTCTGTCTCTCTCTTTCTGACTCATTTCACTTAACATGATATGTTCCATGTTGATCCACTTATATGCAAATTTCATTACTTCATCTTTTCTAACAGCTGCATAGTATTCCATTATGTAGATGTACTGAAGTTTCTTTAATCAGTCATCTGTGTTTGGGCACTCTGTTTTTTTCCAGATTTTGGCTATAATAAACAATGCTGCAATGAACATACAAATGCAGATGTCATTTCTACTACGCCTTTTTGCCTCTCCGGGATATATTCCCAGGAGTGGTATTGCTGTCTCAAATGGGAGTTCAATTTCTAATTTTTTGAGAATCGTCCATATTGTTTTCCAAAAGGGCTGAATCAGTCGGCATTCCCACCAGCAGTGAAGGAGAGTCCCTTTCTCCCCACATAGATGCCAACACCGGTTGCTTTTGTTCTTTTGATATGGGCCAGTCTCTGTGGTGTGAAATGATATCTCATTGTTGTTTTAATCTGCATCCCCTGATGATTAGTCATGTGGAGCATTTTCTCATGTGTCTTTTAGCTATTCAGATTTCTTCTTTGAGAAAATGTCTGTTCATTTCACCCCCCATTTTCTGATGGGGTTGGATGTTTTCTTCTTGTAGAGTTCAACCAGTTCCTTGTATATCCTTGATATCAACCCCTTATCAGATGGGTGTTGGGTGAACATCCTTTCCCACTCTGTAGACTGTCTTTGCATTCTGGTCACTGTACCTTTTGAGGTGCAGAAGCTTCTCAGTTTAAGGTAGTCCCATTTGTTTATCTCTGTTTCCACTTTCTTGGCCAATGGTGTGTCACCTTTAAAGATATCTTTAGCTTCAATGTCGTGGAGGGTTTTGCCGACCTTGTCTTCAATGTACCTGATGGATTCTGGTCTGATGTTGAGGGCTCAGACCTCTACCTAACACCATGCACAAAAGTCAGATCAAAATGGATTTTTTTTTTTTACTTTTTCAACTGGAGTACAAAAAAGGAGTGGGTCTATCTTACCAATCTTAAAGACATCACACCAAAATGAATTCAGAAAAAAAAGTTCCAAATTTAAACCTGTTAAAAATGTGTCTTAATCCTGTCTTTTTAAAAATTTTGCACACAGCTGTCTGTTGTACTTTTTAGAATCATGCCAGATGCTGGGTTCATCAAGCAAAAGCAGGAAAACAATGGATTGAAAGCAATTAGAAGCACTGAGGCTGCAGTGAGGCTCATATTAAAATGTGATAACACTGTTCTAGTGGGAATTTCAACACAGTTCCATTTCTGACATTTCTCTGCTGCCAGACAGGCAGGCTGCATACAGGATACTGTGATCGAGGAGGTAACATACTGGAATTTATTTCTGGAGCAAATGAAGGATTAGCTGAGTTGGAACCCTCCCAAGGTTTTCATTATGGTCTCGGCCACCATTTTAGTTGAATGTGAGTGTTTCCTGCTGGCGTCTAACAAAGCTCAATGGATAGAAGTATTACAGTGTTGGTGCCATAAAATAACCTAACAGCAATCCACTCGGAGGGTAGAAGCATCAGAGCTTCTTGCTGCTTAAAAATGCAGGGGGTGGGGTACCCAGCAGGGTGAAGGTTAATTAAACACTCCACTAACTTTCCTCCGAAATGGCTAATACCAGTCCTTGGAGAAGCATATTTAGAAGAAACAGAAATAAACAAAACCATTCAGACATTTTTAGAATAAAATCATAAATGGCTGCAAAAGACTCACCTGGAGGCTGAAAATCCCAATAATATCTGAAATAAAAAGAAAAGAATGGAGATAAGTGAAACTTGAATTTTATTTTTTCAGTTTCAGCATATAATAAAAAAAAGTAGCTCAAGGGTCAATAATAACTAGCTAAAGCCATTACCCACTGTGAGAAAAATCAAAAGATTGTCTCTGAGATTGGAAAGATTCTAGGAGGTTTGGAAGAGGCATAGCTATAACTGCTTAAATAACTTTGACTTTAGATTTGGAAAGGTCATAGAGTTTGCCCAGCTGGGAGCCAGGTTTCTCACAGGAAGTGATTATCACTTCTTTTTATAACAATCTGCACCTTGTATGACAGGACAGTTAGCAGCACCAAATCCAGTAGCATCCCCAGTTGTTATGACAACCAAAACATCCTCCCCACGCACATCCTTATCCAATGCCATGAACTACTGACTCAAAGTCATCTAATACTCTACTTTCTGAGATAAGATGTAGGCTCTTCTAGTCTAATATATCCTTCTATCTCCACCTTTATTTTGGAAAATGATTGGCAAAACCAGCAAGCCTTAAAGTCCTAGAATGAGTGACCCAATAGTGGTGAAAAGGATCATCAGTAGGGCACTTTGGGGGGAGCTAAACTGCATTTTTCTCCAACATAAACAATATTATATATGGTGGCAAACCACAAAAGTCTATAGTACTTTAGATTCCATTTCCTCCTGCCTTCACAGGAACCTTACATTAATCTATATCGATTTTCTCTTGTATATATTCAACCTCTTCCTTTCAAGTTGGCCCTGTCCATCAACATTTGTGCTCATATAAAATAACCCAACTCTGCCTCCCCTACTTCATCCCCTCCAACTGCTGTCTTCTTCCCTATCACAGTAAAGTTTTCAAAATTATTATCTATATATTTTTTCTCCCTATTGTCTCCCCTTCCACTCCTTCTCATTCTTTCACATACTTCTGTCCTGCTTAGAGTCCACACATTATTTCTTGATGTGGATACAGTAACTTCCATGCCACTAAATAAAATAGTTTTCTATTCTCACTAGATTTCTCAAACTTGTATATATGCAGTTTTTTTTCATTAGGTAGAGATTCTGAAGTTTAATATAATTCTTAGAAGAATCCATTACCTAAAAAGGAAGCATAAAGATAATGGTGTGTCTTTCACAAGATAGAAAAAATGTGTAACTGCTTTAGAGAGGACCATTAATTAATCCAGTGAGTACCAGTTTTTCCCTCTTTGCTGGGGGCAGGGAGCCACATCAGACAATGCTCATGGGTTACTCCTGACTGCACTCTGGAATCACTCTTGATGGGATGCTGGGGACAATATGGGATGCTGGAGATTGAACCAGGAATAGCTGCATGCAAGGCAAGCACTTTATTGCTGTAACATCTCTCTAGCTCTAGATTGTTCTTTATATGACAAAAATGCAGTTAACGGAGAGGAAGGGTATATGTGAGGAGTATGCTTTAATAATTTAGAAATGAACTTGTGAAAAATCATCAGAGATGAGGTAGAAGATTATCAATGTGAAAAGAAACCTCACAAGCGAATTTTCATCTTCCTTCCCTTTCCCAGGGCAGTCTAGGCAGGCAATCAACTGAAGTGCAATGTTTGATATTTGGGTTAGAGGGCAAGGAAAGTTCAGGAAAGCTCTTGCATCTTCAGTGAAAGAGAAAGGAAGAAGTAGAAAAAGAAGTGGGAAATGTAAAGCTGTAACATCCAGGAAGGAGGGCACTCACCTCAATGTGAGGGCTGAAACTGGGAGGAATTTTAGTAAGCTGTACATTTTAACATGGATCTATATTCATCTAAAGGACAGTGCAGCTTTCTACTGAACCTAGCCACAACCATAGTTTTTCATAAAACTCATTCCTGTGAAACATCATACAATATACAAAGGGTGGGCAATTTTTAAAAAATTATTCTTTTATTGAATCACCATGTGGAAAGTTACAAAGCTTTCAGGTTTAAGTCCCAGTTATACAATGCTTGAACACCCATCCCTTCACCAGTGAGGGTGGGCAATTTTGAGATTACCAAACAATGGAGGGAAGGGAAAAGGCAGAGGGTCTCATGGCGATGGAGCTGTAATAACTTCACTTATCAAAACCATAAAAGTTAACACTATTCTATGTAACCTAAGGTGCAATTTAAAAAGAAATGGGGTGGGGGCACTGGGGGCAGTAGTGGGTGTGATGCTGGAATGATAAATGCGAAAAGTATACAATTAACAGTACTATCAACCCTGGTACCTCATAAAAATGTTTTAACTTGTTTAAGAAAAAGAAAAAAGTATTTTACAAAAGAAAATATTCATCTTCTTCTGAGGAACTGTACTCACCCCATTAGAATCATTACTCAACATCTAACTCAATATCAGTAGAAATTAGGGTGTGAATACATACAAATATGTGTATATGTATGTTCCTAATCTACTTGCCAAAAATATCAAAGATATCATCTGTAAGAAATCTATTAACTCTAGGGACCAAGAGGAGACCTCAAAGCACTGAAGTGCTTGTTTTGCATGTGGGAGCCCCAGGTTTGGTTCCTGGAACCACTGGTCCCTGAATACTGCTGGAAGTGACCTCCAAACACCAAGCCAAGAAGGAGTAGCCCTTAACATCACTAGGTGTGGTCCAAAGAAACAGAATTAAGCCAAACTAAAACAAACAAACAAAAAACCCACAAAAGGGGCTGGAGTGATAGCACAGCGGGTAGGGTGTTTGCCTTGCACGCGGCCGACCCGGGTTCAAATCCCAGCATCCCATATGGTCCCCTGAGCACCGCCAGGGGTAATTCCTGAGTGCATGAGCCAGGAATGACCCCTGTGCATTGCCGGGTGTGACCCAAAAAGAAAAAAAAACACAAAAGACTAATTCTAGAAACATTAAATAAGTTAACTACACTACTGATTATTCCCATCTATCCTTTTGACCTCCCCAGACATATACAAAATTCAATTCCCCCTCTAACTCACACACTTTTCTGTCTTTATAAAGTGCCTCTGGGTTTATGGTTTCTCTTCTTAAGAGGATTTTATAAGTTCATATATACTGAGTTTTGTTCTGCCAATACCAACAGTATTACTGGTTAAATTTAACAGAAATGAATTCAATTTAACAGTATAAAATGTAGTAGCATGTCTCTATAGTAGATATTGAGTAGAAAACTATGCTTTATTCTTGATGATACTATAGTGAAATATTTGCCAAAAAAGTCATATATTGGGGAGACAGAGAGATAATACAGTGGGCCAGGCACTAGCCTTATATATGGTTGACCTGGATTCAATCCCCACCAACACAATCACATATGATTGCCTGAGCACCACCAGGAGTAATCCCTGAGCACAGAGCTAGAAATAAGCACTGAGCAGAGTCAGATATGGCCTTCCTTCCTAAAAACAGTCAATATATTAGGGTCTTAAGGATAGCTTAACAGCTCAGAGCACATGGCTTGCAAATGTAAGGTGACAAATTCTATCCCCAGTGTCCAGTGCCACCACAAACACTGGGTATGGTCTCTGCTATTTGTAATCCCTGGTGCCTTGGGTGGTTTCTGGCAGCACTACAGTCAGATGCATGTTGAGAGCTGTGTGTGCATTACATAGAGACGTGTGCAATGGCTGATAACTCTGGAAAGCACTGCAACTGAAAGATGTGCAAGTACTGTGACCAGAAAGTTCAGGCCCTGGTGAACACACATGTGAGCACCACGATTAAAGTGTGTGACCCCTGGCAAGCACTATACCCAGAGTGTGTGCAAGCACCAGAACTAAAGAAATACAGCCCCCTCGGGAGCACCACAGACGAGTGTGTAAGCATGACATTCAGGTGTGCAACCCCTTAGAGTGCCAGACCAAAAGTGTATAGCACCATAACCAGGCATGCACAAGAGACCCTTCAACCACTGCAGCAACAATAAAGGGAAGGGAATGGGGAAATCACATGTAGAATTTGGCATGGAATGGCATAAAGTAGAATGTCAGTGTCACTATCTTTCAGAAGGTATAAAATTATCCCGCTACCCTATCTTTTTTCCTCTCCGTACTCTATCAATCATGGAAGAGCTCTAAAGAAAGTCTGTACACATACATACACACACACTCTCTCTCTTTCTTTCTCTCTCTCTCTCTCTCACACACACACACACACACACACACACACACACATACACACACACACACCAATCCCATAGCCAACAGAGGGCTCTTCTAGAAGTGAAGCCCCAAAGTTGAGCAATCTCTTCTCACACTAGAGGGTGCCATGGGTTATTCTCTGCTGGACATGCTTAAGATCTTGATCTTATCTTATTAAACATATCCTGTGGATGGTCTCCATCACACTCCTCAGAAAAATGATTCACCACTGGAAGACTAAGACTCTATGCTCTTTTAGAGACTTCTAGTCAAAAACTGCCAGTATCATCTCATTCTTTTGCAGGGGCTGGATGGGGTTGGGGGCAGCACACACCTGGCAATGTTTAGGAGCTACTCTTGGCTCAGAATTGCTCCTGGCAGTGCTCGGGGGAACCATATGGGATGCTGGAGTTTGAAACCAGGTTGGCAGTGTGCAAGGCAAACACACTACCCACTTATTATCTCTCCAGCCTCACATCTTCTCATTCTTATCTTTCATTATGAAACAATTATTTCTTAGCCAGAGGCTCCAACAAGTCTGGAACGAGAATTTTAAAACAAAACCCCAAAAACTACAATAGAAATATATGGGGGGGGCAAGTATATAAACACACAGTTGTGTTTATCCTAAAAGCCTCTGAGAATTTCATATCAGGCCTGTGCAGATAGATAACAAACACTTCTTTAATCTTCTCTTTGAAGCTTCAGCTTCAATATGAAAGGGAAGCTATCACTCCTCTGCAATATTCATACTCAACATCATCAGGTTCATGCAAATGATATTTGGAACTGAGAAAATGAGTACAGAATGAGCAGAGAGAAAGTGCTGCAGCCACATTGATGATTATTATTTTCACATTCAGGCAAAATAAATCCATCTTTACTTGTGCCTCCAAAAATGAAAATGGAAAAATTAAATTTCACATTTTGTCTACTCCATGGACTACAGTCTAAAAAATTTAGAGCTATATCATATGCAAAACAAAGTTTTCTACTTATGTTTTTAAATCAAAGGGGTTTCGTTTTTCAAAATGGAGCTAATGTTGGCTTACTACACTATATGTGTTTTTATGGATACAATTACACACACCTCTCCAAAAATGCATATTTCCATATCACACCCCCACTCACCTACCAATCTCCCTCCCCCACCATCCACTGGACCCCTTTTTTCTTTCAACTATCTCCCCCTTCGGTAACCTCAGGTCACTAGTCAGAGGCCAGAAATTTTGTGTGTACTTTTTTTTTATTTCCCACATACAAATTAGATTGTCTTATATTTATCTTTGTCCTTCTGTGCCCAAGATTTTATTTTTTATGGTTACATTGCATTCTGTTGCGTCTATATAGCACCTAATTTTACTTATTTGTTTGTTTTAGTGCCACACCTAGCTCTGCGTTCAGGAATCACTCCTGACAGTGCTCAGGAGACCATATGGGGTGCTGGGGATTGAACCTGGGTTAGCCACATGCAAGGCAAGCACCCTACCCTCTGTATTATCGCTCTAGCCTCTACATTCCACCTAGTCTTTTTTTTTTTTTTTTTTTGGTTTTTGGGTCACACCCGGCGATGCACAGGGGTCACTCCTGGCTCTTCACTCAGGAATCACCCCTGGCGGTGCTCAGGGGACCATATGGGATGCTGGGACTCGAACCCGGGTCGGCCGCGTGCAAGGCAAACGCCCTACCCGCTGTGCTATCGCTCCAGCCCCTCCACCTAGTCTTAATCCATATATCTGCCATGTACTCAAATTGTTTCTATATATAAGCTGTTGTAAATAGCACTACAATGAACACAGGAGTGATTTTATTTTCAAAATAGTATTTTGGTGTTCTTTAAATAGATAATTAGAACTAGAATTGCTAGATCTGGGGCTGGAGTGTAGTACAGTAGGTAGGATATTTGTCTTGTATGAGGCCAATCTGGGCTCAATCCCCAGGATCCCATATGGTCCCTCATGCCCTGCCAGGAGTGATCCCTGAATGCAGACACAGAACTAAAAAGCTCTGAATATCACCAGATGTGACCCCCTCCCTAAGAAAAAACAAAACAAAAAAATAGAATTACTAGATATGTTTTTAATATTTTGAGAAACTTCCATACTGTTGACATAGAGATTGGACCAGTTTATATTCCCACCAACAGTGTATAAGGGTTCCTTTTTCTACAATGCCCCCTACTCCCCTCCCACACACACACACCACTACTAATTTCTGGCCTTTCAAAGAGATTTTTAATTGAATTTTATGATAAGGAAAAGTACTACAAATAAACTGGATCCATAGTACTGAGAGAATATTGATGAGCAACAGCGGTCATTGAAGTGGCAATAGTAATGATCATAAAAATGTTATTACTTGAACATTATTGTTGGGGACTATTACTTCCTTTATATAGACTCACTTTCTCCATGCCTGAGAGATTATTATTACACCCATCTTATTAAGGAGGTACAGAGGCCTGAGCAATAGTATAGCAGGTAGGGCACTTACCTTGCTTGCAGCCAACCTGGGTTTGTTCCCTGGCACCCTATATGGTCCCCCGTGCCTGCCAGGAGTGATTCCTGAGTGCAGAGGCAGGAGGAAGCTCTGAGAATCACTGGGTGTGATCGAAAAATAAACAAACCCAAAAAATGATAAAGGAGAAACTAAAGAATCAAGAAGCAAATTTCATGCCAATGGCTACATCGCTAGTAAATGAAGTTGACAAATTTCCAATCCTAGAAATTTATTTCAGAACCAGCACTCTAATAAGAAATTACAGTTGAAAGTCTTGAAACTCTAATCTAAAGTTTTAAAATACTCAGCAAAGTTGATTAAGTCTTCCTCTAAAGACATTTTACTATTACAAAATGTTATAAAACAGACTTCGGTCAGGTGGCCAGCAAATATTTATTGGATGTCTTCTATATCATAAAGTCATAAAAACAAAGTCCTTTGCTCAGCTGTCATGAGTGAAATGATGACTAAAATGTATGGGCCATCTACCGATATATTTTTGTAACTTTCAAATGGCACACATATTGTTCCAATTTACCACTCACTATTCACAGAGCACATTACTAGATTTCTGCTGAACATGATGCTATTGACACTGAATAATGTGATTAGAAATTGGGGTAGACATCAAATTTCAAACATAGAACTAACCAATAAATATGATTATTAAGAATAAAATACAGAAATATTTCAATAGGCTATGAGCAAGCTTTGCATGTGGAAGGCCCAGATGCAATCCCCAGTTTCAAATGGTCCGCTGAGCACTGTCAAGAGCACTTCTGAGCACAGATATAGGAGCATCATTGTTGAGGCTCAAAAAACAAAAATTAAAAAATTAAAAATAGAGTACACAGAGCTTTAACCACTCAGCCACTTAATTAGATAGAACCTAGTGATATAGACAAGAAAAACCACTGTAACTACCCTATTAGAAATACCTAGGAAGGGAAAAAAAACTAAACTTATTTTTTAATTATCACAAAACAATATATTTAACAATGGACATGTACTAGGAATTGCTACAACTATGTTTTCTGTTATTTTATTTAATTCTTCCTCACAACCTTATGAGGTCAAAATCACATGGCTGCATTCAGAGCTTATTCCTGGTTATGTACTCAGGGACCAAAACTCAGGTCATCTACATGCGAGGCAAGGACATTATTTGCTGAGTTTTCTTTCTGGCCCTTCAGTACTATTTCTATCCTCACTTTACAGATGAGAAAATTGAGACTTCAAAAGGTCAACTGGCCAAGACCATGTCGTTTGTAAGTGATAGAATCAAGATTTGTATCCAAGTCACTTGGTCCTAGATCCTGAGCTCTTAAATTCATGTTAAGTGCTTTTTATTAGTTAAAATATAGAAAACAAATATAACATTAAGAGAAGTTATTATTTTGTGAATTAGTCTGTGATTATCAGGGGATAGGTGAGAGGTCTTTATCTTGGGGTACATAGTTGAGTGTAATAAACATTTGTCAGGGGCGCAGTCAGGGAGGGCGCAGACCGGCGGCTCTCCCCGTCGGTCATCCCCGGGTTTTCGGGGGGTCAGTCCCGGCCGCTCGCCCAGCCAGAGCGGCCCAGGCCATGGGGCAGACGGAGGAGGAAAACGAGGGCCAAGCCGGTTGATCAATCAGTTGTCGTTTATTTCATTCACTCTTGACTCTCTCTCCTATTCTCTTCCGGCTTTAGATCTCACCCCCAACCCACTCTTACAGCCTAGTTAAACTCCCCAAACATGAGGGAGTTGGGGCTACACATAGGTGTAGTCACCATCAATAGGGGTAAAGTTCTTTCCCTCAGGGGATTCTACTTCGAGGACAGATTCTCCTTCAGCAGGACCATCCACCCAAGGGCAGAGTCCATGAGTGTGTTTCTCCTCTCCTCATCCAGCAAACATATAAGCATCCATAATATTAATCATTTTGTATGGACACAGTAAGAAATGCATTAAACTTATAGAATTGCTCTCCTGGGGCCATCTCGATCTCAGACTACAGTGCTCAGGCCAGATTAGTCTTTCCTATCCCTAGCAGGGTCCTAGTCTCTTTCGTAACTTTTGGTTCATGACAGCATTTGTCTATGACCAAGCTCTTAACTTATAGTTAAGAATTAGGCACTTTGACCAGGCCCATCTCGATGCCAGGGTAGCACGTAACTCACCACTTGCTCTGGGTCTGTCCCGTCCCTCGTCGGGACCCTGCTTCTGGGGTGCTAGGAACTGAGGGCAATTGAGGCTTAAGTCAAGAAAGCAGATGCCCAGGAATGAATAATATTCAAAGCCAATTAAATCCCAAGTTACAAAAGCATAATATTGTCTTCTTGTGTCTATACAAAAAGGACATTGGTTTAAAGTAAACTATTCAAGAGATATAAGGAGAGGAGAAAGGCAATATTAACTTACAATATAAGTTCAGTGTCCTAGAAAGATCTGACCTTACAAATTAACAGTTTCATTAGGGGGAAAAGCTGATTAATTGTTTGGGGAAGAGAGCATAAAGAAGTGGTTACAGATAAACAAAGGAATGGGAATGACTCGGGAGCACCTTGATGGGTGTGACCAGGATAAACCTAAGCTCCTTGTGGCAAGGGGGAAAAGGACAAAGCAATATCATCCTACATCAAGCATCAAGAAATTTATGTACTTCCAACTATCATGGTTGAAAGCAATGTGTTTTCTTTTTATTTGAAGAAAGTTCACAACTTCAATAGTTTCCCCAAAACTTTATTAACACCCTTTCCAATGATAGGATCCTCTGAATTAGGTGAATAATGAGATGGATTCTATGAATGATCAGTGGCATTACAAAATCAGTTACCTACAAGAGCCACCATCTGCAGTGTTAAAAATATAGAACATCTAGATAATTTTCTCTTGCAACTTAAGTTTTGTTTGTTTTTGTTTTGTTTTGGCTTTTGGGGTCATACCCGGCTATGCTCAGGAGTTACTCCTGGCTCTGTACTCAGAAATTACTCCTGGTGGTGCTTGGGAGACCATATGGGATGCCCGATATCGAACCTCTGGGTCAGCCGTGTGCAAGGAAAATGCCCTACCCACCATACTATTGCTTTGGCCCCTTTAAATTTTTTAAATGCTAAATTTTCCATGAAATGTGGAGATTTAAAAAAAATATAATACATTCCCTGTCTTGGTAAAACACCTGATAAAATTAAATCTATTCTTGATAATTAATTCAAGGATGTCCAAATTTGAACTTCAGTGTCTGTACTAACACAACGGTTCATTCTAAATGGAGAGACTAACTACAAAACTCAATGCCCAGAGATTTACTTCATCACTTCTCGCCATCTCAATTCTCTGGTAATGGCTATCTAAAATCAAACTACAAACAAAGAGAAATATTCTGGTATTCAAAATGGAATCTTAGAAATAAAGGGGTTTGAGTAGGTTTTTATGACAAGTTTTTAAGACTACAAAGACCCTTTGCATTGGCCTTGAGCAGTGAGCCACATGGTAAAGACTTAGATCCAAGAAAATGGCTTTTCTGAACAATGTTTACAGACTGTACACTGCAGATATTTCTATAACCCCTTTTCTCACTTGGGAGAATCATACTGATTTTAAGTTCTCTTTCTATTCCCATGAACGAGCGGGTAAAGGACGTGACCCCCAAAAACAGAAATGGGAAAAGAGCACCATCTGGTGGAAGACTCTGATGGAGGCTTCAGAGGCTTGGGACCCAGGGGTGCTGGGATCAGTCTTAGAAAGAAAGGAAGGTCAGGGAGATGACTCAAGGGCTGGAGCACAAACTTTGTGTGTAAGAGGTCTGGGTTCGATCTCCAGCACCACATTGTCCCCTGAGTACTCCTGGGAGAAACCCTGAGCACTGAGCTGGGAGTAGCCCCTAATCATTGCTGGATGTGACCTCCCTATACCATACGCACGTGCACACACACACACACACACACACACACACACAACACACAAAGTAGGCAGAAATGGAAAGTTCTCCAGAGGACAACTGGTGATTCCAATAACCTATGTTTCTTCAATCCCATCAAAAATACAAGTCCTAAGGTTACCTACAAAAAGCTCGCAATCTAGTTCAAAATATGAGCTATTTGCACATGAAGAAAGTATAAAATAGTGAATCATCAATACTGTGTAACAACTGACAAAAAACATACAACTTGAGAAATAAAAGGGCCTATCACAAGATCCTAGATTGTGGTGGAGAGGCAGTATATGTTTGTGGTTTTTTAGTCTACAGTCTACAAATTCTATTTTTAATTTCTTTTTATAAATTGAGATATTACATTTTACAATACTGTTGAGGTTGTTTTATAGTTTCAGAGTTACTATATCAATTTCTCCACCATTATCTGGCAGTTCCTTCCTCCTTCTCCCCAGCTTCCTCTGTTCCTAATTCTAATTCATTGATCATGTCTAGAACATGCACAAATTTTAGAAACCTGCTCTGGAGGACAATAATGTTTTTCAAACAACTTCTATTTACCCAATACAATGGTTATGATTAACCTTTAATTAAATTACAAATAGGTAACATTATCTAACATTGCCATTACCCACAACTAAAACTAAAATTTAGTCTATTTCCAGAAAATAAAAAAAGTAAGGAAAAGTTCTAAGTGCATTAAATAAAACTCTACTTCCCACTAGAGTAACTTACAACATTTTTATCATATGAAAACCATGCTATGGTCAATTCAATATCCATCCATGATATGAATAACAAGAAAACGTGGAGGTCTTGATTAGTCAGTGATTGTGCTCTATCATCTTAGCATTGGAAACCTACATTCTAATATTCTCTCTCCCAAGTTCTAATGTTAGAACTATAAATCATAGCTGCATGCTATGCAAAATTCATACTTCCCACATGTTGTAGCCTACTCAATATAATTCAATGAAGTAATAAAAGAAAAGTGCTAGTCAATTTCACTGTAGCAAAATCAAATACCACCAGCAGGATAAAGTTTGGCATTTCTTTTTTTCCTGGAGATAAAAAGGAACATAGAAAGGGTTGGTTGGTTGCTTTTAAGGCTAGGGAATGAACCCCTCATAGTGATCAAATCCAGCAGAAAGAAGCAGCGTGGAAGGAAAAGACTTGAAGGAAGCTTTCTTAGTAGAGGGAAAAGAAGGGACAGAGATTTTTTTTTTTACTTTATTTAAACAACTGCAATTTACAAAGTTGTTCATAATATAGTTGTTTCAGGCATTCAGTGTTCCAACACCAATTCCACCACCAGTGTGACATTCCCTCTTCCAACAAAGGACAAGAGCTTTTAAGATTTTAAGGAAAATGGTTGAAGAGGAGAGTCTGGGCATCTTTTGGTTCCAAGCCTTCATACTGGAAGGCAGCATTCATATGCAAAGAACTCCAGTGGACTGTCATAGTTCAAACTGTTGTATCTTTTGTTATTGCTTGGTTACTTATATCTGGGTTGATATTTGGACCCTATTTTTGCTTATTTTTCGTTTTTTGAGGTTAATAGTTACTCTTGGATCACCAAGACTTCGTTTTCTAATTAGTAAATAACTTTAACTGTATGACTCAGTGACTGTGGACCCTATACTCAATGAATTTCAAAGCTGAAAGGGACATCAAAGGTTCCTTTAACCCAGCTACTCACTTCATAGATGAGAAAAAAGAATCATGGAGAGGTTATCTGATAGCACCATAAAAGTTTAAAAATTCATACTGTGGAGTAGAGATATATAGCACAGTGTGTAAGACAGTTGTCTTATACTCAGCTGACCTGGATTCAAGCCCCAGAATCACAAAGGGTCTCAAGGGCACGACCAGGAGTAAGAGCACCGAGCCAGGAGTAAGCCCTGAGGACTGTTTTGGGTGAGACCTAAAACAAACAGACAAACTCCTATAGAACTATCAGTTTATCTTGTAGTAAATCAGGATCAGTCTTAAAAACATACTATTTATTTTAATTTTTAAAAATATTTTAATATTTCTCTTGTTATAAACATGGTTATGTTATTCATCTGAGAGCATGTAGCATTAAAAATATTTTAAAGCTGTACTAAATCTTAGAGCTCACATAAACAAGGGGGATTTCTCAACAATGATATGCCATTATACCCTCTATAGCTTGCTATGAATACCTTATTTATTCTCTCAAATATCAATAGCTTATTTATTCTTTCAAATATCAATAAGTCGCTTATTGTCAGACACTGAGCAGAACTGAGAGCACAGAAATCCCTAACTGTGATCAGTTGTGGCAGGAACAGACCAACTGGAAGTGAAGTGATGGATATAAAATACACAAGGTAAAAAACTAAGGTCAAAAGAATCCAGGTCTGGCTAGTGCAGAACCCCTCTTCCTGCCTGAAGATGAGTTTATGAGAGAGGACTTGGGATCAGCTAGAGGAAGATGCTGAGCAGGGAAGCGCAGGATCACAGAAAGGCCAACCCAAGATACAGAGGAAGGCCAGGCGGAGGGGTCAGGCCAAGAATAGGTGACAGACACCCAGCTTAGCACTCCAGTGACTCTGAGGAGAGGCTGGGCAGGCTTTTGAGTGTGCTCCAAACTGAATGGTTCTTGATTTGGGGAGTAAGCTAGGATGGCCTGCAAGAGTGAGCAACAATATCCGGTAAAGAATGCTGAAGATTTGGTGGAGTGCTGTGAGGAATATTAGAAAAGGTGATATAACATAATCACTGACATAAAATAATTGCCAGGCATCACTGATGGCTCTGCTGAGGTGGGAGACTAAGATTCATTGTGGCAGCAAACCAATTGGGTAATTTGTCTCCCTCACCAATTTGCTGCCTAAGTACAAGAGCTGAGAAGGTAGACGGTTGATTTTGTTCAAGATCAGAATTATTCCTAGACTTGTGGGATGAAAGGAAAAGAGAGTAAGAGACTAGAGGATGGGCAGCCATGGGGCTCCAGTGTCAACAGAAGCCAAAGACTTGAAACTATATTGTCAGCATATATTAAATATCTAAATTGTTTAAGGTTCTTGAGAGAAGATGTCACCGTTTTATTCTTTCTTTTGGGGCTGTCCTTTGCCCCAGGAGTCCCACACCTCTCTTACCATTGTGTCTTGTTCAGAGATTGCATCTCCCTCCACCAAGCCAAATAAAAGGAATCACAGATGTAAACTTTTTCTCTTACTAAACATATCTTATTGCCACAAAACCTAAAGATTCTACTCCCTTAAATCTTAGTATATTTTCTTTCCATCTCTACAGACAATGAATTCACTCAATCCCTGAAAAAGCCTCATCCAGACCATGTGACTATGTCCTAAATGGTCTGCCTTCTATGAACACATTCCTCTCCAGCCCATTCAACGAAGGAAAATGCAGTGAGGTGCACAGATTCACAAACAGATCTGTATTATGAATAAACTGGTAGCTATGATACTTTAGCTAATGTCCCAGTATCTTCATATCTAAAATAGAAAGAACAAGTTCAGGAATATAGCTCAGTGGTAGAGCACTGACCTCATGTATGTGAAACCCTGGGCTCAATCCCCAGTGCCAAAAAAAAAGAAGGAAGATAAGAAGGGAGGAAGAATTACTTATACCTGCTGCAATTGGTTCTTGGGAGGACTAACAGAGCAAGGAAATAAGCCTTAAACCTGGTACCTGGAAGAACTCCAACAAATATTAGTTGTTGTGACATTAGCACCAGAATCTAATGTAAAATGCAAGCCTGTTTCTATTATTTTCATGTTTGAAACCCATCGTTGGTTCATCCCAGCCTCACCTAATCTGTTCACACTGCTTTTCTCAGTCATGACTCTTGGCCAGCACACTTTCCCCTTCAAACCCTTCTTTTTCTGAAGGACACTTGCTGATCCTTTGAGACTCAGCTCAGTGTCAGCACCATACATCCGGGTGCACCTTTGGGGAGCACCTGCAATGCTGCACTTTCTTCTTCTTGTCCATGCCACAATACTTGCCCAAGAAGTGAGTAGATCTGAGTCCAAGGCCTGAAGCCCTTCATTTTCATTCAACTTACACACAGAAGGCAAAGGGTTGGGGAAGAAGAAAGGCAAAAGAAGGAAAGAGGGGCTGGAGCTATAGCACAGCAGGTAGGGCATTTGCCTTGCATGCGGCTGACCCAGGTTCAATTCCCAGCATCCCATATGGTCCCCCGAGCACCGCCAGGAGTAATTCTTGAGTGCAGAGCCAGGAGTAACCCCTGTGCATCGCTGGCTGTGACTCCCAAGAGCCAAAGAGAGAGAGAGAGAGAGAGAGAGAGAGAGAGAGAGAGAGAGAGAGAGAGAGAGAGAGAGAGAGAGAGAGAGAGAAAGTTTTTTGTTTGTTTGTTTTTGTTTTTGGGTCACACCTGGCGATACACAGGGGTTACAGGGGTTATTCCTGGCTCTTCACTCAGGAATTACCCCTGGCGGTGCTCAGGGGACCATGTGGGACGCTGGGATTAGAACCCGGGTCGGCCGCGTGCAAGGCAAACGCCCTACCCGCTGTGCTATTGCTCCAGCCCCTAGAGAAAGATTTTTTTTAAAAAACTTGGTTGAATGAAAACCTTCATCCAAGTGAAGATTCATTTTTCCTCCCTGAACCTTGCTTCAAGACTAACCACAAGATGACTGGCAAAAATATACTTCAAAATGCTCTCAGCAGTGAAGAATCCTGGCCGGCAGGGACCACAACACCGGAGAATGCTCCGGACCCCAAATGGAGCCCATAACACGGGGTTGCCCCAGATGGAGCAGGTGCAGTCTCCCTGCCTTCTCCAGATGGAATCCCGCGACCATGAGCTTCTACAAACATGGCTCCAGTATGTGGGGACCAGGACTATTTCTCCAAACCAGACCTTTCCTGATATACCAAAAAAAAAAAAAGAAAAGAAAAGAAAAAAAAAAAAGAAACCTTCAGACTGCATCCTGTCCCTCTCCTAGAGAAGAGAAGAATGATCATTAATGGTAAAAGGCAACTGCAAAAGCACACCTAGAGCAGGTTTCATGCTCAGGAGATGATTCTCTGGCTCCTCTCATGGTCTTGGGTGCTCTACAGAATCAGAGAAATTTCTCTAGTAATGAACTGCAGAAATGATCCCTGAAAGTATATTCTTTGGTCTGAATTCTTGCACATGGTTTACAGTTGCTGTTGCTTGGCAGTTGATGTGGCATCCCAGTTCAAATAACTTGAGCAGTGACTGGAGACTGTTATCACATGTACTCAAAAACATACGTTCAGGACACACACAGAAATCTTGGACCTGAGCAACTTGAGGCAGAGATGGCCGGGGACCTTGTAATACGCCTTCTCCACTGGGCCGCTCCAGACGGGGGCAGGTGCCGTTCCACCACCTGCCCTCTAAGAGCTCCAGTGGTCGCCATTTTCTAGAAGCCAGCAAGAAGAACCAGCTCCCACATAGCCACGATCCAGAGACACACACAGAAATCTCGGACACGAGCAACCTGTGGCAGCAATTTCTTCAGACCCTAATTATTAAAATCTTAGAATTCCTAAGTGCACACCCACTTTCGAGGCCGCGTGACATCATATTATATCCATAACAAGTACTACAAAACACATTGTCTAGCAATTGTATTTTCGGCAGATATAAGGGGAGGCAGGACTGGTCTGGAAATATCGAAGGTAACTAAAGTAGAGAAAGAATACCTTGCAAATTGTCTGCCACACAAGCAGGGGGAGGTATGGAAAATGGGGGGGGAGAGGGAACTACTGGGGATTTTGGTGGTGGAAAATGTGCACTGGTGAAGGGATGGTTGTTGGATGACCATATGATCAAAGTTCAAGCATGAAATTTTTGTTATTGTATCTCACGGTGAATTAATAAAAAATAAAAATTAAAAATATATATACTTCAAAAGACATGATCGAATACACATTGCAGTGGGCAAGGATCCAATATATAAATATAATCAATTTGTTTCCTCATTAAAAGTTTTCATGAAGAAAATGATTTAATACAAATGCTAAAGCTACTGACATAGATTGATTGAAAAATAACAACAGAATCCTAATTAAAGACATAATATTATTTCACTCATTCACACAGCATCAAAATATGAATAAATACAGACTCTAGAAAGGAGGCTTCTATCAGCAGGCACTTCGTGAGTTAGAACAAATTATTAACATCTTCAAAAACTCCTATTCTGGTATTCTGGGGCCGGAGCGATAGCACAGCGGGTAGGACGTTTGCCTTGCACGCGGCCGACCCAGGTTCAATCCCCGGCATCCCATATGGTCCCCCAAGCACCGCCAGGAGTAATTCCTGAGTGCAAAGCCAGGAGTAACCCCTGAGCATCGCTGGGTATGACCCAAAAAGCAAAAAAAAAAAAAAAGAAAACTCCTATTCTATCTGTATACTTTCTTCCAGCTGAAAACAGAGATACAGAAATTTAGAATCATTTAAAGTTAGGTCACAGTTTTGCTTTCAATTTGACCTTTTGGCTAATTATTTGATACTATACCAATATATCATTCTTACCCATTCTTTGTATAGTACCCATTGCAGTCATAATTTCACCCCCCCTACAAGTGACCTTGTTATCCAGACCATAAAGAGTGGGAGTGCCTTTGAAGACTTATGACTGTGTAATCAACAGTATGGATGCAACAACAGAGGTCAGGCATCCTAGCAGTTCAATCACAACCAACCAGTAAAGACAGAATTTACCTGATCTAATGTGGGACCAAGATATCCCGTTCTGTCCCAATTCAACAGATTTTCCTGAATCAAAAACATTTCTAGGTGGAAGCTTGTTACGAGTGGGGGGAAAGAGGAGATGATGGCAACAGTTGGAAATGATCACTATGGTCAAGAATTGAATGCAGTACCTACTTGTATTGCAAACCATAATGACCAAAAGGAAAGAGAGAGAGGGGCTGGAGCAATGGCACAGTGGGTAGGGCATCTGCCTTGCACGCGGCTGACCCGGGTTGATTCCCAGCATCCCATATGGTTCCCCGAGCACCGCTAGGAGTAATTCCTGAATGCATGAGAGAGACACACAGAGAGAAAGAATGTCTGCCATAGAGGCAGACTGGAGGTAGGGGGTAGAAGGAGGGAAGTTGGGGAAATTGGTGGTAAGAAATGTAGACTGGTGAAGGGACAGGTGTTGGAACACTGTATGACTAAAATCCAATCATGGACAACTTTTTAACTTTACCTCATGATGATTTAATAATAATAAACATCTCCAGGGATAGAGAGATAGTACAGTCTGTAGGCACTTGCCTTGCATGCCACCAACCCAGGTTCAATCCTAATCATCCCTTATGATCCCCTGCGCACCACCAGTAGTAATTCCTGAGTTCAGCGCCAGGAGTAACCCTTCAGCATCACAGGGGATGACCCAAAATCCAAACAGAAAAAAAAATAAAAAGAAAAGAAACATCTCTAGATGTTTTCAGGCAACATAAAAGAATGCACATGAGACAGTAGGAAAACATTAGGTGAAAAAAAAAATTAAGACATCTTATTTTGATCAGATTTGTTTCTTCAACCTGGGAGTTAACTAAATTGAAATGCTTCCTGCTAGTAAGGTTTTCCTGTCAATTACCTTTAGTCATAGTAGGAGATATACGATATCCTCATTATCTCAACCAACATCTTCTATTCACATCTCCCAGTTAAATCCTTCTTACTGCATTGGTTCTCCTTCACTATTAAAAAAAAACAATACTTTTTTGGTCCTGATATGAGGAATATTCTTATTAAAATACAAATTCCCAGAGTCTGTCCCAGATCTACCAAATTAGCATCTCCAGGAAACTGTATTTGGAGTTTGTTGTTGTAGTGGTGGTGCCAGGTATCAAACCTAGTTTTATGCATGCAAGTCATGTGCTTTACTGCTAAGCCACATCCTCATACAAAACTTCTGCTTTTAACAAGATCTCCGGGTAATTCACAAGATGCAGCAAAGCTGGTACATAAAATAAAGGAAATAGGTATTTTATTAATGGTTTTATGTAAAGCACAGTCTTAACATGCAGTCTGTTAAAGTAGCCCCCATTTCAAGTATAGAGAATATGTCAAAAGTTCATTTCAAGTTATTCCAATATTGGAATGCATTTTTCTAATGAAACAAAGAAATAGAGGTAACTTTTCTGGGTCAACTTCAAAAATCTATTAAATCTTGTTAATAGATATGAAATATAGTAACTATAATCTTTAATTTACAAAGCAATCATGTTTCAAAAGTAGAAGAATAAATTCAAGTGCTAGAAAGCATTTTCCCATACACATAAAGGTTCTAAAAAATAAGCAGATTGTTTGGCTATTCAAAAAAGCTTATGGAGGGACTGGAGTGATAGCACAGCAGGTAGGGCATTTGCCTTGCACACGGCCGACTCGGGTTCAATTCCCAGCATCCCATATGGTCCCCTGAGCATCTCCAGGAGTAATTTCTGAGTGCAGAGCCAGGAGTGACCCCTGTGCACCACAGGGTGTGACCCAAAAAGAAAAAAAAAGCTTATGGAACTCATAATATACCAAAGTCAACTCTAGAACCAAGGACATAAATGAGTTCAAGGAAGAGATAATGGAAAAGATTGATTTATCTTCCTTCTCTGGGTATAGGGAACATAGGCAACCTTTGACATTCTAATCCTCCCTTTTCAACCATCTCCTACTTCCTAGTGGCTTCAGCCCAGGGGATAAAACTTCACATGATATCCAAACTCCCTCCTAAAGCACAGTTTACCCTCCTTGCCCTGAGCTTCACTCTTCTAAATTACCTACCTCTCTCTCTTCCCAGTCAAAATTCTTATTTCATGATTTGATCTTGCCTTATCTATTTCTCATTATTCCCTTACATCCAATTTTTAAAAATCACCCTTTGGTTTCTAAACATGGTCATTTATCTCATCCTTTGCTATTTTTGTGTGCACTGAATCTCATCACAAATTCACCTACCTTTCCATTCCATAATCTAACCATGATGGCACCTCATCCATGAAGTCTTCTTACAGTCTACTAACCAGAATGATTTCTTTCTCTGGGATTTCACAGTTCAATCTATGTGTAACTCTTCTAAAGCTCTAATCACAATTTATCTTGAATTATACTTATTTTATATGCTTCTACATTTTTTCCATTTTGGTTGTAGGTTTTTTGAAATTTGGTATCTAATATATAACACGTATAAGACACACTATTATATGTATAACAATAATCCTACAAGATGGGGTCATATCATATAATTATTTAGTTTATGTTACTCAAATCGATGAATGTTAGATTAGAGTCTTATAACTTAATTTTGAGTAACATGTTACTGGCTTTTGGCCTCATTTGCCTGGAGTAACATGTTACTGGCTTTCGGCCTCATCTGCCTGACACCGAAAGTCAGTAACATGTTACTCAAAAATAAGTTATAAGACTCTAGAGCCTATTAAGTGTCTTCTGTACATAGTAACATGCTGAATAAAGAATTCTCGAGTGAATTAATAACTTAAGTGGATTATTCATTTTTTTATGAAAACACTGACCCTCAGTTCGAGTGCTAAATCAACAGTCATACTATCCGGGTTTATATCCCAATTTCAGAATCTAACAGCTGTATATCCTGATACAATCTGATTAACTCACCTGTTAAGTAAAGATTATAACAGAATCTACCTCACATACCTGTTGTGAGAAGTAAAAAAAGTTCATTTGTGTTAAATTCCTTGACACCTGACCTGACACATGATTCCAGTGCGATGAATACCATCTGTGGTTATTGTTCTTAAATTGCAGAGGTAAAGCCCTCTAATAAAATGATCCCACTGGTGGTGAGGGTGCAGAGGCCAGTCCCCAGTGATGCTTTAGCCAGGTGGTGGAGTGCTTAGGACTGGGAGCCACTATTGCTACTCAGGAAGCACTGGGGGTGGTTAGCACCAGGGCTATACCCAACAGTATTCAGGGAACCACGAAGCCCAGGATCAAACTCAGGATTATACAAATGTAAGGCATGTGCTTCGCCACTTAATCACAACCCCCTGACCCTCCATTATTTAAAAACCCTCATTTACCTAGCACTGTTATTGCCTGTACTACAAACTTATTCATCACTGAATTTCCTTACCACCTGTCATCTTAATAAAATATTCAAAGGAAACCATTCAGTAGGTTAATGCATATAATTATATAATTAAGTTTCTTAATACTCTATGTATTTTATGGGCCCAGCATGCTTCCGCTGAGCTACTCGCAAACTCGTATTTTAAAAGTAGATGATGATTTTACTCATATGCAGAATATAAAGAAACAAACTAATAAACAAAACAAAACAAAAACTACTAGATTAAAATAACAAAAGGATAATTTTCAGATGGGACAGGGAGTATGTGTTTGGGTAAAAAGATCAAGTATATGGTGTTAAACAGAAAATGGACTTTTGATCATAATGTAATTGATATTTAAGCTGAATCAGAACTCTGATTATCTGAAACCTACATTTTAAACCAATGCTACATCAATTTAAAAAATTAGTTTTAGGAACTGGGATGTGACTCAAAGGTAGACACATGTGCCTTGCATGAGTGAAGCCCTTAAGTCCAAATTAAATAAATAATAAAATAAGGTGACGATCCTAAATAAATCTCTCAATGGTGAAACTGCAGATAGGAAACAAATTGAAATCTTTCAGACATCCTAGGCAATTCTCTGTGGCCAGTGTGCTCCATGCTGGCTCTGTCCACGAGTGTGGTCAGTCTGTGGTCGAAGAACTCCATGGAAAATAGGGATATGTGACATTGTCTTGATTGCCTGGCACCCAGCCCAAGACAGAGCAAACAAACAGCCAATACATGTTTGTTAAGTAAATTAACTGCTTCCGCTGTGTAATCCTCGCCCTGCTTTTAGTTGATCCCATTTCTCTTTATGACCAACATAAAAATCAATCATGGTGACTGATGTTTTGAGAAGGAGGAAGTGAATCGTTTACTCAAGCATCATCACTTTAGAAAACTAGACCCATAAATACAAATGTTTTACTAAATAGTCACACAAAATGTGATAATCCTTTTCTAATGAAGAATTCATCCTGTGTCAGTTCAGTATGGCTCAAAGGGTTATATATAAGAAACGGACATTGTTCCAGTCAGTGATATCTCATCTAGTGAAGTCCTTGAGAATGAACTTCCTTTTTTCTGAGAGAAATTGAGAAAAGTCATTATAAATCACTCAGAAGACTGCTGCATTTTATATGGATTTTATATGGATCAAAAGATAATATCACTTTTGTGTGCATGCTTGTGTGTGTGTGTGTGTGTGTGTGTGTGTGTGTGTGTGTGTGTGTGAGTCTTTAGGCACAAAATAAAGCACCTCTGGTACTGCTGCTTACTTGACTACCTAAGACTACATGGCACAAAAACCTAATTTCCTAATTCCACATTTCCTTTCCCCTCAGTGCTAATTCCCTTCTCACCTGAAAGCCAAAAACTCTTTGGCTTTTAAATTTCTGCCCCTTTAAAAAACAAACTTTAAATAAAGTAAGAAAATACCAAAATAAAAAAGAGAGAAATAAAAAATCATTCAAACTATACTTATCAGAGATTGTCATTAATGTCTTTGGTAATTTACTTATGCTATTTATTTTGATAAGTTATTATATCCTTAGGTTCCTTAGTAAAATGCCTGAAAATGTTTTGTATATAATCTATAAATGTAATATATCATACATTATATAATATATGAAATTTATTTTATAAGAAAATGTTTATATTATATATAGCACTGTAGCACTGTCGTCCCGTTATTCATTGATTTGTTCCAGCGGGCACCAGTAACGTCTCCATTGTGAGACTTGTGGTTACTGTTTTTGGCATATCAAATATGCCACAGGGAGCTTGCCAGGCTCTGCCTTGTGGGTGGGATACTCTCAGTAGCTTGCTGGGTTCTCTGAGAGGGATGGAGAAATCAAATCCAGGTCAGCCGCATGCAAGGCAGAAGCCCTACCCAGTGTGCTATCGCTCCATTCTGCCCTTTTTTGCTTATAGTATATACTTTATTGTTTGCAAAAATAAATCTTCTCAAAAAAAATAGAAAAAGAAAAAGAAATCTTCTCTAGTGTGAGTAACAAAATTATTTTTCTTAAGTTTGCCCTTTCAGCAGAAGGGAGGAGCAGACTAAACTGGACAGGAAAAAACTTGAGGCAGTGAGCCAGTAAAGAGAACTCCATAATGCACCGAGCAAGAGAGACTTTATGAAGGCTGAAGTTAAGCCAGGGACAAAGGAGAAGAGAGACTTCAGATAGATAGGCTTGTAAAAGATCTGGGGATAACAGAGAAAAGTCGGGAATGATTCCAAAGATTTAATCTTGGGAGCCTGGGTCCAGGGAAAGCAATATTAGACTTTATTAGACTTTAGGAGAGAAAAAAAATTTTTTTTAATTCAGGGGCTGGAGCAAAATTTCAGGGATAGGGCATTTGCCTTGCACACAGCCATATGGAACACCCAGCATTCCATATAACTCCCTGAACACCTCCAGGAGTAATTCCCGACTGCAGAGTCAGGAGTAACCCCTGAGCAATGTTGGGTGTGGCCCTAAAACAAAAACAAACAAAATTTTATATTCTTGGCATTCAATCAGTCACTATTCTCTAAGCAACAAAACCAGAAAAGCTTGACTCACAGAGGCTTGTTTAAGAGGCTTAAATAAGCAGTAATTAATTTTTCCTTTAAGACACACTATTATAGAAACAAGTAATTCCCTGGTTGATCCCAGGGCTCAAAAATGGTGCGAGGATTTGGGTTCCTCCCAAATTTCTATTCTAGAACCTCAGAGCAGAGTCAAGGTTTGCTTTTGGAGGGGAGGGGGTCACATCTGGCGATGCACAGGGGTTACTCCTGGCTCTGCACTCAGGAATGACCCCTGGCGGTGCCCAGGGGGACCATATGGAATGCTGGGAACTGAACCCAGGTCGGCCGTGTGCAAGGCAAATGCCCTGCCCACTGTGCTATTGCTCCAGCCCCCAGAGTCAGGTTTTGAAGTGGCTGTTGTGTTTTGATGAATGTCTCTCTCCCAAGCACATGACCATTCTGAGAAAGTGTAACATGTCCTCTTGCATTTCTCTGGGATAAGTTTTTGTCTAAACTCTAGAGCAACCACAGGGGAAACAGAATTACTTACTGATCAAGCTTTATCCCTGGGCTGTGGAGTTCCATCTCCAAGCAAGAATGGGAGTGAGGCTCTGGGAGGCAACCAGCAGCATCTGCACCAGCTTCACGAAGGGTCAAGGTATCTCTAAAATACCTAAAGGAGCTACCCAGCGTGCAGTCTGGTGCAGAGGAGAACTACAGTTGGGCTAGAGACCTGGGAGTCACCATGTACAGAGGAAGCTGTAGAGTTACAGAACTAGGCAACAACCTAAGAAGGAAGTAGTAAAGGCAAACTTGGGGGATAACAGTGAAGAGAAAAATGAACTTAAGCAAGGGCCTCAACAAAGAATAAAAATCTCACAGACAAAGGAAAACACAGATTGTCATCATGGCAATCATCTAAAGAAGAGGTTTTCAATTTTTCTTAAGGACAAGGAAGCAATCAACAGTGTTGCCTGCTACTGACGACCAAGTAAGACTAAGAGAGACAGTCTCACCTGGATGTTGAGCCAAAGACTTACTGATATACTTGGGCAAGAGTAACTGGATAGGAGCAGAGGCTCGATTATAGGAGACTGAAGAGTGATCAGAGAAGAGGGAACAGAATGGCTAGTCTAGGCTTTATTTCAAGAAGTAGGTATATTTAAAAAAAGGAGAGAGAGATTGAACATAGGTCAAGAGGAAATCACTACATAGGATATAAGGTTTTTCTTTATATTTGGGGAGATCTCCGCATAATTCTTTGATGAATGGAAATATATAATAGAGAGAGAAAAGCTAACTTTAAGAAAAAGATGGTCTCTGGTGGGCAGTGGCAATAGTGATGCAAAGATAACAGCTGTAAGTTGATGCTTCAACGTCAAATAGTGTAAGGAAAGACCCTGGCCTCAAATGATGACAGAGGGACAGAAAATTGTAAATCCACACAGACAAATCTCATAAGGGGAGAGGTTTTAGACCAGATTAAATAGTACAAGTCTAGAAGTGGCAGCAAGGAGCTTGAAGAATGCCAGAAGCACTCCTGGTAAATGAGAGCAAATTCTATTTAAGATGACTACAAGCAAAACAGAGTCCTGTGGGAGAATCCCATTTTACTCAAGCACAGATGGAGAAAAGAGGTGGAGTATGTAGTGTAGTCTGGCTGTGATAGCACACGGGTTCCAAGGAACACCAGGGAAAGGATTCAAAGAGAAGACATCTGAATATGCACATAGTGGAAACACAATACAGAAGAAGAATGGAGAGCAAAGACAGAGGGCTGGTCTGGGGAACAAAAGTGGCTGGTATGACTGGCATCTATACTCTGCCAGAACTCCGATAATGGTCAACAGGCCTGGGCCCCTGTATTAGGATTACAGATAGAACGTGAAAGAAATGTTCTCATAGGGGACATTTGAAGAAACAGATAACATCTTAACAAATTTATGCTGCTAGAAAAATTATACAAATAGTAAATTTCCTTATAAAGACAGTCTTTTGGTCTAAGGTTTAGCTTAGGATGGAAAAACATATTTATAATAGTCCCTCTCCTTCTTGTTTCATTCATCTCACACTATTTTTTTTGGGGGGGTGTCATACCTGGCAATGCACAGGGGTTACTCCTGGCTCTGCACTCAGGAATTACTCCTGGCAGTGCTCAGGGGACCATATGGGATGCTGGGAATCGAACCCAGGTCGGCTGCATGCAAGGCAAACACCCTACCCGCTAAGCTATCGCTCCAGCCCCCATATCACACTATTGAGCTCATTGCATATCCCTACATATTACTAGAAAGTTTTTAAAATCAAAATTTAAGGTTATGTGTTATAAATATATTCTGAGTTCTAAGAAACTAAATTTGAAATGAACTGAAAAGTATCTATGTGCTAGGGCAGTACTTCTCACATGCCGATGTGTATACAATTAACCTTGAAATACTGTTAAAATGCAGATTTAATTCACTAGGTCTGATGCAATGGAGTATGGGATTCTAGGTTACTAAGAAAAAATTTCAGGAAATGTTGATATTGCTTGTTCATGATCTAGATTTGAAATACCAAGGAGTAAGACTCCACACAAAAGAATCCTTGTAGTACCCTTTCTATTTACACAGTCCTATAAAGTCCTGAGACTCTTTCATCCTTACTAACTCTTATAGCTATGCATTTTTCTAATTAAAAAAAGAGTGTGGAAGACTCATCTGCCTTTGCATTATAACGAACAATATGAAATAAATTTGTTTGTGCCTACAAGGGGACTCACTGGAGTGGTTGACATTGGTGGAGTGAAGGTCACACTGATAGTGGGATTGGTGTTGAAACATTAATAACTGCAATATAAACAACTTGGTAAATCACGGTGTTAAAATAATTTTTTTAATTTTTAAAAAGAGGGTGGAATAGGGTTAGAAACCTCAGGTGGAGGGCTATTTTTTTCCCTAAGCAACTATTAACTACACACACTGCTTTCATAAACATGTCAAATATCTATCTTGTATGATTAAATACTTCTAAAAAAAACTCTAATATTTCAAACAGGGCATCTAAATATTCAGCAAAAGAATAAAAGACTGGGAACAGCAATTAATTCCAGTTATGCCATATGGCAGTATACAACACTGGCCGGAACCTGAAAACTCAATTTCACAAGAGTCTTACTTATTCTGAATTTTAATCATTTTAGGATCAGCAAACATATGCTTACCAACCTGCTCCATTTACACAAAATTCTGAAGAATAATCACACTGCACACTCAAAAATGATTGGTTTTTCCCAAATGGACTTAAAATTTCTCTCCTACCAGATTCTCAAAATAAAGTAACTGCTGACAGTCACTTTAGTCTCCCTGCTAACTACAAAATTCAAACAATTCTTTTAATGAACAGCACTGCTTGCTTGTTCACCATCTTCATTGCCAGTTCACAATTTTGCTTACAATTTTCTTCAGTTCTGTATTCCTCCGCTCTGGAGGCTGAGGGGTCAGGTGTGGGTCTGTGAATTCTGTCCATCAGCTTGTCCCTTCTGAGACCATCATCCTACCACTCTCCACATTTCACTTCTGTCCAGAATGAAGACATTATCATTCTCAATATATACTCTATCCCCTGTACTCGTAGAGCTAAGATACTTTCATCTCCTGTACATCTAATAATTTCAAGATAAGGACAGAAAAATCAGTTCTTGTTCTGTGAACTTTTGTCTCTGGTGCTTGAGAGACTATCCTAATATCCCCTGAACATGTTTTAGTGATAACATTTACTGCACTAGGGCCAAAATGATTTTCTGCCACTTTCAATTCTAGTTCAATAAAAGAATAAGAGCTTTGTTTCTAACCTCTGTCATTTTTAATACCATAAAATGATTTAAAAAATGTAAAATTGAGTTCCATTTCCTACTGGACTACCAATCTCATATTAGCTTTCCTTTTATCAAATTTATGAGAAAAGTCAGAAATTGCCTTCCTAAAAAAAAAATAAAAATTTCAGAATCTCCTGGGCAGAATGTTTGAATTGAATTTCAGCTCTCAATAATTGCTGGTCTCGAAGTTTTAAAGAAGTATAAAAGTTGGGTACTTAAAGTTAGTTATGTCAGAAATAGCAAATCATAGGATTACTCCTTCATCCGCTATCATTCGAAAATATGTCACTCCTAGAAATGTCATTCTTAGAAAATTATCATCCTGAAAAATAACAAATATGTTTATTACAATTCCTATTAAGGAAGTCTATGGCTTTCTGGATTCACAATTAAAGAAGTTCATGTTTCCTAAAATGCAGTCAAACAAATTACATTTTTATATTTCATTATGAATATTTTCAAATATGCATAAATCTTGAAAAGAACATAGATATATGCCCACAACCCAGATTCACATTTTGGCATATTTGCTTTGTCTTATATATACTCAGCCAGGCACCCTTCCACCTTATTTTTTTATATTATGACATTCATGTTATTTTGATTCATTTTGATATCAAAATTGCAGATATTAGTATATTAATAAGCATTAAACACTTCAGCATACATACAAGAGGAAGCAAACTTTAATATGGGTTTAAAGTTCTTTCAAACAATATTTTTAAAGATAACTATTCTTTTTTCTAATAGTATAACTAACCAAATTAAACAACCAATGAACAATTCTGCATCTTAAAATTCCTAATCTTTTATTTATTCTGTTACTTTGATTAATTTATTATATCTCAGTTCTTACAACAAAGGTTCTTGGTAGAAACCAGAAAAGGTTTCAATTACCCAATTATTAGGTAGACCCATGATTCTATCAGAATTCATAAATGAAAGACACTCACAATACAACGTAAAGAAATATCTAAATGGGGATTATGTGGCATGAAATTTTCTGTAAGTGATAATGAGAACCTTAACAAGGCCTACAAATTCAAGAGGGAACACGAGTTTGGACATTTAATTACAATGCATCTTAGTCTGCAAACCACACTGTAGCTATGATAAAAACAATCTAAAACTGGACGACTGAAGAAGATTGGGTCACTCCAAGTGGGAATTTTTAACAAAGCACCAGCAACAAATTGGAATTCTCTCAGCCTTGCAAAGCAGTGGTTTTACTGGTTTGTAAACTCTCCACTAATTGACTATGGTAAGAACTGCCCCAGGGATTGCAGTCCCTTCCTTTATGAGCTGTTTGTTCCCCTACACTGATTTTTTTTTCTTTCAGAAAATTGGCCCTAGAAGGGGCATGCTTTGAAGCCTGAAGAATCAAAGCTACTGCAAAGTACTGCTGAGAGTTTTGAAAGCAATATTAAGAAACTCCATTGGACCTGGGGCGATAGTCTCAGATCTTCCTGAACAGGTCAGTGGTGGGTCTGTAAAAGATTCCCACAGCATAGGAGGTGGTGACATCCTGTGTAAATCAAAAACAAAAACCCTAAGATATCTCATTTCCATTTTAAATGCATGGGGGTTAAATATGGATATATAGCATTTGAGAAGTTCCTGTGGGATTGTCACCCCCCCTCCCCACACGTCCCCATCTTCTCTGAGTCCTTTGCTGAGCATAAGTAGGACCACATTTCATTATCAACCCTGCTAGCGCTGCACTTCAGGGAGACTAGATGAGGCTACACAGTGGGGGGAAAGATCCAGCTTCCAGAGAAGAAATGACTCACATGGTGTGAGTATAAAAAGCCATTTTAGGCCCAACTCATTTTCAATAGACTCGTGAAATAAAATAAAATCCAAAAGAAATGCAGTTTTTGGCATCATTTTCCAAATTAAAAACAAAACCCCCCCTGCAGCTACATCATATAGGAACTCAAATAAAGGTTTCAAGATCTGGTTGGCAATGCTTGAGTTTTTATAACACTTAGGGATAAATTCCAAATAATATTTGGGAGGCAACTTAAAAAGGAAACACAAGATTAAAATTAGGGGATTCTGTATAAATCACTAGTCATTACAGAAATAACAGAACAGAATTTGGCTCCTGATAGCTGACCTATCTTGCAAATCTCTCCCATTTGCATTGATTTAACTGTAATATAGAGTTAAACAAAGTGTGTCTACATTATAAATAAAAGAAAGCCAAGGGTATGGTGCTGCCAGCAGGTAAACCTGTACCTGTGGGGCGAGTGCATCAGCAGCTTGATGATGCCTTCAGACTTCCAGATACCTCAAAATTGCTGCTGCGCCTTTGGCCAGACCCCAACAACTTGGGGCCAAGTTTACCAAGAATTAAACGACCAAAAGCTAGGTATGTGAGAGACACACCCACAAACCACCTCCCGCTCCACTATATGCTCTCATTTATTAGCCTTATTTCAGAGACCCATAAATCTCGAAAAAGATCAAAAGATGCAGTTAGGACCTGTAGTGCAGAGGTAGGTGGGAACCCATGACTGAAAGCCCCAGGCTCCCTTGGATCAGGACTCAGCCTCCTTCCCCCAGGTCCCCAGTTTTCCAGTAGCTTGGCAATCACATCCACAAACTGCCCCTGGTGTTAGGTAATCTCATCAATGACCAAGACTCAGAGACTATAAGCTAAAGTTCCCAGAAGAGAATGACACCAAATTTCCTGGACATTATATTCTATCCATAACAAGGAATACAAAACAAATCATCTAGCATTGCCTTTTTTGGCAGGTTTGAGGGGTGGTGAAACTGGTGTCGAAATACCAAATGTAACCAAAGTAGAGAAAGAGTATGGGGGAAATTGTCTGCCACGCAAGCAGGGGAAGGGTTGGAACAAGGTGGGGGTGGATAATACTGGGGATTTTGGTGGTGGAAAGTGTGCACTGGTGAAGGGATGGGTATTTGATGATTATATGACTGAAGCTCAAACATGAAAGCTTTGCAGCTGTATCTCACGGTGAATCAAAAAGGGGGGAAATAATAATAAAATAATAAAATAAAGTTAACATTCAGAATAGAATAAAAAACCAAGTAATGTGGAGTTTATGCCCAATTCAATCAGTTAATGATGGCTGAATAAATAGCAGTACTCCTACATTATTTAAAAAAAAGAAAGAAAGAAAGAAAGAAAGAAAATTTGAGAAAACCAGAGGCTGAAGAGATAAAACATTGTCTCTTTCCTTACATGTGGCTGTCCCTTATTTAATCCCCAGGACCAAAAATGGTCCTGAGAACTGTCAGGAGTCACCCCTGAGCACTAAGCCAGGTATAAGTTCTAAGCAGCCCCAGATGTGGCCCAAACCCCTCCAGGAAGGAACGGAGAGAAGGGAGAAGGGAGAAATGGAGGGAAGGAAGGAGGGAGGGAGGGAGGAGGAGGGAGGGAGAGAGGAAGGAAGGGAGGGAGAGAGGAAGGAAGGAAGGAAGGAAGGAAGGAAGGAAGGAAGGAAGGAAGGAAGGAAGGAAGGAAGGAAGGAAGGAAGGAAGGAAGGAAGGAAAAGAGGGTGGGAGGGGCGAAGGGAGAGAGGGAAGAGGGAGGAAGGGAGGGAGGAAGAAAGGAAGGGAGGGAGGGAGGAAAAAAGGGAGGAAGGAAGGAAGGAAGGAAGGAAGGAAGGAAGGAAGGAAGGAAGGAAGGAAGGAAGGAAGGAAGGAAGGAAGGAAGGAAGGAAGGAAGGAAGGAAGGAAGGGGGGAGGGAGGAAATTTGAGAATACTTCAATCAGAATTCCCTATGTCAAAGTTCCTAGAGATCACAAATAGGTCAATGCAGCGGCTTATTTTTATGGACTTTCTAAAAGAGAAAATGAGATGATCTGAGGTGTTCAAGTCCAGCTTAAGTGGACTTTAAAATACAGCCAAATACAAAGCAATCCTAAGAAAACAAAAGAAAATGAGATTATGGCATTCTCCAACTTTGGATTGAACTACAAAGTTATAATAATCAAAACTTTATGGTACTGAAACAAAGATAGACCTGCAGACCAATAGAACAGAATTGAGAGTCCTCAATTAAATCACCAGATATATGGCCAGCTAATCCATGACTAAAAGGAGCTAAATATGTGAAGTGGAGCAAAGAAAATCTCTTAAAAAAACTGGAGAGCCACATGTAAAAATAAATAAATAAAACTATACCTCATGGTCCTGACTATACCTCACATTCTTCACAAAATTAAACTCAGAGTTGATTAATGATCAGATTAGAGCAATAAAATACATTGAAGAAAACATTGACAGAACTTTCCAGGAAATTGACCATAGAGGAATATTCAGCAACACGATCACAGTGGAAATGATAACAAAACCAAAAATAAACAAATGGAATTACATCAAATTAAAAATTTCTGCACATAAAAAGAAACTCAGGCTCCAATAAAAAGACACCTAACAGAATGGGAGAAACAGAATGGAAAGAATTTTCACACAATCCTTCTAATAAAGGGTTGATATCGAAGATCTAAAAAACACTCAACTCACCAACAACAAAAAAAAATCCAATGATCCCATCGATGAATGGGGTAAGGAGATGAATAAACATTTCTCCAAAGAAGACATATGGATGGTCAATAGGCATATTAAAAATGCTCATCATCATTCATAATTAGAGAAATGAAAATCAAAACAACAATGAAATATCATCTCATGTCTGTCAGGATGATGTCTATCAAAAAGCCTGGAAATAACCAGTGTTAGTGAGGTCTGGTAAGAAAGGAACTATAATCCACTTTTGGTGGGACATGTCAGCTAGTTCAACCTCTGTAGAAAACAATATGTAGGTGTCTAAAAATAAAACAAAACACAAATAACACTCCCATATGACCCAGCAGTAAGCAGTATCACTTCACTTCTTGGCATCTGCCCTCAAAACAAAGACATTAATTCAAAAGTACATTTGCACACCTATGTTCATCACTACACTTAGTATAACAGCCAAGATACAGAAACAATCCAAATGCCCAACTACAGATTAATGGATCAAGAAGTTGTTTGAATTTTCCATGGCATTGAAGCTAAAAGCATCTTCAAGGATGAAACATCACTAACCAAGCGAGTAAAAGCAAAGATAAGAAAATGGGACTATATTAAATTAAGCTTCTGCACCTAAAAGGAAACAATGACCAAAATACCAAAACAGTCCACGAAATTTAAAGAACTTTTTACCCAACACTCATCTGATAAGGGGCTAATATCTAAGATATATAAGGCACTGGTAGAACTTTTCAAGCATTAAACATCCAACCACATCAAAAATGGGGAGAAGAGATTAATAGAAGCTTCCTCAAAGTAGAAATACGAATGATCAAAAGATACATGAAAAAATTCTCTGCATCACTCTCACTAATCATCAGGGAGATGGAAATCAAAACAATGATGAGATATCATCTCATGCCACAGAAACTGGCATAAAAGAATAAGAATAACCAGGGCTGGCGTGGACTCAGGGAGAAAGGGACTCTCATTCCCTGCTGGTGGGAATGCCGACTGAACCAGTTTTTGTGGAAAACAATATGAAGAGTCTTCAAAAAATACTATTCAAGGGGCTGGAGTGATAGCATGGCGGGTAGGATGTTTGCCTTGCACGCGGCCGACCTGGATTCGATTCCCAGCATCCCATCTGGTCCCCTGAGCACCGCCAGGGGTAATTCCTGAATGCAGAGCCAGGAGTAACCCCTGTGCATCGCTGGGTGTGACCCAAAAGGAAAAAAAAATACTACTCACAATAGCCAGAATCTGTAAACAATCCAAGTGCCTGAGAACAGATGAGGGGATAAAGATACTATGGTACCTCTACACAATGAAATACTATGCAGTTGTTTAGTAAAATGAGGTCAGGAAATTTGCTTATACATGGATTGACATGGAGAGTATCATGCTGATGAGTCAGGGGAAGAAGGATAGACAGAATTATCACACTCATTTGCAGGATATAAACAACATAGTATAAGAATAATACCAGACAACAGAAACAAGGTCCAGGAGGGCTTGTCCATGGTAGGAAGCTTGCCACAAAGGAGTGGGGACAGGGAGTGCAGTTAAGATAGAGAAGAGAGCACTATAACAATGACAGTTCCAAATGATTACTCTGGACAATAAATGGGTGCTATAGTGAGGTAAAGTGATATGCATGATAACCTTTCAGTAACAGTATTGCAAACCATTGTGCCTAAAATAAAAAAAAAACAGGAGTTGGGGAAGAGAGAGAGAAGGAAAAAAGTGTCTGTCATAGAGGCAGGCTGAGAGGAGCATTGGTGGAAAGAAATGTATACCTGTAAAGGGATTGGTGTTAGAACACTGTATGATTGAAACTTAATCATGAACAATGCTGTAACTGTGTATCTCACAGTGATTCAATTTTTAAAAAGTTCCATACATATATGTGCTATATATACATAGTGGACTACTCTGCAGCTCTAAGAAAGAACAAAATCTTGTAATCTTTAGCAATATGAATGGAACTAAAGAACATCATGCTGAGTGAAGTCAATGAAAAGGAAAATACAGAATGGTCTCTCTTGTATGTAGGACTTAAAGATACACAGCAAAGTAGCAACAAAGCCCAATGCAACATAATAGGAGAACTGATTGACACAATTGAATTGAAGGGGGACAAGAGAGGATGTTAGGGTCTTGAGAGAGGGAAATGAGTATACTGGTGATAATTATGGTGTTAGAATTGGGTACATGAGAAATCATTATTAACAGCATTATAAGCCACAGAATCTCAATTTTAAAATAAAATCATTGTTTTAAAAGTCCAAACAGGGGCTGGAGCCATAGTGCAGTGGGTAGGGCCGACCCAGGTTCAATTCCCAGCATCCCATATGGTCCCCTGAGCACCGCCAGGAGTAATTCCTGAGTGCAAAATCAGGAGCAATCTCTGAGCATCGCTGGGTGTGACCCAAAAAGCAAGAAAAAAAGGGGGGGGCTGGAGTACCCCTGACCTGAACCCAGGTCGGCCACATGCAAGGCAAATGCCCTACCTGCTGTACAATCGCTCCGGCCCCAGAAAAGAATTTTTAAAAAATAAATATGATCTTAAACTTTAAAAGAAAGCTGTATATTTTATGGCTGCTGTGAAAGGATAGACCCTGACTATGAAAGAACACATAATAAAGGGAATTTCCTTTGCACAATAAGCCAAAAGACCAACAGCAGGTAATATTATATTAGTCTTACATACAAAGAATTTCTGACTAAAAAACAAAACTATATCTTCCATTCCAAAATAAATATATCTCCCTAATTCTTAACATAATTGCAAAATATCAACAGATATTTACTGAGTAACAGAAAACTTGCACTGAGGTATAATTAATCAGTTGGCATATACTGATCAGCTTGAGAGTCTCAATGTTATTGTGTTCCTTCCCTTTCTTGGTTAAAGGACAGAAGGCAGGGATATGAGTGAAAAAGAAAGAAATTCGTTATTACATTCAAGATGTGGTCAAACTATTGCTATGACTTTTGAGCCTTTTCAGAGCTCTTTAACTTAGTTTATTCAAGTACCTTCTTTAAAAAAAAATTTATTGAATCATTGTGAGATAGACCCTTACAAAGAACCTTCTTAATCATTTTTTTTTCTTTCCTGCCCTGGCATTGAATCTCTAGGTAGCAAAATGAGCAACAGAAAGAAATTACTATGAACAAACAATCTAAAGTTGTAAATAACGCAAATGATCTAATAGTACATCATACACTATTTCTGTTGATCAGGCATACTTCATTTTAATGTGTTTTGTAGGGAAGTTTTTAAGCTCACAACCAGCCCTCAGGAAAAGTGAAACTCTATATAATTAATGGCAACTTATTTACAGAATACTACTTTTAAACTCTTGCACCTGAGTTCTATCAGACGCTTTGTCCTTGTAGTAACAGTATCTTCTTAGCTTACTCCTGTTTTAAAAGTAAATCTGGGGCAAAAGTGATAGTATAACAGATACAGCATTTTGCCTTGCATGCAGCAAACCAGGGTTTGATTCCAGCACCCCATATGGTACAAAGTCTACCAGAAGTGATCCTTGTGTGCAGAACCAGAAATAAGCCTGAGCATCATCAGGTGTGGCCCCAAATCAAAGCAAAAAATAAAAAAATAGAAGTAAATATATTTTAATCTGAAAAGAAAAAGCTGAAGTTCCTAAATTAGAAATATTTTATATACATAACTATTTCATATTTTATATAGAACTATTTAATAGCCACTCACAATAAAACAAGTTCAAAATACTCTCTAAGCCTTTAAAACTATAAATTATAAATATTTTGAGCCACAAAGCTGTTACATAAAGTTATTTATTTTCATTTCAGTATGTCAAAACTCTTAAGGTCTCTTTTAGGAGCTTCTGCAAGTTTCACAGAAGAAAACAATACAAGTTTGCTTTTTTTTCTTTGACTCTGGCCTTCCCGTCCAACAGTGAACATAAATGCCTAGTTTGCTCCAGACAGGACCATTAAGAATTTATTCCTACCTCTGTAATAAAAATTTACTCTTTACTTCAGCACTTCCCAAATTCTCAAAGTACGTTCACTGTCAAATAGCCTCCTCTGAATCAAACTTTTAAGAAATGCTTGAATGTTTCTCCAAAGACATGCGAAGGCATAAGAACACCATCACAAGTCTGAGTATAGATCATGCCTGCTTCATTCCAGGTGTCTCACATCTGGCGCTGATCCTGCAGTGACCATGTCATAAAACAGGAGGGGCCCCTGCCTAGCTCTCATCCTAATCATTCTCTAAAGAAATCAATGAAAACTTGGATTTTGAATATGAAAGCTGTTAATTTTTAGGAAGAAACTTTGAGGAGGCAATTTGAAAAAAAGCAATGAACAACACAGTTCAGGACATCAAATATCACAACAGGCTTCATTTCTTTGGCATCACAGAAATTGCTACTGAGTTTTTAACTTCATCTTACTGGATAATATTATCTTTTGTTGGTAATATGCTAGACCAAAACATTAGTATGTAGGATAGAACTACCTATACTCATTTATTTTTCTTTTAGTTTGGAGGAGAGAAAAGATTTATTTATTTATTTATTTATTTATTGCTTTTTGGGTCACACCTGGCATTACACAGGGGTACTCCTGGCTCTGCACTCAGGAATTACTCCTGGTGGTGCTGGGGGACCATATGGGATGCTGGGAATTGAACCCGGATCAGCCACATGCAAGGCAAACGCCCTATCTGCTGTGCTATCACTCCAGCCCCGATACCCATAACTCTTGACACAACTATCATTTCTGGGGTCAATCACTTTGTACTACAGAATGAAAGCAAATGGTATTTTAGCATTTTTTTCATGGAGTCAGATACTGTAATTTATAGCAGGATCATATGAATGGCAAATATCACTGAATTCTGGGACATCATAAAAATTAGGGCCAAGCCTTAGTTTACCAAGATCTGAGACAGTGTGATTTTTACTTCTTTCCACTAATCATTTGTGAACACTCAACGTCTCTGAAGCAAGGACACAACAAAAACCAAAAGTGTGTGTGTCTGTGTGAACAGTACAATATATGTGTGAAAATCATATATTATATATGTGTGTATAATGCATATAGTACTTACACGTCGCTTCCCCCAGATTATCCTGTTAGAGATTCCTCTTTTGCTGTTTTGTTTGGGGGACATACCCAGTAGATCTTGGGCTTATCCACCTTTGTGCTCAGGAACTACTCTTGGTGGCACTCAGGGAGCTAGATGTGATCCGGGGGAATCAAACCCGGGTCCACCACACAACATGTAAGGCAATGCCCTATCCACTGTACTATTTCTTTGGTCCTAGAGATTTCTAATCTACTGTTCAAATACAACCCTGATATGTTAAATTCTTTTTTTTTTTTTTGCTTTTTGGGTCACACCCGGCAATGCACAGGGGTCATTCCTGGCTCATGCACTCAGGAATTACCCCTGGCGGTGCTCAGGGGACCATATGGGATGCTGGGATTCAAACCCGGGTCGGCCGCGTGCAAGGCAAACGCCCTACCCGCTGTGCTATCACTCCAGCCCCCGTTAAATTCATTTTAGATCATTTCTTATCCCCAAATTTACCAATCCCCTAAACTATCATTTTTAATAAGACTAAAGATAAAACTTTGTAAATGGCTTTCAATAACTCCTTTCATATTAGGTGGCATCTTCACATAAATGCTCGAGTTTGGTAATGCATGTTATCCTTTCCACAGCGAGTTTTCTCGGGGGGGCGGGAGAGGGGAAGATACATATACCACACAACAATAGTAACTGTGATTGTCACCATGCAAGCTTTCAAATTAAATATATGTATCAATATACATAAGGGCATAATGCTGACCAGCCACAAATGCCATAAATGGAGCTATAGCGGTGATATGACTGAAGAAGAGAATTCAGTAAGATAAGTTACATTAATGGGATGATGATTGAATGGGTGAATGGAAGGCAATTTCAAACAGCTTGCCAAAGAAAAGCCTCATTTTTCCATTTTCTTGCATAGTATCTAATTTCTGGCTCCTCATTTCCTCTGTGATTTGATAATTACTAAATTCTAAATAAAGTGTCATCTTTCTTCCAACAAATCAATGAACACAAAGCTCCCATCAGCCACGCAGATGTTTCCTAAAGCTTCTGATTATTTCCTGAATGTCTATCCCACAAACCACACAGCAAGCTCTCTGAGAACAAGGAACACTCTCTATCCCATAACAAAAACAGCTTCTATGTGTGCATGCATATGTATATATGCATTTTAAAGAAGAGTAAGAAGTTTAGCCTGATATCAGTGAGTCACCAAAAAAACACTTTTTTAAAAACCAATTTTGAATTTGGAAATATAGTCCTTTCTAGAAACTATGGTATAAATGTGAAAGCAACCTTCCTCATTGTATATTTGTCTTCACAGATGTGGTAAAATTTTTGTACTATTTGCCACAAATTTATACTAATATTATATATATACAATTATATTTCAGGCATCCCTCTCACTATAAGAAAATTTTAACTAATTCTACCTTTATTCCATATGCTACTCCACAATAATAGATAAACCTGTGAAAATTAAAAACTCTGTCAATTACTAATTAAAATTTCAGGCATATATCTAAGCCCACAATGATGTGCTAAAAAAGTCACATTATGAATAAGTTTGCTTTAAACACTCTTCCAGACTACCAACAATGATAGATATTCTCACTTTTGCTAAAAGCTCCCACCTTCTGCATTCTGTTTGTTTCAATTATTCAGGGCAACCCAGGCTGATAATTACACAGTCCCCAGTTGCTAAGTAAAAGTGATGCTTAATTAGCCAGCAGGAAAAATCGATTAAGATCCAGCAGGGCATCTTGTGAAGTTCTCTCACATTCCTGGAGGGAGTAGATTCTGGCTGTGCCCTTCTTAAGGATAAAATTCTCGATTTCTAAGGAGTCTTGATGTGGTTTTTAAAGTAGAATGGGAAAACAGTCAGACTCACAAATAAAATCCCAGTCATAATCATGTATATACTTTCCCTTTTTAAAGAGAATTCAATCCGTTCTGAATCACACTGCCATCAAGTTGGAAAAGGCTTTCAGGAATGCTCACTTAAAAATTTTAAAGTTAGCTCCAACTCTCATTCAGTTACCATAGTTCAAGCCAAGAGGTGGTTAAGAAATTTGCTGCAATTTTAAACATATTTCTCCCACTCCTAAGCAGGTCACATTATAAACTAAGTAAAGGCATCTTATGGGGAAATAAATCTTAATGAGATGATACTCCAATCCAATCTGAGACTGAAACACTTCAAAATGGTCAAAGAACCAACTAGATAAGCCTAGTTTAAGCTTTCTATAAAGGAAGAAGAGTGGAAATAAAAATCAAGAAAAAAAAGCATGTGGAAAATGAGGTCTAACGTCTTTCCTTTAGTAATTTGAAATAAATATTTAGCTTTTTCCATATTTTAAAAAGTGTTCAATGAAGACAAACATAATAATCTAAAACTTAAAATAATTATACATAATTTAAAGATATCTTCATTTTGTAAGTTACACTGCCTACCTGCAATTTAACCAGTAATCTCCACTAAGTATAAATAACAATGATGGGGATGTGGTGCTGAAACAGTTCGTATATGAAACCCTACTAATAACAGTTTGTAAACCATGGTGTCCAAAATTATTTTTTAAAAAATGAAAGGTATTTGTCATTTTGTTAATGTACATACTATTAAAGTATATTTGATATCCACATTCCACAACCACAGCCATGTAAACTCATCCATTGACCCAGCTTTACAGAATCATAATTAAATCTCAGAAGAGATCAAGCAAGACACAAAAATTTATGGATGCATCAGTCTCTTTGATGAAAACTCTGAGGTGCCTCAGGAGTAGGAGTGGGGGGTGAGCCAAGTCCCCACCTTGCTGAAGCCTTGGCAGCCACACTCAGACCCGCACAGCTGCCACCATAGAAACAGCCCAGCTCCTCACAACTGCCTCACAACTAATCTCTGCAGAGACACCAGGCTGCCAAAAATTCCAGGTACACCGGTCTTCAGGCTGAGAAATCTGAAGTCTTCTAAAGTGGGAGGAGACAGCTTCCCCCATCATTTCCCTGTACTTCAGAAAACCCTGGCAACCATATCCACACCCCACATGGGCTGCCATGTAAATTCATGGTCAAATTGAATATCTTCGAATTTTTGGAGTGCATCACCACATTTGTAGCCCTGCAACACTTTCAAATCTATGATTGTGACAGCACTATTACTATGATGGTGATAGGCAGGAGCACACCAAATTAGATGAAAAAAATAACATAGAAGCCAACTAAGCTCAATAAACAAAAGCAATAACATAGAAAACTCAGCTAGCAACAAATAGCTTAGTAAACCCTCAGACAAGGACTTAATGATCCCATGGTGAGATATACCAACTTTAACAAATTTTACTTTACTAAAGTATTTTTTGATGATTTCATTAACCATTTGGTTGCAACAAAGCAATATAAAATAAATTATTTTGTTCTGCTAAGAGGGAAGGCTTGAGGAGTGTTTGGAAAATTGGGACAATGGTGTAGGAAAGGTCACACTGGTGGTGGGATTGGTGTTGGAATATTGAATGTATATTATAAATGTACCATGAATTTTGTAAACCACAGTGTATATACAGTAACGATAGATCTCATTCCCCTGACTCTGAAAGAGCATCCAATCGTTGGGAAAGATGAGTAAGAAGAGGCTGCTAAAATCTCAGGGCTGAGTGTAATAGAGACGTTACTGGTGCCCACTTGAGTAAATCAAGGAACAATGGGATGACAGTGATATAGTGATATATTGTTTTAAAACTTATGAAGGGGCTGGAGCAATAGCACAGCAGGTAGGGCGTTTGCCTTGCACGTGGCCAACCCTGGGTTTGATTCCCAGCATCCTATATGGTCCCCAAGGCAGGGGTCAGAGTAATTCCTGGGTGCATGAGCCAGGAGTAACCCCTGTGCATTGCTGGGTGTGACCCAATAGCAAAAAAAAATAATAAAAAATAAATTAAAAATTAAAAAAAAACTTATGAAGAATAATGGAACTAATTTAAACAAACCGAGTTTTGATTTGCTGAAAACCTCGTAGAATATGGTCTCTGTGGTCCCTTGCAACAGCACTGAGGTTCTCATTACGTAAACCTTCTGCCAGGAACTCTTCGGAATCTAAAAGAAAGGAAAATTGATTATCAGAAAAGAAAAAAAAAAAAAAAAGAAAAACTAGCCTGGAAATATAGTTCAGAGCATTAGTGTACATCATATGTATGTAAGATGCCTAGGTTAGATGCTCCACATTGCATGGTCCCCCAAGAACCACTGGGAGTGACTACCTAAGTACCTAAGTACTGTGCCAAAAGGAGCCCCTAAGAACCCCCAAGAAGAGAAGAGCAGACAAGATAAAAGAATAGCTACTACATGAAAAGAGAAAGTCTGATTATGAAACATTAGGACTGGGGATATAGTACAGGGTTTAATCCCTTACACCACATGGCTTCCTGAACATTGCTCAGTTTAGCCCTGGAAGACCCTGAAAATCCCAGAGAGTGGCTCCTAGCTCCCTGAGCACTGCTTGAGAGGCATACCCCCAAAAAGAATGAAAAATAGTATTTTCTCCTTAAAAACATCAAAAGTATAGAACAATATGAATTTCTTAATGCTGCAGAACTATGAATGTAATTACAATTAAAATGGTAACTCTTGGGGCCGGAACGATAGCACAGCGGGCAGGGCATTTGCCTTGCATGCGGCCGACCCGGGTTCGATCCCCAGCATCCCATATGGTCCCTCAAGCACTGCCAGGAGTAACTCCTGAGTGCAAAGCCAGGAGTAACCCCTGAGCATTGCTGGGTGTGACCCAAAAAGCAAAAAAGAAAAAAAAAAGTGGTAACTCTTGGGGCTGGAGCAATAGCACAGCAGATAGGGCGTTTGTCTTGCACATGGCTGACCCAGGTTCGATTCCCAGCATCCTACATGGTCCCCTGAGCACGGCCAGGAGTAATTCCTGAGTGCATGAGCCAGGAGTATCCCCTGTACATAGCCATGTATGACTCAAAAAAGCAAAAAAAAAAGTAACTCTTGTCATGTCTAGTTTACCTTTTATATATGCATGTAAAGTGACACATTATGACAGTTCAAGACCTTGCTATGAATTTAAAAAAAGCATTGGCAGGGGTCGGAGTGATAGCTGGTAGAGTATTTGCCTTGCATGCAGCCAACCTGGGTTTGATCTCTGGCACTCCAGATGGTTTTGGGTGCTTGCCTTGCACACAGCCAACTCAGGTCCAATCTCTGACACCACATATAATGCCCTCAGCACTGCCAGGAGTGATTCTTTAGCACCACCAGGTATGATTCCTGGGCATTGACATGTGTGGCCCAAAATCAAACCAACAAAAATTAAATGGGAGGAGGGGAATGTGGAAAGATAGTACAGGAGTTAAGTAACATTGTGTCCAACCTACCATAGTTTAGTTCCTCTCCTGCACAAAATAGTCCCCTGAGCATTGCCAGTATAGCCAAACCTGAAGATTCCATAGCATTATCAGGGTGATCTTAGAGGTACCTAACCCTGCAGGGACCAAATAGCACTGCATCCTCAGCTCTAGCACTGAGTGGTCCAGTTCAGTTGACCAAGAATTGCCTGGGGTGGGGCCCCCATATTCCTTAAGCATTAATTAGGAGACCCCCATCTGCCCCAAATTTTAAAAATAAAAATGTAAATGATGCTAGGGAAATGGCTCAAAGGACTGGAAAACACACTTTGCATAGGAGAAGCCCTGATTCAATTCCTGGCACTACATGATTCTTAAAACACTGCCAGGAATGCACCCTCCCCCCATTCCCCACATCACCTCCCTGGATGCAGCATCATTTCCCTGGATGCAGTACCCAGCATCTATATAGGTAGTCCCTAAAACATTAATTAAAATGGACTTGTCTGGGAAAATCATCAGGTCCATCACACTGTATGGACTTCTCGTTGCTCATCGATTTGCTCGAGCGGGCACCAGTAACATCTCCACTGGGAGACTTGTTGTTACTGTTTTTGGCATATCGAATATACCACGGGTAGCTTGCCAGGCTCTGCTGTGCGGGCAAGATACTCTTGGTAGCATGCCCAGCTCTCTGAGAGGGACGGAGGAATCAAACCCGGGTTGGCCGTGTGCAAGGCAAACGCCCTACCCGCTGTGCTATCGCTCAGGTCCATGTAGTCTATTATAAGTAAAAAATCTCAGACAATGTCAAAAGATAAAATTAATATAATTACTGCTTGAGATATGAAGCTGGAGATAAAAGAGGCATTTAAAACATCCAAGACAGGGGCTGGAGAGTACATCAGGTAAGGCATTTGCTTTGGATATAGCTAACTGAGGTTTGATCCCCAGCAGCTCCTATGGTTCACTGAACACTACCAGGAACTACTCCTGTGTGTAGAGCCAGGAGTAACCCCTCAGCATTGCCAGGTGTGACCCCCCAAAAAAATCCAGAATAGAAAATTTAGAAGAGCAGAATAGCATTAGTTTATATCTAAGTGGAACTCAAATAAACCAACAATCATTTTTATTTATTATGAGGTATAATCCAAAATAGAAATGATCTAGCAAGTACTATAATATATACAGCAAAAATTATGGGAAATGTAATTTAAAGTAACTGGGGAAAAAACAAAAAAAGTTAAAATCACTGAAAAAAAATTTTAATGCCACCACTAATCTGACAGGTTAAGGACACAAAATATATAATTATACAAAGTGCTTATTCAATGCATTTTTTAATTTTATAATAGTCTCATTTCAAAAATTCTGAAAAAATAATTTTTGTAATAATTATTTTATTTAACCCAAGATTTCCAAATTTCCATTTCAATATGCAATCATTAAAAACTATTATTAAGGTACTTTAATCAGTCTTGATACTAAATCTTCAAAACCTGGTGTGCATTTTGTATTTAATATACATCAGTTCAGTTCAGGTAGTTTGTGTTTTGTTTTTGGGTCATACCCAGGGATGGTCAGGGCTTATTCCTGGCTCTATTGTCACTCCTGATGTGCTTGAGGGACCACCATACAGGTTGCCAGGGATAAAACCCAAATTAACCACTTGCAAGGCGAGCATCCTACCTTCTGTATCATCACTCTGGTCCCCAAGACTGGTAACAATTTCTACACTCTAGAATAGCAACCATAATGAATAATACATATATAGCACTGTAGCACTGCTATCCCGTTGTTCATCGATTTGCTCAAGCAGGCACCATTTGGAGACTTCTTGTTGCTGTTTTTGGCATATCGAATATCCCAAGGGTAGCTTGCCAGTCTATGCCATGTGGGCAGGATACTCTCAGAGAGGGACGGAGGGACGAAGGAATCGAGAGGGATGGAGGAATCGAACCCGGGTCAGCTACGTGCAAGACAAATGCCCTACCCGCTGTGCTATCACTCCAGCCCCAAACGATATAATTTTTAAATGTAATTAATAAGACATAAACTAAACCTAACCCCTAAATTGAATAGACTCCTTATTACTGGCATGAAAAAATATAAAAATTGATTAAACATTGAGTTACAAAAGAATATCAACAGTTTCTTAAAAATAAGATCTTACTTAGTGATCACAATGAAATAAATCCAGAACTCAATGTTGAAAAGAGTAAACAAATTCCTATTAATTTAAACAGTGAAAGCATACTTTCTACACATATTGAGTAAAGAGAAGGCTCAAAATTATAATTAACACCTATGGCAAAAACAATCTGTATAAGATATTAAAAGAAATAAACAGCATTGTACAGAGTGACAAAATCATAGACTTCAGTAGCTACAATATTAAATAAGAGAATGGAAATTAGCATAATAGGAATCCAACTCAAGAAATCAAAAAGAGCAATAAAACAAGTCTATGGAAATAGGAGGGGGGAAACAATAAAGATAAAGGCAGAATTAATAAATCAGAACAGTGGCTGTCTAACAGTGCTCTCTCGAGCTGATAAAGACCAGAAGTGGGGGAGGGAAGGTTAAGTGAGTGGAACTCTGGGAACCTCCCTTTCTTTTCTCTCCCTCCATTTCTCCCATCCTTTTAGCTCACATCCCAAGCCTGATTTATATATAGGAGTTTCAAATAAGATTCAATTTTGAAAATGGTTCCACTGTACAGCTTTGAGGTTTTTAACCACTTAATAGAAAAGTTAGTGGGCTGGAGCGATAGCACAGCGGGTAGGGCGTTTGCCTTGCACTCGGCCGTCCCCGGTTCTAACCTCAGCATCCCATATGGTCCCCTGAGCACCGCCAGGGGTAATTCCTGAGTGAAGAGCCAGAAGTAACCCCTGTGCATCGCCGGGTGTGACCCAAAAACAACAACAACAAAAAAGTTAGTGAAAAATATATAAATGAAATTCTTAGAAGTGGGTGGAAATGCAAAACATTAAGTCATTACCAAATATAAATCAAGGAAAATGGGGAAAGGCACAAATATATAGAAACTAGACATAATAAAAGGAAGTAAAAACAAATTTTAAAAATTCAGTAAAATAGGGCTGGAGGGATAGCACAGCGTGGCCTTGCACACGGCCAACCCAGGTTCGAATCCCAGCATTCCATATGGTCCCCTGAGCACCACCAAGGGTAATTCCTGAGTGCAGAGCCAGGAGTAACCTCTGTGCATCGCTGGGTGTGACTGAAAAAGAAAAAAAAAATTCAGTAAAATATGTTAAAATTTGGTGAGATTTAAAATTATTTCAAGGTTCTTCATTGTGATTATTTACACTTCATTACTGTATTGTTTCACACCCTTTAAAAGGTAACTAAATAAAGCATGATGGGGGCAAAAAAATCTGGTTGCAGGAGCTCTGCTGAGCGGGCAGCCCAGGTGACTACCAGCACCACTAGAAAGCCTCCTCCCCCACTCAAAGAAAGCATTATGTAAATAAAATAAAGTGCCATGCAAATAAATTTTAAAGTCTCAATAAAACCACTTCTAAGAAAAACAAAATGAAAAATGCAAATTCTGAGTCCTGAATAAACAACCAAGAGAGAAGGAAAAAAGGCTGCAAAAATGTTTTTCTTTAAGCTCAGATTTCTATTGTTTTACGTATGTCATTTAAATATCTAACTCTCATTCTATATAAATTATTGTAGGGCATAGAAAAAGAAAGGTTTCTGATGTTACTTGGTGTAAGCTACGACTATAACCCAATACTAGAGCACAGAAAGAAATCAGTTTAAAGTTACTATAGATATAAAAGTCCTTAAAAAATACTGTAGTTCAGACTTAGTTGATTACTAAAGTAATATAAACATATCATTGGAATATAAAGATTATATTGGTATATTATAGTTTTATTTAATAGGCTAAAAGAAAAGCCTATGTAACTTTCTTGGTAAATGGCAAGAAAAATCCTTATCTAATAAACTTTATTATCTATTTGTGGCAAAACTATTAATCTGAAGTAAAATTATTTCTTAGTGAAGAAAAGAATATAAATATATATCACAAACAAGCATCATATTTATTGCTGAAAAACTAAAGTCATTATCATTAAAGAGTAAGATTGGTTTGCCAGCTCTTTCTACTCTCAATATTTTTCTAGAGAGTCTAAACACAAAGTCTAAGGAAGAAAAAATTGTAATTATGTCTATATATCATAACCAAATACCTGTAAACTTAAAACTATCAACTTGGGCCAAAGAGATAATTGAACAGGCTGAAGTGCATATTTCTTATGCAGGAGGCACAGGTTTGATCCTCAGTATCACAGGTCTGCCGGGCACTTCCAGGGGTGACCCCTACACATAAAGCCAGGAATAACCCCTAAGTACCACAAAAACAAAACCAAAACTATCAACCTAAAAAAATTGCAAAAACTTTAAGAATTCATTAACTTTAAGGAGCTAGAGAGTTCGCACAGCAGATAGGGTGCTTGCCTTGTATGAGGCTGACCTGGGTTGGATTCCCTGCATTTCATGTGGTCTCCCACTGCCAAGAGTGATTCCTAAGTGCATAGCCAGGATAACCCTTGAGCATCACTGGATGTAGCAGCCCACTCCCCAAATAAGAATTCAGTACAGTGATCAGAGATAAATATTTTTAAAATTAGTTTTTTTTCTGAGTAACTATAAAATAGCTAATTTTGGACTAATCCTGACAGACAAGAACTGTTGGGACTATATAGGGACCAGAACCATATTACAATAGTATGGCCTTAGCCTTGCTTGTAGCCAACCCAGATTCAAACCCCAAAACCCCAGATGATTCCCTGAGCCCCACAAGAAGTGATCCCTAAGTACCACTGGGTGTGGCTAAAACAAAAGAAAGGAAAAAATTGCTGGGGCTGGAGAGATAGTACAAGGGTTAAGGCACTTGCCTTGCACTTGGTCCTCCCCAGTTCAATCCCTGCCACTGGTGATGGTCCCCTACGCACCTCTAGAAGTGATCCCAGAGCCATGAATAGGACCTAAGAACTGTTGGTGTGTTCCCCTTAAAATAAAACAACAACATAATTGTTAACACTGAAAACTAATTTTAAACTACTTTTCTTTTTCTCTTTGTGTGTGTGTAGTGTAACAATGATCAGGGCCTCACATCTGTGAGGCAGGCACCCTATCACTGAGTCAAATCTCATTAAATAATTCAAAGTACCACATAGCAGTCAAAAGTAATGAAAAATTAGCAGGGATATAATCCTTGAAAGGAAAGAACTTCAGATGAGATTTGTGTTCATAAGACCTTTTCACCTAAGGGTATTCCCAGTCCATGTATTGTGCAGTGGCTGTGGAGTTCCATTACACAGTAAATTTAGTGGCTTGGGAGACAACAACAAATGCCACATACAGAGTTCCAAAGAAGAACAAAAAGAGATTAGGAAGAAAATGCATGAGAAAAAAATAATAGTTTAGAATGTTCCAAGTTGGGGTCAAGAGATAATACAGGGGTGTGCACTTAATATACAAATAGTTCTTCCAAATATATGAGCTTCCAAATATATGAATATACAAATAGTTCTTCCAAATATAGTGAAGGAGGTAAGGTACTTGACCTGGTTCAAATTCGACATATGTTCTCCTGAGCACTGCCTTGCATACATGCAGTCAACCCAGGTTCGATTCCCAGCATCTTATATGGTCCCCTGAGCACCGCCAAGGGTAATTCCTCAGTGCAAAGCCAGGAGTAACCCCTGTGCATTGCCGGGTGTTACCCAAAAAGAAAAAAAAAGTCTGACATCAAGGTCTTCAATCCTATTTTGACTTTTGTGCATGTCATTAGAAAGAGGTCTGAGTTCGGGGCTGCAGCAATAGCACAGCAGGTAGGGCGTTTGCCTTGCACGCAGTCGACCCAGGTTCAATTCCCAGCATCCCATATGGTCCCCTGAGCACAGCCAAGGGTAATTCCTGAGTGCAGAGCCAGGAGTAACCCCTGTGCATCGCCAGGTGTTACCCAAAAAGAAAAAAAAAGATCTGAGTGTTTTTTTTTGTGCATGTTAGCTGACCAGTTTTCCCTGTACCTCTTGCTGAAGAGGCTTTCCTTGTTCCACTAAATATGTTTTTGCTTCTTTATTGAAAACTGATAATATACCTGAGGGAATATTCAATTCTATTAGGTATCCTATACCCAAGATATTCAATTTATTTCAGTATTATGCTGTTTTAACTACTACCACTTTGTAGTACAGTTTGAATTTGGGGAAAGTTATGCCTCCCATCTTCTTTTTTCATGAGAATTGCTTTAGGTATTTGGGGGTATTTACTGTTTCATATAAATTTCAAAAGTGTTTGTTCTATTTCTTTGAAAAATGTCATGGGTATCTTTAAAGGAACTGCATAGATTCTTTACAATCCTTTAGGGAATATTGCTGCCATTTTAATGATACTGATCTTCCCAAAATATGAGCAGAGGATTTCTGTTTATTTGTGTCCTCTTTTATTTCCTGAAGTAGTGTTTTGTGGAGATTTTTTTTTCGTTTGTTTTGTTTTGTACAGGTTTTTCACCTCTTTAGTTATATTGAATTCCAAGGTACATGATTTTCTGAGATACAACTGTGAATGGAATTTTTAAAAAAAAAAATCTCTTCTCTTTCTTTATTTGCATAGAGGAAAGCCATGGACTTTTGTGCTTTTTGTAATTTTGTAGCCTGCCACTTTACTATACAAATCTATTGTTTCTAGGAGCTTTTTTTGTAGAGTCTTTAGAATTTTCTAAGTATAGTACCATGTTATCTGCAACTAGTGAGAGCTTGACATCCAATCTGGATGGCTCTAATACCTTTTCTTACTTAATTACTATGGCAAGTACTTCAAATACTATATTTAATAGACATGGTGAGAGTAGGCAGCCTTGTCTTGTGCCTGATCTCGGAAGGAAGCTTTTGGGATTTTTCCTCTTTATGTAAACTGTTTGCTTGTGGCAAATGACTTTGACTATGTTAAGGAACGTTCCTATAAATTCCCATTTTGTTTAGTTTTTATCACAAATGGATGCTGGATCTTGTCAAAAACTTTCTTTGTGTCTGTTGATATATGATTATATGATATATGATTTCTTTTATTGACATGGTGTATTATGTCGATTGACTTGTGTATCCTAAACCATCCTTGCATTCTCATGATGAAATCCCACTTGATCGTGGCGTATGATCTTTTTGAAAAGTTGCGGAATACTATTTTGTTGAGGATTTTTGCCTCTGTGTTCATCAGGGATATAGATCTGTAGTTATCTTTTTTGTAGTATGTTTGTCCACTTTGGTACCAGGGTTATTTCATTCATAGAAACTGTTTTGGAGTATTTCTGTTTCTAAAACGTCCTGGATGAACGTAAAAAGGATTTGCAGTAGATCTTCTTTAAAAATTTGAAAGAACTCACTAGTGAATCCATCAGGGCCTGAACTTTTATTTTTGGGTAGAGTTTTGATTACCATTTCAATTTCTTCAAAAGTCACTGTCACTGTCATCCCGTTGCTCATCGATTTGTTCAAGCCGCACCAGCAACGTCTCTCATTGTGAGACCTACTGTTACTGTTTTTGGCATATCCAATACGCCACGGGTAGCTTGCCAGGCTCTGTCATGCGGGCGCGATACTCTCGGTAGCTTGCCGGGCTCTCCAAGAGGGGCGGAGGAATCGAACACGGGTCGGCTGCGTGAAAGGCGAATGCCCTACTGCTGTGCTATTGCTCCAGCCCTCTTCAAAAGTGATAGGTTATATTCAGTTATTACATATCTTCTTAGGTCAGCATTGGGAAGTGATAGGAGTCCAAAGTTTTATCCATTTCTACTAAGTTCCCTTGTTTTGTGACATAAGGTTTCTCAAAGTAATCTCTGATGATCCTTTGAATTTCTGTGGTATCTGTTGTGACTCCCCTCCCCCTTTCATTTCTGATTCAGTTTATTGGGTTCTTTCCCATTCTTTCTTTGTGAGTCTTGCTAGTGGTTAATTGATCTTGCTTATTTTTTCAAAGAACCAGCTCTTGGTTTCATTGATCTTTTGGACTTTTTAATTCTAATTCATTAATTTTTGTCCTAAGTTTTATTATTTCCTTCATCCTTACTGCTTTGGACTCCATTTGTTGGTCATTTTCCAGTTTCTTAAATTATATAGTCAAGTTAGTTCTATGAGCCCATTCTTCCTTCTTGATGAATGCTTGTGTAGCTATGAAGTCTCCTCTTAATACTGCCTTTGCTGTGTCTCACAAGTTCTGGTAGGTCATGTCCTCATCCTTGTTCCCAGAAATCTTCTGATTTCCTCTCTGACCCACTGGTTGTTCAATGAGCTACTTAAATTCCAGCTGTTTGAGTTATTTCTCTGTTTCTGGTCTATTTTCAGTGCATCTGAGAAGACAGTGATATGATTTCTATCCTCTTGACTTTGTGGAAGTATTTTTGTGTCCCAATATGTGGTCTATTATATTTCCTTAGGTTGCTTTAGTCTAACTGATCTATTGAGGGGTGACAGCATGGTGTGTTAACTCTTCAACTACTATTATGTTGCTATCAATGTCTTTCTTCATGTCTATTAGCAGTTGTTTTAAGTATTTTGCTGCTCCCTCTTTAGGTTCATAAATGTTTAAGAGTGTGAGTTCTTCCTGATGTACATATTCCTTGATCATTAAGAAATGACCCCCTCATGGCTGTTGAAACACTGTATGACTGAAACCCCATCATGAACAGCTTTATAATAGGCTATCTCATAGTGATTCAATTTTTTAAAAAATTTTAAAAAGAGAAAAGAAAAATAAAGAAATGACCCTCGCTGTCTCTTACAACCTTTCTGAGCCTGAAGTCTAAGTCTATGTCATCTGATACTAGTATAGCCACCTCATCCTTTTTGAGAGAGTTGTTTGCTCGAAGGATTGTCGTCCAAACTTTGACCTTGAGGCTGTGTTTACCTGGACTATTCAAATATGTATCTTGTAGGCAGCAGAATATTGGGTTCAATTTTCTAATCCATCCTGCCAATTAAGAGACTTTGGGCTTAATCTAATCCATCCTGCAAATTAAGAGTCCCAATTAAGAGACTCTGTGTTTCTTAATTGGTGCATTTAACCTGTTGACATTGAGAGAGATTACTGTCTTGGAGTTTTGTGTCATCTTTCTGTAGGCATTTGGCATGTTTGTGGGAATAATCTTGTCTTAAACTAGCCCCTTTAGTTCTTGTAAAGATGGTTTTAATTTTATGAAATCTTCTAAGCTATTGTTTAATCCATGAAGTTGTATACTGTTCCTTAAAATCTGAATGAGAGTCTGACTAGGAAAAGTATTCTTGGTAAGGCATTAATTTCATTGACTTTTTTTTATTTTCACTGTATCCTACCATTGTCTTCAAGCTAGAGGTTTTTGTTTGGGAAATCTGCTAGTAAATATTAAGGACACTTCTCCATATATAATTTCCTTCTTTGATCTTGCTGCTTTCAGTATTCTACCAATGGTTTTAATCATTCTGTTTATGTGTCTTATTTTTATTTTGATCTCTTTTAGCAAATACCCTTTGGGCCTCCTGGATCTGGGTGCATGAGATCTCAAGCTCTGGGAATTTCTCAGCAATGATGTCTTTGATCAGGGTAGCCTTTCTGGCCCTCAGACTCCAATGATTCTTACATTGTTCTTTTTGAATTTATCCCAAACTTCTCTTGTCAGGTCATTTATTTTGAGGCTTTTTTCCATCTTCTGCTGTTTGGAGATTTTTTGCGCCTCATCTGAAGCTCACTGATTCTGTCCTGAGTAGCTGCTATTCTGCTGGTGAAGCCTTCGGTGGGTTTTTTATTTCACTTACCAAGTTTTTCGTTTCTGTCATTTCTGTTTGTAGTTTTCTCATTTCTACTCTCATATTCTCTCTATTTCATTGGTATTATGTTCCATTGTTTCTTTGAGCTCCTTAAACATTATAAACATTTACACTCAGAATAACTTTCAGAGAGATTATATCGGTGGATATTACTGATAAAATCCTCAGGATTACAATCTTCACCCTCTAGCCATGATGAGGTTCTGTGCTGATTTACCCTGGTTCCTTTTGTAGTCTGCGTGTGCATCTTTTCCACTTCACTCTCAATGTTCTCCCCACTACCAGGGAGATCTCTGAGGGAACTCAACTGTGAGAGATAGATTATTTTTTGGCCACAGCTGCTTCCAGAAAGCGTGGCACTGTCTTCTGATCTTTGGGCAGAGTCAGTTTCTGTGTTGGTATGCTCAGTATGTGGTGGGTCTTGGGAAGGGTGTGGAGAAGGGATGGAGAGAGTTCAGCCTCAAGACATGCATGCTTGGGGACCCACTCTGCTTAGACATACCTCAGCTCTGCCTTGAAGTAAGTCTTATTAAACACCAAAAGTATAAACTCTGAATCCCTGATAAGGGTAGGACCCAATAGCAAAGAAATAGCAAAAACAGCCTCAACTGTTTGAAGTAAATCAGAAAAGAAATATTCTTCTTTGAACAAAATGACTATTCAAAGGGAATGAAAATTACAACATATCCAAAGTTACAGGATGCAGCTAAATCAATGCTGAAAATGTGCATTTTTAAATGCTTGTGTTAGAAAAGATTTGAAATTAATTATCTATATTTTCACCATTATAAATTAGAAAAAAATAACAAAGGGCTTGAATAGCTCTATCACTTTATTTATTTATTTATTTATTTATTTATTTATTGCTTTTTGGGTCACACCCAGCGATGCACAGGGCTTACTCCTGGCTCTACACTCAGGAATTACTCCTGGCGGTGCTGGGGGACCATATGGGATGCTGGGAATCGAACCCAGATCAACCGCGTGTAAGGCAAATGCCCTACCCGCTATGCTATCGCTCCAGCCCCAGCTCTATGACTTTAAACACCTACCTTATAACCAAAAGGTCTTGAGTTGAGTCCCTGGTAGTATGTCAAGAATGATCCCAGCACCATAATTAGGTGAGTCTGAGCACCACAAACAAAGGGGTGTGACTCCTGGGGAGCATCAGTCTAAGAAGTGTGAGTACTACAGCCAGGAGTGAACCCTGAGCAGTAAAATGGGTGTAGCCCCTGAGTACCACTGGTGTGGCCACAAAACCAAAATCAAACAAATAAAACTAGAGGGTCCTATAATGTATCATCTCTCATATTGAACCTTGGTCACAACTCAAGACTTCTACCAAGTGAGCAATGCTTTTCAAATAAGAACTCTCTTTTAATGTAAATATTAAGTCTTGCCATATCAAAGTGCCCTAGGCTACTGCAACATCAAGATCCAGTGTGAAAACACCTCTAATTATGCCCTTCTATGCTGGGTGGGCCTACTGACATCATGGCTCCCCTTCTATATGGTTCCTGATGTTACAAGACTTGCACAGTTCTTTTCAACTGGTGAGTGAGCAATACCATGTGGTATATGTCAGAAGCATACCATAATAACATACCATAAACAATGACACTGTCCTAAATCCCTTCACTCTTCAAGTATTTATTAAGTACTTATTAAATATTAAGTAGTGAAAAGTGAACAAGACAGATCTAAATTTTATCTTAAAAGTTTATCATCTAGGAAAGCATGTAGACTTAAATAGACAACTAAAATAAACTGTGATATGAACCATGATCAGAAAAGTGAGGGGGCAAAGACCTATGGTAAAGTCACCTTATCTGAGAGGAAGGGGAGTAAAAGGATCTCAGAGAACTGATCTTTCCTCTGAAACTCTCAAATCAGCAGACTTTTTTATGCAGAGATGATCAAGGGGAGGTGGAGAATGGGTGTAATGAGGAAAACAATGGCACAGATAAAGAATAAGAGGTGACAAATCTCACCTCAAAGGTCCTGAGGTGATAAGTCTATTTGGAGAGACATGAAAGAATTTCAATTGGGATGGTAGAACATAAAGGTTAGTAGTGAGGGGGGAAGAGATGAAGATATTTTGGAAGGCAAGCATGTAGTCATGGGCTGTATTTTGTACTAAACATATACTTATTTAAAGTTCCATATTTAAAAGATAAGTAGCGGGGGGCCAGAGCGATAGTACAGCGGGTAGGGCATTTGCCTTGCATGCAGCCAGCCCGAGTTCGATCTCTGGCATCCCATATGGTTCCCCCAGCACCACCAGGAATAATTTCTGAGTGCAGAGCCAGGAGTAACCCCTGAGCATCGCTGGGTGTGACCCAAAAAGAAAAAAAAAGATAAGTATCTTTGGTCAAGATGCATCTTCCTATTATATTATAGCTGCCCCAAACACAGACTTCCTTAGCTTCCAAGCAAATCATGGACATCTATTCCAGGGAGTTAGACTAGGAAAAGACAGAAGGACAAGAGTACACAAGATATGTGAAATACCAGAGACAAGATATGATCACACAGGTCAGCTGAAAGGATTCTGTCTTGGAAGGACACACCCAAAACTATTTACTAAGTGATGAAAACAGGTGAACTTTCCAACTTTCCCAAGTCTCTGACCTTGTCCATTCATAAGGCTACTCTCTAGCTTATCTGTAGAACACATCTTAAGGGTCACATTTTTTCTAATATAAAGGTTTTTCCTTCTCTGTTTTCTAAATCAATGCCCCTAATACATTCACTTGTATCACTTGTCATCCCATTGATCTTCGATTTGCTTGAGCAGGTGCCAGTAACATCTCCATTTGTCCCTGTCGTGTGCCAGTGTAGCCCAATGATATCTGCTCACTCCAGGAATATGAAGAGCCTCAAACCATTCATTCATGGTTTTGACGAAATCTGACCATCTCGTTGGTGGGCGGCACATGGTCTTTTGACATCCAGTGGAATCCAGTCAGTAATAGCTCTAGTCCAGTGGTCGTCTCTGAATAGCATAACGTGTCTGGCCCATATGATTTTTGATGCCTTGGCAAACGACACAGCGTCCCTGATTCTTGACATCAACAGAGGTCAAAACTCCGGATCCCTTCTCTCACTTGAGTAAAACATGATACTCCAAGCATAGCTCTTTCAATTCCTCTTTGGGATACCCAAATAGCATTCTCATCCTGTTTTCCAGGTCTCTGAGGCGTATGTTAGTGCAGGAAGAACGGTGGATTAAAAAAGATGTGCCCAGAGCTGGAGGTTCTTCGTCCTCTTAACCACTTCTTCAATGCTCTTGAAGGCGTTCCATGCTGCTCTCTTCCTGCACAGTTCTGGTGCCAAGTCGCTCCTTATTTGAGTTCTCGACTCAGGTACACATAGCTGCTGCATTCGGAGATGTTCATTCCATTGACAGCAAGTGGAACGTCAGGGACTAGTTCGTATTTCATGAACATTGTTTTGCAGCTGCAGTCCAACCTTTCCACACTCGCAGTAGAAGTCAGCCAGCATCTGTGCCGCTTGACTAATGTTTGGTGTTATGAGAACAATGTCATCAGCGAAGCGGAGGTGGTGTAGTTGCTGACCGTCTATCTTCACTCCCACTCCTTCCCATTCCAGTCACCGCATGACATTCTCAAGAGTGGCACTGAAGAGTTTTGGTGAAATGGTATCACCCTGCCGAACCCCTCTCTTTACGTCAATGATCACTTCCTTATAGAATGGTGAGATCCTGGTGGTGAATCCGTGAAGCTCATGGAGGATCTTGATGTACTAAGTTTGAGTGCTTGTTTGTCTAGGGCTTCGATGACTGCTTCAATCTCAACAGAATCAAAGGCCAACAGAATCAAAGGCATTCTTCAAATCGATGAACGTTAGACAGAGTGGCATCTTGAACTCTTGCGAAACTTTGATGAGCTTAGTCACTGTGTGGATATGGTCGATCGTACTGAATCCTTTTTGGAACCCAGCGTGCTCGCGTGGTTGTCCTTCGTCTAGTGTTCTGCCTATTCTATTCAGGATGACTCGAGTGAACAACTTGTAGACCACGGACAACAGGCAGATTGGGCGATAGTTGCTGATGTCGTGGATATCTCCCTTCTTGTACAACAGAACGGTTTTGCTGATTTTCCACTGGGACAGAACCTTGCATTCAGACAGGTAGCATGTGAAGAGCTGAGCCAGTGTATTGACAAGTACTGGGGACAGATTCTTCAGGTGTTCGAGTCTGACCTTGTCTGGACTGGATGCTGTACGTGTCTTAACCAACAAAATGGCGTGTCGGATTTCGGAAGGGAGGACACTGGGAATGACATATCCATCCTGCGGAATTTGGTACGTGAACAGGTGGCCGTGGATGTCTAAGAGATCCGAGTAGAAGTCATGAATGATCCTCTCCATTGCCCTTCTGGAAGATGTGATAGATCCATCAGGACGTCAGAGGGCAGTCATCTTTGTCTTGTAGTTAGCAAAGGACAGGTGAGTGTTGTGAATGCTTTTCCTAGCTTCTGCCGCATCAGCCAACACTGCTGCTCTTCTCTCTTTGAGGTATTCCTTTATCACTTCTCTGCAAAGCTTTGTGAGCTCGGAAGTTAGCTTGTGGTTGCCTGACGCTCGTGCCAAACCACGCTGGTGAATGAGCTCGAGAGTTTCCAAAGACAGGTGTATGTTTGTGGCTTTCCCACTCTTAGCATTCTTTGTGCAGTTGTGGAGGTGCTGAACCAGTTGATCATATTCCTTGTCGATGTTGTCAACGATGGCATCTTCCCACATTGCCGCAGTAGTGCCAAAGAGCTCCCAGTTGATGGTCATAATGCATTAAAAGAAGAAATTATTTCTGTCAGTTTACCCTAGCAACTGCAAATGTTTGGGTTGTGTGTGTGTGTGTGTGTGTGTGTGTACTGTATGTTTCTAAAACTCAAAAGTCTGTTTCAATCAGCTTTCTATTAGGCAGAAAGAATGACCAAATGCGGATGAAAACAATTTCACCCACTGAAAACCAATCCAAGTGTTCCTAGAAAGGATGCACTGTAGCACTGTCATCCCGTTGCTCATCAATTTGCTCTAGCGGGCACGAGTAATGTCTCTATTGTGACACATGTTGTTACTGTTTTTGGCATATCAAATATGCCACAGGGAGCTTGCCAGGCTCTGCTGTGCGGGCAGGATACTCTCAGTTGCTTGCTGGGCTCTCCAAGAGGGACGGAGGAATCGAACCCGGGTCGGCCATGTGCAAGGCAAACAACCTACCCACTGTGCTATCACTCCAGTCCAACTTGGAGAAAAGAAAGATAATATACACATGAGTTTATGATTTCTAAAGAGCACTGTTTAAGATGAAATTAAATCTGAAACATTAAATTAAATCTGAGTCGGGGACATATTTCACACCCACTTCGAACTGGCTGGTCAGTGTTCTCCAGATGTGGTGTACCCTTCAAATTATACAAAAGGGATTAAATGTCTAACCAAGGTCTTCAGGAGAGACCCTGTCTTTCAGAGCCCTCCATGATTTGAATGTAACCAAAAACATTTTTTTGTATATGGAAGGATGGAATTTATTGAATTAAGAAAGAATTTAAAAGTGAGTGCAGGGAGACTGAGCCATTTCAGAGAAATCTACTGTTCTGTTTGTCAGACCCATTCCAAAGTAAAACTACTCCCCATAACACACACACACACACACACACCACAAAAAATGGGGGGGGGGATTTGCTGATTTAAAATTATGACAGGGAAAACCACATGAGCTTTGTTGGAATTTCCCAAGTGTCCTGGAGACTACTTATATCTCATTCCCTGTAAATGTGCTTTTCTAGTATCTTACATCCTACCATTTACTCTTCGCCCAATTAATTTGAATTAATGAGAGACCATAGTCACCAACATCATTTGCAGAGCATGGTCCCAGAAACTGATTAAGGTGCTTGATATCTATTGCTAACGTGCCCTCCAGTAAAGTTATTCTATCTACTCTAGTAGGATGTGAGGGGACCTCTTTCCCCAAACACTTGTACTCATTGGCATTACTATTTTTAAATGTATTGAAAATTATCATAAGTACAACAAATAAGACATATGTTAAGCATACTTGCTTAGTTGATTTTTTTTTTCATAGGTATCTATCCAGATCAGACCATAAAACATGTCCAGCCCCTTTATGTCCCATTCCAGTTAATGCCTCCCAGGGATAACTACACTTTTCACAATATTAGTACAATAGTACTATTTCACTAGAACTACTGTAATAGTGCAATATAACTAGAACTATTTTTTTTAATATTTTTGTATTCAATATGTGATGAATGCTGTTGAGATTGTTTCCCTGTTTGTTTATTCTTTTCCTGATATACCCTAAACTTATCTCCAATTCTTAAGTCACAGTATACAGTACTTAGCATCAATTTCTTTAATATGTTTGCCCAAAGTAGCATTTTCATCTCTTTTTCAGAAGCACTCAAATTTCAATCAGTATATCCTGTGTTGCTTTCACTTTGCCATAGTGAGCATGCCCTTATTTGGTTTTCACTTGAACTGAAAACAAAGTTAGCATTTCCCATCTGAGGTATATTCAGCTTATTTTCATCCTTATTAATTCTTATGGGCTGGAGCGATAGCATAGCGGGTAGGGCATTTGCCTTGCATGCAGACGACAAGGGTTCGATTCCTCCACCCCTCTCGGAGAGTCCGGCAAGCTACCGAGAGTATCTCGCCCGCACAGCAGAGCCTGGCAAGCTCCCCGTGGCGTATTCGCTAAAAACAGTAACAAGTCTCGAAATGGAGGCATTACTGGTGCCCGTTCGAGCAAATCGATGAGCAACAGGATGACAGTGATACAGTGATACAGTCAGTTTATGATTTCTAAAGAGCACTGTTTAAGATGAAATTAAATCTGAAACACTTAAGACTGAAAAAGTGAAACTTAGCATCAGGTTCACTTTTTTTTGGCTTTTTTGGAGGATGGGGGGTCACACCTGGTAATGCTCAGGGGTTACTCTTGGCTCTGCACTCAGGAATTACTCCTGGTGCTGCTCAGGAGACCATATGAGATGTCGGGGATGGAACCTACATTGGCCGAGTGCAAGGAAAACGCCCTGCTCATTGTACTATTGCTCCAGCCCTCAGGATAACTTTTTTTCATAAATAAGAACCCCAGACTCTAAACAGCTACACCGCTCAGAACTGAGTCTGCGGGGAACCCCGAGGCAGAGAGGAGCTTTGCAGGCATGAGTCCAGGGTTCAAGATCCCCCAGACACTGGCAATAGTAAATATTTGGCCAACTGGGCATGTGGTTCAGGGCTAGGAATAGGACATTGCTCTGCCCTTGTGGTGCCCACCCCAGTGGTGTTAAGAGCTTTCTGTCATGTGCACTCCTGCATAAGTCCTAACTACCTCTGTACTATTCTCCCCAGCCGCTAAACTTTACATTTTAATGATAATAAAAAAAAGAACAGTAAAAGTTGATAGAAGTTAAACCGTGAACTTCAGATAGCTAACCCAAAATGTGAATGCTTTCTCTAAATAAGCAAATGAAAGGCAATAATAAAGAAAAGGCAATAATAAAGAAAAGGCAAATGAAAGGCAATAATAAAGAAAAAATATTAAGCACTCTATAAGCATTTCCAGGATCTGGTCTAACTAGTAGTAATACAAACACATGTTAAGAATATGAACTACATTGATTTCAACCTTTGACTTAATTTTGGACAAACATAATTCAAAATTCCAAATAGGATCAGAAAGAAATATAACTTCAAGTTTGGACCCATAGTTAAGAGAGGTAATAATGAAAGAAAAGAAATATACTAGAACAATCCTACATCTAAGCTGAATCATCCTAACATCTAAGTAAACAGGAGTAAAATGAAACCATCACTGTATTATATTGATAAGTCTGACTTATACAACAAGAGCTAGATAATAACCTACAGTTACCATCTTTACTTTTTACTCCTATAAAGGATATTTTGCAAAAATATCTGAACTACCAAAACAGTACTCATAGTTCTGCAAAGAAGACATATATTTCTGCCTAAACAGGAATTATACACGAGAAAATATTCACAATTTTGTCTATTCCATTGGAATAGAATAAAATGACTCACCAAATTAACTGGATAAAATTTAATACTGGCAAAATTTCAGGTCCTTTCTTTCATAAAATAAGTCCCATATTTTTTTCACACAAGCCAGGCATGTGCACTAAAACTGAACCACATGCACTAAAACTGAATTGCATCCCCAAAGATTCTCTAAATGTGAATGGTCCTGACAGAGCATAATCACAGAAATACCCATTATCTCCCTGCTATTTTTTTTTGTTTTTCAACAATCTTCTACTAACTTGTACAAACATTTCTAACCCTATATGCTAGGCCTCGTCTCTTTTCACCTTTTAACTTTGTTGGGGGAGGGCCACCCAAGTGGTGCTCAGGGAACATCAGGACCATGTATCACATCCTGATATACGTGGCCAACAGAAATGTTAATTCAATGCTAAGGCACAAGAATGCAATGCTATTGGGGCCTCGTGGTGCTAGGGATCACTAGGGACACCTTGGCAGTGCCAGAAGGTTAGGGGGGTCTCCAGGACTGCACCCAGTGATTAGGCTCCCTATACAGCCTTTTCCTAGCACTGCCAAGCCTGTTGGCATTCATATTTTCAATGAGAGATGAAAGTTGGAGGTGAGAAGCCTGAGAAGAAAGGGAGAGAAGAGGAAAGAAAATTCTATTCTACTTTTCCTTTTCCACTGGGTCCCTCACTGGTCTCAACTCCTCCGTGTGTGTGTGTGTGTGTGTGTGTGATGATGATGATGATGATGATGGGAGGGGCAGGGAGAATGGGAACTGCGTTTCAGTACAGAAAGGGTTCCTGGAGCCTCAAGCTGAAAGGTCACAACCACTCCATGGCTGGAGCAACTGTACAATGGGTAGGGCGCTTACTTTGCACATGGCTAGTCTGAGTTCAATCCCCAGCATGCCATATGGTCCCCTTAACATTGCCAGGAGTGACTCTCAAGCACAGAGTCAAGAATAACCTTTGAGAGACACACAAACAAACCTCAGACCCGAGCAACTTACTACAGAGATAGAGATGGCCCTGGATTTTGCAATAGGCCACTTCCGCTGGGCTGCTCCAGACAGGGGTAGGTGCCATCCCTCCACCTACCCCCTAGGAACTCCGGTGACAGCCATTTTCTAGAAGTCAGTGATAAGCTCCAGGTATGAGTAGCGGTGGTGCCAAATGCCAGGCCTTACGGGGCAGGGGAGGAGTGGGCACTCCTCCTTTCCCCCCCACCCTGATCAGACTGTCAGATGTTGCAACACCTGGCCACCATCTACTTAAGCTCCCACATGGCAAGGATCCAGAGACACACAAACAAACCTCAGGCCTGAGCAACTTGCTGCAGCAATCTCTTCAGACCCTAATTATTAAAATTTTAGAATTCCTAGAGCACTCAGCTGCTCTCGAAGCCTCGCGACATTACACTGCATCCAAAACAAACAATACAAAACACATTGTCTAGCATTGCCTTTTCAGCAGGTATGAGTGGTGATGGGTCTGGTCTCGAAATATCGAAAGTAACTAAAGCAAAGAAAGAGAGTATTGTGCAAATTGTCTGCTACACAGGCAGGGGGAGGTGTGGAATGGGGGGAGGAGGGATACTGGGGATTTTGGAGGTGGATAATGTGCACTGATGAAGGGATGGGTATTGGATGACTGTATTATCAAACTCAAACATGAAAGATTTGTTACTGTACCTCACAGTGAATCAATAAAAAAAAATTTTTTTTTAAAGAATAACTTGTAAGCATCTTTGGGTATGGCCCCAAAACAAATAAACAACAAAAGTCACTCTCAGCAACATGTTCTTTATTTCTCTCCCCCAGGTAAAAGACTCACGAAATAGGTTCTTTTTAGTGAACTGGTTTGGAGGTTAACTTTTAAAGCATGAATGTTTTTGTCATTAAAGAAAAACATTCTTTCTAAAAGAAACTCAGTAAACATCGGAAGACACTGGAAGTGACTTATTTCAAAAACAGCAATATCAGCAATATCAATTTCAAAATCAGCTTCATCTCTTCAAATTTCACTGATACTTATAAATATAAGATTTTCTACTTAAAAAGACAACAATTTATCTTGTAGGTGCTTCACTGAACACTTTCAGGAGTTAATATCTTAAATAACTAGACATCCCTGCTTTAGGGATGGGAGATGAGGGAAAAGGATAGAAAGCTGAGATTGAAGAATAAAGGGGGAGAGAGACTCTTCAAAGGCACATCTACGGGCCCTGGGTTAGGATTGGTGGTGGTAAGTAGGGATCTTCAGGACTTCAATGAAACCACTAATAATAAGACAGGCTTTCCAGGAACAGACTGAGTCACACCCAGAGAACCACATTGGAAAGAAGAGAAAACCACATTTGATTGTAGGTATCTAGATAAACTCTGTATTTAATCAAATGTCACCATATTCCTTATATTGTTATTTTACAAAAAAAAATAGCCTGATGGCTCAAAACCAACTTCTACTGTCATGTTGACAATCCTGGTAGAGACTAAAATAAAAATTTCTGATTCTTTGACACTGGTATACTGAAGAGATCAGATCATTAGTAACTTTGCAATCATTTAAATATCTCACTAAAAACAAGCCTCTTAATCGTTAGCAATTAAATTTTCTATACTAAATATGGAAGGCTTCATGGAAATCTTACATTGCTTCAAGCTAACTAAATAAAATAATTCTAGTAGTGGGGTTTTTTAGTTTGTTTACAAGTTGTGCTAAATCTTGCATTGAATTTTTTGATCGGACAACAAATTGTAATCCTTAAGGCATAGATTTGTTGTTATTGTTGTTGTTAAAAGGTAAAACTTGACAGCAAGCTTAAGTTCATACCACCAGCTTTGTTTTGGCTTGTAGGAAGTATCAGAATACAATAAAGAAATTGTCAGCATGTTCTGGTTCTGGTTTGTTTCAACCTGCTGGATTGTTTTTGCCCCATGACCCAGGAAATGTGTGGAGTTTATATTTTTAATTCTCCATCTCCTTTCTTGTAGGGAAAAAAATGACAACACCTATATTCTCACAACACAGAGAAAACAAAACCAGAAACAAACACAGATAGAAACTTTGATTAAGTTTTAACTACTAGTCAGACTAAAAATCTAGAAGTAATGTTCTGCAATCATCATTGAGAGTCTAAAAATCTGACAGAGAGACTAGCACACATACACAAAGGTCCACACACAGATATGTTCTCTGCAGCAATGTGGAAGTTATTTTTTAAATGGAAATAGTCAGAGAAAGTTTAAACACTGATCGAGAGTTGTGTAGGTTTTCCACCTAATACTTTTCACACTCTAATATAAGTAAGTTATAGATAAATAGAAATTGTTCATATACTAGAAGCTTTACTAATGTATTTAATGGCAGATTTATACTTACACAAACTAGTTGAATTAGAAGTAATTATGATACTAGCTATTATGGGCTGGAGTGATAGCACAGCGGGGTAGGGCATTTGCCTTGCACGAGGCCAACCCAGGTTCGATTCCTCCGTCCCTCTCAGAAAGCCCGACAATCTACCAAGAGTATCCCGCCCACATGGCGGAGCCTGACAAGCTACATGTGGCGTATTCGGTATGCCAAAAACTGTAACAACAAGTGTCACAATGGAGACATTACTGGTGCCCATTTGAGCAAATTGATGAGCAATGGGATGACAGTGATACAGTGATGCTAGCTATTATAAATAGAGTATGATAAATAGCTGGTGTACTTAGCTACAGAAAATATTCTAAACAACACTATAATAAACCTCTTTGATAGAACTTTTAAAATAACTTTTCTTGGGTCTGGAGAGACAGTATGGAGGTAAGGCATATTTCTTACATGCAACCAACATGAGTTTGATCCCAAGCACCACAATGGGTAGGACCCCCCACATCTCCTGAGCACTGCTTGAGAGACCAGCACTCACCACACCCTCAAAAAAAATGTTTTGATAACTTTGTGTGAGTCTCTTGATCTACTGATCTATCCAATCTACCTATATTAGAGTGTTTCTCCTACATGAGAATTTAAGTAATTCATAAATTATTTTATCAAAACTATCAGCCTTTAGAAAACTTGTTTTCTGAATGCTAAGACCGCTCTGCTTCTGATTTCACATCTGTACTATTTTTCATGTAAAAAATGGATAGTAAAATTAAGCAGTGGAACTCAAAGAATCCAAATATGAAAAGCCATCTGTTATAATAACCTAACCTATAAAGCAGCACTGACAAACTGGAAAAGCAAGCAATGAACTTGGAAACACAGGGGAAATAAATATGAATAAATGTAGCAGAAATTATAGGTTTTCCTGTAGAATGTAATGGCTTATAACGTGAAAAAATGAAGTCTATGATAGTTATGTCAATATGTTAAGATTCTCAGATGATAGCAAACCTTGAGATTTACCTTATTTTCCCCATATTATTTAAATATTATTTTAAAATCTGGTGCTAGCTATTAAGATAAAATATGTTACCCATATTATCTAGGTGCAATACTTAAATAATAAGATTAAAAATATTAGGGTATTGCACCTATACAATAATGCTAATATATTTTCATCTTAATAGCTAGACTTCTTTTAAGGAGAAAACTGACATTGTTTAGAAAGATATGTTTGGTTTTCAATGGGAATGTAAGCAATTAAATAGAGAACTACAATACCTTTTCATGGTGGGGGTAGGGTTGTTAAGGTTATGTTCATGGGGGCTCTGTGCAGGGTGGTTTTGTGGAAATTGAGAGCAAGGATATATTTAGGAGTTTTGACTTTAGTATTACTGTCAGTATGAACTGGATAATCCTTTGCTATGAGAGGCTTTTCTATAAACTATAGTTTAGCAGCACCCCTGGCTTCCAGGCATCAGATCCCAACAGTACTTACCCAATTTATGACAATGAAAAATGTATTCCTGTGCTGCATAAAGTCCCCTGAATAACAAAAATCATCAGTCTAGACTTAAGGTGACCCAGAATAGAGAGCATGCAAGGGAACTTGGTGACCCTGAGCAGAGGGTGAAAGGGTGACATTGAGAAGGCATTTTCCTTATGGGATATACCTCAGTGACTAAGCACTTGCCTTGCATGTGTAAGGTCTTGAATCAGATCTCCATCACTGAAAAACAAAATTAAAAGGGGTTGGGGTGGGAGAATGCATGCTCCTTGAGATGATGAGGAGTTTTGAGTTCCCAAGGGCAGATAGCACCTAGAGTTCATTCTTTTTCTTTTCTTTTTTCTTTTTTGGGTCACACCCAGCAATGCACTGGGGTCACTCCTGGCTCTGCACTCAGAAATCACCCCTGGAGGTGCTCAGGGGACCATATGGGATGCTGGGAATCGAATACGGGTTGGCCGTGTGCAAAGCAAATGCCCTACCCGCTGTGCTATCACTCCAGCCCAAGCATCTAGAGTTCAAATGGCCTGGTAAATCCAGTTAGCATGTAGGCCTTACCTACGATGAAGTTCAAATCTTTCTATCAATAAAAAGTTATCAAACAAAAAAAAGAAAAGAGTGGGGTAAACATTTTATTTTTTCAAATGGAGATGAATCAAAAATACTATTTCTCGGGGCCGGAGTGATAGCACAGTGGGTAGGGCATTCGCCTTGCACGCAGCCGACCCGGGTTCGATCCCCGGCATCCCATATGGTCCCCCAAGCACCACCAGGAGTAATTCCTGAGTGCAAAGCCAGGAGTAACCCCTGAGCATCGCTGGGTGTGACCCAAAAAGCAAAAAAAAAAAAAAAAAATACTATTTCTCTCTATCTTTTTCTCTCTCGCTCTCTCTCTCTCTCACACACACACATACACACACACACACACACACACTGTTTTATAATTTAAGATAAGAAACACATATCTGTGTCAGAGATAATACAGGGGTTTAAGGTACTAAAGTGTTTACCTTACATACAGCTGTCAATCTTATGTTTACCTTACATACAGCTGTCAATTGCACCACATGTGTCTCCCCAAACACTGCCAGGAGTGATCCCTGAACACTGAGCCAGGAGTAAGCCCTGAGCTCCAGTGAGTGTACCACCCCAAAAAAAGGAATATTAAAATAGAAACATATCTTCTCTCAGTTTTATGGGGAAAAGACAGAAGCTAACAATAGAGAGCACCTTAAATAAAAACAAACAAAAAACAACCTTTACAAGTCTCCTCTAATTTAGAGATGCAAAGATGAATCATGAATCTAAGTACCTGAGTTTTCTTTATGAAGCAGCCACTACAAAATGAGAGATCAATAGAACTTCCTCAAAGAAATTAGAATTTTAAAATTTTATTTACCAAACACTCAGATACTATTCCAAGTTATTTTCTTTTATTATTGAAATTAATTCTATGAAATAGACACTACTATGACCCCTATTTTACATATGAGGAAACTGAGGATCCAAGACAGATACTAAGAAAGTAAAGTCAGGATCTGAACCTCGAAAATTTCACACAAAGAGAATAAACAGGACCAATGAGAAAAATGGAGGGGGAAATAGCTCTTGAAGAACAAGAGAAAATGCCTCCTTCTGTTCTAAGTTTTTAATTTTTTTGGTTTTTTTTGGTTGGCTGGGGGCCACATGTGGTGATGCTCAGGGCTTACTCCTGGCTCTGATCACTACTGGTGGGTTCAGGGGACTATATAAGGTACTGGGGATTGAATCCAGGTCAATTGTGTGCGAGGCAAGTAGCAACCCACTGTACTACTGCTCCAGCCTAAATAAGATTTTTATTTTTAAAATGCAGAAATTTAGTAGGAGGTTCCATCTTGCCGTGGAGACACCATGAGCAAAGCTCACCCCTGGGAGCTGAAAAAATTTATGGACAAGAAGTTATCATTAAAACTGAATGGCAGCAGACATGTCCACGAAATACTTCAAGGATTTGATCCCTTTATGAATCTTGTGACAGATGAATGTGTGGAGATGGCAACAAATGGGCAACAGAATAATATTGGAATGGTGGTAATACGAGGAAATAGTATCATCATGTTAGAAGCCTTGGATGAGTATAGACAGAGGTTGTTTAGAAGCCAAGTGTTTTCATGTGTTCCCATCATTGCATCTTTTTACTAATATAAAATTGGATAGTGTACATTTTCATGAATGTTTTTGTTAAATAAATTTTTGTAATAGTCAAAAAATGCAGAAACTTAAAATATATATATTTATCAAACAAGAGAGATAGTACAGGAGTTCAGGCCTTACAAACAACTGACACAGATTCAATTCCTGGCACTGTGTATGGTTCCCTTCTAAGTACCACCAAATGATCCCTGAGCACAGAGTCAGGTTTAAGCCCTAAACACAACTGGGTATGGCCAAGCCCCAAATTAAGAAAACAATTGTAATTATATCCTCAACAATACCCCAAAAGTGATTATATGTCAGAGTTTTATAGGTATAATAAAAAGCAAAACAATGAGTAATGAGGAAAGAATACATGGAAAATATTTTAATAAATAAATTCTGAATTTAAAATCAATGAAGTCACTGATGAATAAGATAATAAAAAATATAAAACAGAGTAGATCAGGGATTCATTAGTAGTTTAATATGAATCCCAATAAGACAAAATGAAGCAGTTGTAGCCAAAATGAAAATAATAGAAAAAACTCCCTATTAAAGAAACTCCTAATTCTTTTTTTTTTCTTTTTGGGTCACACCCAGCGATGCACAGGGGTTACTCCTGGCTCTCAGGAATTACCCTTGGCGGTGCTCAGGGGACCATATGGGATGCTGGGATTCAAACCCAGTTTGGCCGAGTGCAAGACAAACGCCCTACCCGATGTGCTATCGCCCCAGCCCCAGAAACTCCTAATTCTATAGGTCAAAAAAAGTTTCAATACAAAGCAGGCAAATGTTGTTGTTGTTATCGTTGTTTTGAGGTCACAGCTGGCAGTGCTTATAGACTATTTCCTGGACATTCCTGGAGATGGCTCTTTGTAGTGCCAGGGATCCAACCCAGCCCTCCCACATGCAAACCATGCACACTAGACCTTTAAGCTGTCTTCCCAGGCCTGGAAAATTATTAAAAATCCTAAGATCTTGACCCTATCTCATGACATTTTTTATTTGATTTGATTAGTTTTGTATGGGAGTGCATACTTGGCTGTGCTCAGGCCTTACTCCTGGCACTGTGCTCAGAGATCACTGCTGGTGGTGCTTCAGGGACCATATGTGGTGCCTGGGAGCAAATCCATATTGGCTGTATGCAAGGCAACTCTACCTGCTATACTATCTTCCAGTCCTCCCAGGACATTTTTTAAAACAAACAAACAAACAAAAATATCCTGTGAACATTCGGGCAGGAGATGGAAGGAATGAATTATAAAAAAAAAAAAACACATCAGGCTGCTGTCAGACTTCTCCCCCAAAATTGAGGAACAAATGATAATAGGCTGGGCTGGGAGGATGGGGAATAGAGTGCCCTCAGAAACTGAAACTAAGCAGACACATTTTCAGACCTTGCAGATGTTCTGTATAATACCAGAGTAGGAAATTCACTAAGTAATATATTCTAGATTAGTGGTTTTTAACCACAGGTCTGCAGGTCATAGACAATTCACAGGAACAAGAAGTTTGAAAACCATTGTTCTACATCATCACTTAGTAGGGCTTACTGCACTGTGCAATAAAGTAGTCACTGTGGCCACCATGCTGATGAAAAGTAGCCAATGTAATTGGAAAATAAAATTTCTTCTTTTACTACATTTTTTTTATGACTTGAATAGCCAGCTCTGGTCTACAGAACTGAACTTATAGGAGATGGGGGCAGAAAATAGTGGATACTAGGGAGGAAGCTGTGGGGCTGGAACATTGCATTCATGAAACCTTAACACAAATAGTATTGTAAATCACAGTTTAAAAAAGTATAAATCACACTTTAAAAAAGAGAGAGAGAGAGAGAGAAAGAAAGAAAAGAGATAAAGAGACAGAAAGAAGAAGAAGAAGATAAAAGAAAGAATGAACCAGGGAGACAGTACAAGAATTGGGGTTCGGGGCTGGAGTGATAGCACAGCAGGTAGGGCGTTTGCCTTGCATGTGACCGACCGGAGTTCGATTCCCAGCATCCCCATATGGTCCCCCAAGCACCGCCAGGAGAGATTCCTGAGTGCATGAGCCAGGAGTAATCCCTGTGCATTGCTGGGTGTGACCCAAAAAGCAAAAAAAAAAAAAGAATTGGGGTTCATGTCTTGCATATGCAGGACCCAGGTTTAATCCTGGGCACCAGGATTAATTGCTAAGCATCCCTGAGTGTATCCTGGGAGATCCCTAACCATCACCAGAGTGGCCCCAGTGGTCCCTGGCACAATAGAGCAGCACCAGTCACATCCTTGGAGCCTCAAATTGAACCATCCTGGTTGTCACTGGGAGTAGCCTCCAGAGTACTCTGAAAACTGCTTGGGAGGGCCTAAAATAAAACTAAGTTAAATTAAATGTGAAACAGATATAAATTCACAAAGCAGTCCAGGAGCAATTATGACAGAAATATCCCTAAATAAGAATGTCATTTCTGATATTCATATTTCTATAAAAATATATACTTCTTGGGTTTTTAATTCTAGAACAAAGATATTTTATTTTAATAAATTCTCAGTTTGCAGTGTTGTGCCAGAGTTCCACTTAGTGTGAAAACATTCATCCCTCTGATCAAACGACAAAGAATAAATTCAACAGGGAAGCCTTATAATAGGATAATACAATTTTAGTGACCAAGAAATTAATAATAATTAACTAACATAGGAGCACCAAGATGAATAAAGCAAATATAAGTTACAGTGACAATAACACAAGAATAGTCGAGGACTTCAACAGCCATCTTATAGCAATGGAAAGAGCATCTAGACAAACAGTCAAGGAATAAGTAAAATGAAAAGTTTTATTACTTCTTGAATTTTAATTCATATAAATGATGTATACTATTTTGAGCATTACTTCTGAGTTTAAAGCATTCAAAGGAATTTCCTTTCAATATGGCCTGGTTGAATAAGTGAAGAAAGTTCCTAATGCACTTTAGGAAAAATACTTATCACAAATGTTTAAAACAAAAAAGAGTACCTAGAGAATATCCTTAGCTATTCAGAGCAACACATTCCTGTGAGTTCCATACAGTTGGTATTTTACTATATTCAAAAAGATTTTATGGTTCGCTGTACCAACCAATACAAATCTGGAGAACAATCTGAAAGGAAATGATTAATGACTGCTCCTTTCTAAGGAAGCTTCAAAGTAAGTAACTATACTCATATCAGAATCAGTTTTAATGCAGCAATTCCTATTAAATGCAGCTGAGTTATAGAGGCTGTTTTGGTTTTAATCCATATTCTGAGCAGGTTTTAGGTACCTTATAGGTAGTTGAGACTTAGAACTGCTGAGGTAAAGTCAGTGGGTCCCATTCCATTACACAAGACACACTGTGAACCAAGGAAATATTTATTCTACCTCCTCACACTTGCCCCATGTCCTTAGGACTTCAAAAGCAGAGCTAGAAAGACAAGGAAGAAAGTGATAGTGCTCATATCTGTGGAACAAAGATTATGCAAACTGCCAGAGTGCCTTTGTTTTTGTTTTCAGCATGGTTATCATAAAACAAAAACAAAAAGATAACTTCCACATCTGAAGCCTGATTATGTGAAAACAGACCTGAATATTTCCTCCGCTTTCAATAAAGCAGTAGACACCCTTCATTTCACTTATCTATAAGCTTCTTACTTGCTGATATGGACTACTTACTATTCCTATATGAGAGCTTGACAAGTTCTATCTAAAGAAGCTGTTTCCTGATTTACCCAAGAAGCCGCTAACATTTTCCAAAAATCAAATAAAGCATTTGAAAAAGTCCCATATTCTATACATCACCATAGCTAAAAAAGAGAAAAACATTTGCCTCTGTTTAAGTTACTTCTCTGGTCACCAATTAGAAACAAAATATCTGGTGATTGTCATAATTTTAACAGTATAAAGATGCATGAAATAAAACAAATAGCCTCCCTTCCCCTTTCATTAACTCCCAAACCAATTAAAGTTAACAGTTTGATGTATATTCTTTCTTCCAGGCTTACACAAACATACATTTGCACGGCGGGGGGCGGGGGGAGTAATTTTGGTTCTTGGAAGATTTTTGGTTTATTTTCAGAGGGCTTCCCCAGCTGTGCCTGAGGGATTGGAGCCCACTTCTGGTAATACTCAGCCATGGTTCAGGTCTGACAGTCAGAAGTTCAGGATAGGTGGTATAGGAGGGTTGCACAGTCAACTGAACTTGGGACCTTGTGCACACATGGCAGGTGCTCCACCCTTTGGTCCAGTTTGTTTTTAAACCTCAAAAGAGGACATTATACAGACAAATGTGCAATTTCCTTTTCACTCTTAAAAATATGTTATGGATATTTTCTAGGCCAAAAAGCACTTCCTTTTTAAGGACCGCTAAATATTTCAGAAGACAAATAATTTAATCATACCATCACCTCACCTTCCCAACTCATGAACATTTAGGATGGGTCCCTGTACACATATTTATTTATGTGTACACATATTTTATGTCCTTTCATTTCAATAGCAGATGTCTAAACTGGGGCTTTATTCATAATCCATTGAGTCATTGTTCTACCTTTCCCAGGTCATGGAAAATTAGGATGGATATTTTTTACATATACTTTGTGTCCTTTCAGAAACAGGTTTCAAAGAAGTTGGGTTTCTGGGTCAAATGAAACATTTTAAAAATGTTTAAAATTTTATCCCTAGATAAAATTAATTGGGGGCGGTCTTCAGAATTTCTGTTCCCTTTTCATTTCACAAAATTTTGGCATAAACCATTCACAATGTTTAGCATATTTTATTTTTAAAAGCACACATATTATGTTAAAAAAAAAACCTGTCACTTAAGCTCATGCAGTTATAAATAAATAAATGCTTAAGTTATGGCTGTGATGGCCAGCATTAAATCACTGTGCAAATCTTATGCCGTGGTTTATGAAAGTAGTAATTCATTGTAGAAACTCTACCCCCACGGCCATGTGGCAGCACTATAGTGGCAGCTCTCACACCCTGTTACTCCCTCCAAGAGTGACAATATACAAAGCTGGACTTTAATATTTTCTAATAGCCAGCAGTTAACCTTAAAGGAGTCAGGAGGTGGGGGGCAGGGAGGTAAGACAAATAAATAATAACAGATGATAAACTGATCACCATTATGAATCTCTAATGTCCACAAATTCTGTGTAGTACAATTAATAATTCTGCTGGTCTACCCCAGAGACTGTTTCATAGAGTTTAAGATCTATAGCCAATATGTTGCTATGATTACATGCACCTTTCCAAAATATATTCTTCTCACAGTTTTCAGTCTGTTGAACCCCACTTTACTTCAGATTCAGAATCTAACTGTGAACTTTTCATTTTTAAGATCTTAAAAGAAAGCATTAGCCAATGAAGCTCCTTAAAATGTAATCTCAGACTCCTCCAGGTAGTCTAAAGACCTAAGCACCAACAGAGATTGTTAAGACACAGCAAGTTTGATACAGAAGTATGTGACATGCAATTAATCTCCATTCAAACCCTGCTCTGCTTGTCAGCAAACAAAGGTTCTGCTTTAGAAGGAGATCTGAAGACTTCAATTAAAAACAGTCAGCTAACAAGAAAATAATCTAAGCTAAAAGAAGGTGGCAGGTGCAGAAATGAGTTGTTTACCAAACTGTCAGTTTTGAGCCAAAAAGAACTGCACATCAAAAAATGTTGAGGGAGTGGAATGCACTACAGGCCTCAGAAAAGAAAAAGGCGAATTCTACCAAGGCCACTCACAGAACGGAAGTATGGCTTAACAAGCCTGTAAATGAGGTTTCCTCTCATCAAATGGCAGACACCAATGAAAAGGACTGGGTCCATCCTTAAATGCAAGGGCAGAATTAAACTTTTTTGAAGTTTCTTCCCCCTGGAGTCAGACCCAGCCTTCTCTACATAACAAACTTGATTGAATTGAGGGCCAAAGAGATAGTACAAGGCTTGAGGCACTTGTCTTGCAAGCTGAGGCTGAGGCTGGTTTGATCCCTGGCACTGCACATGGTGCCCTAAGCATTACCAGTGAGCACCCTAGGTGTGGTTGCAGAAATAAAACAAGTTCAAATATTTAATTGAAATGCTGGGTGTGAGACTGGAGCGATAGAAAAGGAAATGATAAGTTACTTCTTTGGTGATGATGTCCAGGTAATGCTCTTTTGTAAACACTTTTTTTTTTTTTAATTTTCAAAGGAGAGATTTCCTCAAGAGATAAGTGAAACGGATTTTGGAAACTTCCCTTCAAAAGAAATACCTAGTTGACAACTTTCACAGTCCAGGATGGAAACAGTGCTATAAACAGCCTAAAATGACCTGCCAACTATTTGATTAGGAGGCATTTATACCAAGATAACAAGGTAATGCAGATATAAAACCAATTAAATCGAGAGAAAGAGGGGAGAGTGAGATACAGAGTGCCAAAAGCATGACCGGCCCAAAGCAGGCCATCTGTTAAATATGTGTCAAAAATGTCACTTGGATGCCAAAAAAGTTTAATTCCAAGCCAGCCATTTCCTCCTGAGATCCTTATGAAACCTCAGATTCCAGGCCTCCAGGCACTTGAGTTGCAGGAAAGCAAGTTGTTTGGGGCAGAAAAAGTGGGAAGGGAGCAGCGCCCCCCAACCTCCAGCGCCCCCAGTCACACCGTTGAGGAGTTGGAAGGTGGGGGGGGCAGTTCAGCCCCCCTCCACGACCCCCCAAGGATAGGTCCTCTCTGAAGGCGCGAATCTGAAGGGGAATCCACCTCCAGGGACTTTTCTAGAAAAGGGTCCTGTGTGCAACCCCGAGTGCAAACAATCTGCCTGGGGTGGGGGGGGGGCTACAAGACTCCCAACGTCTGAAAGGCTTGTGGGGGCCACAAACTCGCAGTGACGCGCACGCCCCCTGACAGTCTCTGGGACCCCTCAGGAGGAAGCCTCCTCAGGAGGAAGCCTCCTGAGGGGCTGCTGTGAGGTGCCTGGGGCCGGGAGGAGGGCGGGAGGGTTTCCTAAGGAGAAAGGCGCGGGGTTCAGACCCCGAGGGCGGCCTGGGGCGGCGAGGGCCCCCCAGCCCCGAGGAAGAGGCCAACGTGGTGTGAGGTGCGCGCGGCGGGCGGGCGGCGGGAAGCCGGCGGGCCGCTGGATGCTCGAAGCCGCGAGGCTGTCGCGTGGCCGCGCGGGTCCAGCCCGCGTCTCCCTGCGGGCCGCTCGCCCTCGGGGCTGCCGGGGCGCCGGGGCGGGGGCCGGGGCGTTACCTTGCAGGAGCCAGCGGATCTCCTCAGGGAGCGCGGCGGCCTGCATGTCGCCGGCTGGGCGCGGGGAGCCGCCGGGGGCACCTGCACCTCAGTCGCCGCCGCGGGCCGAGCCGCGGGGCGGGGCCGGGGGCGCGCTCAGGAAGTGGCGCGCGGCGGGCGGGGGCGCGCCCCGGGCGCGTGGGGGCACACCTGGGCGCGGGCGCGAGACACCCCCTCGGGGAGGCGGGGGGGGGGGGGTGGGCGCGACCCGAACCTGACACCTCCCTGCGCTGGGGGTCAGAGCGCCGACCGGCGGAAGCCCCGCATCTTTCACCCGCGCCCATCCGCGCCCACGGAACGCTCGCTCTAGTGACACTCGCGCCCTGTAAATAATGAAAACCTCCAGTATTGGGGGGAGTCTGGGGCAGATTGTCCCTTGGGCCCTGCTAAGGGGATAGAAGGAGGAGCAAGGGGAGGAAAGGGGGTCGTAGCCCTCTCCTGTAAGAGCTGACAGAGGGCAAAGTGAAGGACAAGGTCACGGGAAGTTTATCCCCTCGTTCAAAGTACCTCTCAGACACGTCCATTCAAAGTAACCCCTCCCTTCCCCCAACATTGTGACAGTAAGGTTAGGAAGCGCCTATCAGGACACTGGGCAAGGGCAGACCGGATTGCTGTATTATTTACCCACCATCTGCACAGCTACAATAACATCAAACAATGTTTTTTTTTTTTTAGGCACCCTGATTTACATTAGTTAATACTGAGGTTTCATGAATCCAGTATTCCAATACTAGTGTCCCCACAGACACAACCTACCCCCCTTCCAATGTTGATCTCTTTTAAAAGTACAATAATCCCGAGGTACACCTGGCTATTGTACACAGTGTTCACACAAAGGTGGCCCTGGCTCTCAGGGAAGGAGGGAACGTTGGGGTCTGTGTGTGCTTAATGGAGCATGTGGCATCTGAGACCGGCTGGGTGCATGCCAGACTCGGAAGGGGCAGAGCACTTTCCAGGTGGAAAGACCAGAGTAAACAAAGATGTGGAAGCCTTCTGCTGGAAGAACTACGCTGGGCCGCCTTTTTCTGGAGGGAGTAGAGAAATGACAGTTGTCAGGGAAAACAGAAACTCTCATAAGACTGGAGCTCTGACAGGCAGGGGCTGCCTGACAGTGAGAGCAGGGATTTTCAACTCCACCAGGTGCACTGTGGGGAGTCATTGGCCAGTTTTGCATGCTGAGCCCCTAGAGCACAGGTGACCTCATCTGGACCTCACCTCATTGCACATCTAACCCTTTTTCCTTCTTCGAGCAAAGGGAGAATCTGTGCACAGAATGTGTGCGAAGGTTTGGGAATAAGAGAGAGGACGCACAAAGGGTTTAAAGGCACCTTAAGGAAACAATGGTGGAAACTGTGGAGAGCTGGTCAGGCCACACCTGCCTCTTGGCCTAGTTTGCCCTGCAACCTAGGGCCATGGTCTGTTGGAAAGGGCAAGTCCTTTTGCGGCTTCAGTAAACAGAATGGTGCCCTGGTTTTAGGGTCACAGGACCCTCTTGCAAACTCGGTGGGTTGGGAGGAGGAGGATGGCAGGAGTCTGGGGGCTCAGACTTCTGCTGCTCCTGTCTTGCCCAGGAAAGCTAATGATGTGCGAACTGCCTTCTGCACAGGTACATACCGGGGCTTTTAATTTTTTTAAAACCATACCACTCTGAAAACTTTTTTTGGAGGAAGGGACATACCTTGTGGTGCTCAGGGCTTACTCCTATCTTTGTGCTCAGAGATGACTCCTGGTGGGCTCGGGGACTACATGGAGTGCTGGAGATTGAACCCCATCAGCCTTGTGCTAGGTAAATGCTCTACCCTCTGTTACTATCTCTCCAGCTCCAAATTTTTCTATAGTCTCAAATGATCCTCAAAAGAACCAGGGAAATAAAGTTCTTCCTGGATGTAATGCCACTTGTTTTGGCCTAGCAACAGAAGGGAGTCTGACAACCTCCCCCTTGTCCCTTGCTTCTTCAAGGATATTTGTCAAATGCTAATAAAGGCTCCAAGCTAATGAGTTGTTTGATAAAGAGCAATAAGCTCAGGTCATCACACTGTCCTCGCAGGCCTTCCTACCTGTCATAGCTTACTCATACTGAGGGAAGCAGCAGCAACATGCAGCACAGCTATTCTCCATCCATTCTGGGTTTCACAGAGAGGGGCAGAGAGAGGTGCCGAGTTGGGTAGGGTGTGCAGGGTGACTGGCAGATTCCAATACGGCATTGTCATGTTGTATCAAGGTTCCTCATTGTAGACAGAAACCTGCCTCCACACATGAGCGCAGCCCCTCCTTAATCATCTGAGGACCCTGGTTCAGCAGTCAGCCTCACTCCTAATGACATTCTGTTAAATGGACAAATTCCTTTGAAGCCTTGTCCTTCTTTGAAATCCAATTTTCACAGGAAGCCAAATCTGATTGGGGGTAGCCATGGAAACCACACAGAGGAGTCTTAGAGGAGGTGGAGAAAGGCAAGACAAAATGTGATAGTCAAGAGTCCTTTACTGCTCTGTCGGAAATATCAAAGGGATCTGGAGAGGTTGGCAGCAGACGAGTCCCTGCCTGGGTCCTGTTCTGTGTGGCTGGGTACCATGTGGCTGTCAGGGAAGTAAGCAGCCAGCTGTCTCTGCATACAGGCAGGGGGATGGCGCAGAATACACAAATGCCAGGTCTGTCTGCTTTCCTCTTCTTCCCCTCCCCCAACCCCAATTCCAGCAAGATTTCAGCATCCCCCTTCTTTGCTGCCCCTTAAAGGCAAACAACAAAAGAATGGCAAGGTTAAAATACAAGCCCCTCCTAGATAAGAGGTCTTTTGGAGCAGAGGCCAGGAAATTAATCTGAAATTCCTTGTAATTAGATAAGATAAGGGTATCTAAAGAGATGCAGAGCAGCTCGGAATGAAGCCTATAACACAACATGCAGAAAATATATTGCTTAATCCACAGGGACCCCTCACACACTGTCAGCAGACAGATGACATCGAGAAAGGGCTCACGCCAGCCTCTGAGCTGCCTGGAGATGCTCTCGACATGTTCTCATGCCAGGTGGGCACTCACTAAATATGCATCCATGGGGCGTCCAGAGGACTCACTCAAGGAAGAAACAAAGCATCTGGCACCCAGAATGGCACAGGGTGGGAATAACTGCAAGCCAAGCAGGAGCCGGCTGGCGCTGCTCTGTCCTGGGTGCCCCGGGTCTGAAGAGGAGATTACAGAGGGCAGACTTGGGGCTTTCTTCCGAGCTGGTTATTGATCCTTGGATGCTGGGTCACGATACACCCGGTGGAGCTGACGTCTGCCCTGTGGATGTGCAACTGCGGCATCTCAGCCCCTCAGTCCCAACCCCATCAGCGGGCTTATTGACTCTTTTATCGACGATGCTGAGGCCTAATGAGGACAAGAGCTGCACACTTCATTAAAGACTAGGGAAGGAGAGAGGATGAGTGCTGCTGGCGCCAAGCACCAGACTCTGTATGCTTTCTACAGCCTGGGCAACCAAGTCTCATGCCACCCCTAAAGCGAAGGAGAAGGGCACCTGATGCTTAGCTGTGTGGCCCCAGCATGCACTATTCCTACTACTGCCTGTTCTTCCTCACCAGCTCATTCCTGCTTAGGAAGTTTTTGTTCTACACTTGCTCATAAACATCTTCTCATGGTCTCCCCTTCCAGCTCTCATGCCTAGAATTCTCTGCACTGATACATACAACAATGACAGGTTCCATACCCTACCAGAGAGTCACACCACCCCTAGTAGCTTCTCACAGCAGAACACAGCACCACGGAAAGGTCAAATAATCTTCAAGGTTATCAGACTCAAGATGAGCTGTAGACCCAGTGCTCTGCCCAGGGTCAGCAGCTCAGCAGGGGACCGTGTTGGCCTTAGAATCCTGTTTCTCTTGCACTGGTCCCAGCACTTACAAAACTTGATGATTACAACCAAGGAATCACTAAGCAAGCCTCTGACACCATTATTGTTGGTCCCCCACTACTTCAATCAATAATAATACAATTTTGATCCAGGAATTTGGTTTTGGAATTTGGGTGGAGAGGTGGATGGGAGGGATGGGCTTTACCCGATGATGCTTAGGGAGTATTTCTGCTCTGTGCTCAGGACATGCCCTGGCCATGCTTGGGGCACCACAGTCAATGCCAGAGATGAAAGGGATTGGCCCCACGCAAGGCAAGCCCCTTACCCTCTGCACTATCTCTCTGACCCCAATAGTATTTTTTTTGCTTTATTCTTTATCTTATCTTTCTATCACACTCCTTATTGTTTTCTCTCTCCATATATATATATATGTATATAAAATCTCCTGTGCCTTAGACCCCAGTAGACATCCCTCACAGACACTGCTGAGCCCAGCAAAGGCCCTAAAGACTAAGAGGTTGCTGACTCTGACATTCTCTGTCTTTGATTGGTTCCCTCGGGAACCTGAAGGGTGTGTGCACTGGTGTCAGGGAACCAGATGAGGCCATGCTCGCTCTCTGCTCTCCAAGCTGTGCTGCCAGTGTGACATCAGGCTTCATCGGCTTGGGAGGCAGGTGGGGCCCAGGCTGATTTCACAAGCATACCATTTGCACGCGTGCTAACTTGGAAAAACTGTGTGGAAAGAGTTGTTTTTCTTTTGGGGTGATTATGGAGAGTAAAGGTAAATAAAAAAGAGAACACATTTTCTAAGTTTAACTGGAATCCTTTGGTTCCATTTGGTATTTCAAAAGGTAAACACTTAAGCTCCTAAGCCCTTTCCTTTTTTCCTAATCTGTTCTCCCTCACTTTACTGTGGATCTTAAAATTCAGGGTAAGGTTAGGAGATTCCAGTGGGAGAAGGGGCTAATATTCAAAACTTAATAGAAGAATCTGACTTGCAAAACCCACAAGCACAAATGCTCTGGAGTATCTGAATTAATAGAAACTGATGTCATCTGACCAGAATCACTGCCTTCACAAATACCAGTGAAGCATTACCTGGTGCCGGTGCCGAGTCAACACCAGCAACAGCTGTTTATTGAAATGTAGAGAAGTGGGGGAAAAACATTTCATCTAATGGACACCTCACAGAATGAGCTTTGGGTCCCCAAAATATGTTTTTTCCTTACCTTCTGCATCTGTGTCTGTGTCTTTTCCCCCCCTTTCAATTGTCTATTCCCAAACACCCTTGAATTTCCTTTAACAGTGCCTGCCTACCTGCCTTCCTTCCTTCCTTCCTTCCTTCCTTCCTTCCTTCCTTCCTTCCTTCCTTCCTTCTTTCCTTCCTTCTCTCCCTTCCTTTGTTCATCCCTTCCTTCTTCCTCTCCTCCTTCCATTCTCCCTCCCTCCTTCCCTCTCTCTCCATCCCTCTTTATTTTTTCTTTCTTACTTTTCTTTTTTTCTTTCTTTATCTCTCTTCCTTCCATCTTTCTTTTTCCTTCTTTTCTTTCAAGCTCCCAGTGGCACCTGAGTGTTGCTAGAGATTGAACGCAGGACATCCACATGCAAAATCATCCACTCCAGCCCTTTGATTCCTCTCTCTGCCATAGGTAGTATTTCCTACCCATTTCAAACCTTGTCTGTAACATACACATCAGCACTCCTAGTCCTTGCTAGATTGCTTCTTAGGCTTCATTTTTCTTCTCTTCTAAATTATGAATTGTCCCTCCTTTTACTCTTACTTTAGGCTTCATGATCGCACACTCTGCCACCCCTTTTTAAATCTTCAACTTCACAGTCTTACTGGGGCTGGGGGCTGTTGAGTCACATCTGAGTGTGCCTAGGATTTACACTGGCTCTGCACTCAAGGATGACTCCCAACAGGGTTTGGGGGACCTTATGTAGTACCAGAAAGCTTTGTGCAATCGAGTGCCTTGCCTGCTATGCCATCTCCTCAAGCTCCTGTTTGACTCTCCTTTTCACCTTCACTCTTTCTCTCTGTATAATTTTTTTGTTTCCCTTTATCTTGAAAACAAAAACTAAAACTCTTTTATTCTAATCTCTTCAAATCTTATCGTTTATCCCTTCTTTCCCAAATCAGCTTCTGCCTTATCTCACATCCTTCCCCTCTGTGCTTTTTCCTTTCCTGCCATTCCTGCACTGTTGATCACCCAAGGCCATCAGTGCCCTTCTTCCTTCTCAGCGACCAGTCTCTCCTTGCAGTCCTGAGTGGCATTGGCCATCTGCTCCTATCCAGCCTCCCTGTCCCCCTGCCCATATACTCATCTCCCCATCCTTTATGAGGTCTCTGCCTCCTTGTTCGCCTTTTTTATTTATCTTCTAGTCATGGCACTTGTAAGAGTCTTACATTTGATTTGCCTTTTTCCTTTCACCTCTTCTATCTCTTTGCTCTCTGAGCTCACAAGATCCCACCACGGCAACATTCCCCTTCGTGCAGATTATTTTTCCAATACATTCCTTTGTCCCACATTTCAACCTGAGTATCTGAACCATCCCACCAACTTGTTATTTCCCTTCCCTTTAATCCTTGTACTGACAAAAAACTTCACTGAAAAGGACTTGAGCTTACTAATCAAAAGACCTGGGTCCCAACTCCCACTTAGCTACCTGCCGTCTAAGACTCTGGGGGATACACTATGAAACCTCAGCTTCCCCAAATGAACTGGATATTCTAATCCTGAATTTACCAGGCAATTCACTGTATCACTGTCATCCTGTTGTTCATCGATTTGCTCAAGCGGCCACCAGTAACGTCTCCATTCGTCCCAGCCCTTAGATTTTAGCAGCCTCTCCTTACTCATCTTTCCCAATGATGGGAGGCTCTTTCAGTGTCAGGGGAATGAGACCTGTTATTGTTACTGTACTTGGCATGTCAAATATGTCACGGGAAGCTTGCCGGGCCACAGCTTGCCGGGCTCTCCGAGAGGGATGGAGAATGTATATCAGAGAATACAAGCAAGTAAGTTAAAACCAAACACACGTAATTGTTGGGCTTAAATATAGTGCAATGGGAAGAGGAACTGCTGTTCACCAGGAACCCAAAACTCAAAATGTAGGATTCATTTTGGACCCTTCCTCACCTCTACTGCAAACATTCTCCATGCCTTCCAGTCTTGCCTCCCCCAACCAGCAGCCCTTGATTTTTGCATCCTTACCTTCCTTGGCATGTGAGTGTCACCAGTCTGGATTAGGTGCTCATTCATCTTGTTGAGAAGGATATTAAAATGGCTTGACATTCAACCTCCAGCATCAAAACATCTTACTCTCCTTTACAGTTCCTTACCCAGGTTCCAAAATATATATCCCAAGCATGATCTTGATCCCTCCAAGAGGTGATAAAGTATAGTCACCCTAAATTCATATAATCCTGTGCTCAAAACTAGCATTTACTGGCAGTGAGCTTGGTCAAGCTGCTTTTTGGGGAGGAGGGAGGTTGGGACATACCCAGTAGTACCCAGGTGCTATTCCCTGTACAGAGCTCAGGTGTCATACCTGGCAGTACTGAGGTGCAAGGGGAGGCACATTGTGCCAAGGATAGAATCCAGGCATCCCACATGAAAAGCATATGCACTAACCATTTGAGATATCTCCCTAGACCTGGTCAAGCTGTTAATATTCTCTATGTCTTCATGTTCTCATCCGTAAAGTGGCAACACTAATTTTTATTTTCAACTCACTATTTTATGTGACGATTCAAAGAGCCAAAATATATATATCAATATATCACATTTCTAACTTCCTGAAACATGGTAGGAGTCTCATAAATGTTGCTGCTACTAGAACCTCTGCATTCCCTGCAAGAGCCAGCATTTAAGGACTAGAAAAATAAGGCCAGGGATTGGCTTGCATATGACAGGCCCTGGTTCTATCCCTGGCACAGCATATGGTCCCCCGAGCACCACCAGGGGTGGTCCCTGAGTACAATGGGATGTAGCCCAACACCTCCCCTCTCCCCAAAAAAAAAATCAAAAATCAACATCTGGTAGGTGCTCAGGAACTCTGTGTACTGAATCAGCCATAATCTCTCATCTGATCATCCTTGCTCACTAAAAATACATATGAGGGGAGATTGGACAAGACAGACATTGCTAGTCTCTGAGAGGAGAGCATTTTCTCTTTAGAAAGCTAGCTTGTCTATAAAGAGATGGAAAGGATGACCTTGGCCTCAGGACACCAGGCCCCAGCAAATTGGAATAATCAGTCTGCAGATTCTCTCTGCCTGCCTCCAGAGATTTTTCTGTCGTATCCATTCTGGAATTCTTGCAGACTTCTTCAAACCACGCAGGGAAAACACTCATCTGGAAGGCACGAGATATTAGCTTCCTCTTTTCACTCAGTGTAGCAGAAACCAAGTTTACACTATAAATACAAACTCCAGAAAGAACCAATCCTAAGGCACATTATTATCCCAGGAATCCATAGCCTCGTGTCTAGAGGGCTGCCAGCAGGGTTAAGTGCTACAGGAAGGGGAAGGGTGGGAGTGTGGTCTTGGGGGAGTCAGGTAGGTTTACAAAGAGATCTAGGTACACAGTGAAAATGGGGAAAAAGGAGGTAGGGAGGGGAAAGAAGGGAATAAGAGGGGCTGGAGAGAGTGTACAGTGGGTAGAGTGCTTGCTTTGCTTACCACCCAGATTTGAGCATTGGCACCACATATGATCCCCAGGCCTGTGAGGAGGGACCCCTGAGCACAAAGTCAGGAGTAAGCCCTGAGCACTGCCAGTTGTGGCCCCCAAACAGAACAAAGCAAAACAATTTTCAAGTGAGTGAGAAAACTGTGTGAAAGAGTGAAGAAAAAGAAGAATCATAAGAAAATAAGGACATTCCTATAGTTCGGAGGGTTAGAAACAAAATCAAACAGATCTACTCCATTTTCTAAGGTATAATTTCAGAATCTATCAGTTCCATTCATGAGGACATTGAGAATCTTCAGGAAATGACTGTAAATCCCTAAATAAAAGCTCCTGTGGAGATTCAAGTCATTATTACCTGCTTCTGTACTTTTTAGCGTATAATACTATCAACACAATGACATATCTTATCGAGGAATATGTGCTATTCTGCATCATGAGAATATTGATGCAGAATTTCCCTTTTCAGGCTCAATATTCCAATGAAAGCCTGTTGCATCACATCATTGAGGACATCCACTTAATGACAAGTTGCAAGATGCAAATTGCAGCATATTCATGTTTATTTTATGTTCAGAATGCTGAAAATCTCCTCGAAACAGTCTCTGCTCCCAGCCTATTAAGGTGCCTGTGTTATCTACTCTCCGTTCAATGGTATGGAAATAATTGTCTTGAGACTAAAGAAAAAAAAATTGATGGTCACAAGCCGAGTCAGCACTTGTGTTCTTTTCTTACTCTGTTGAATCAGGTGTTATTTACCTCTCCTAACACCTGGGACTCCTGATAAGTCACTCCCTCGGTAGCTTTTTCCAAGACAGTGCTGCGGGGTCTTTGGAATCCTTCATAAACCTTATTGTTATCAGCACAATTCACAGCGCTACCAAGCGTGCAAAACTGAAACCACCAAAAGGACTTGGGCAGAGGGGGTTTCCTGAGCGCCATCTGGCCATTTTGAAAGTGCTCATGACTTGGTGAAGGAACAGTGAAGAAAAAAGAATGCTCCACTCAACCCCAGGGCTCGTATCCCTGTGAAAAGATGCTTCAAAGTTGAGGTGTTTTTCGGTCCCCCACCAACCCATCTACTATTCCAGCCCCTTCACCCCAGAACCCTCCCTCCCTGAAGACCTGCCTATTAGAAATTTGTGGGTGCCTTTTCCTCTTTTCTCAGGGAGGGACTACCGGGATGCAAACTGGCAGAGGAGAGCAATTGCCCCTGGCAGCTGATAGTTCAGTAACAGGGGCCTGCAGCGTTGCCTTTAAATATCAACCGCACACAGACAACACCCTGGCAGCATGAGAGGTTTCCATGGTGACAGAATACAGGCCACGACCTCTGTAAATGTAATCAGAGCACTGGGATTGGTATGTGAGACAGGTTTAATTTCTTCTCTGGTGGAAGCTCTGTGGTCCAGGCCATACACAGATTCTTATATTGACAGACAACCTGTTATCTTCGCCAGGACAGCTCTGCCTATGGCAACCCCCTCTGCCCCAGAACTGCTTCCCGCATCGTCTGAGATCACTGGGGACTGGGATGGCAGTCAAATCACCTGGCATGCCTGTCCAGGCCCTCAGCAGATGCAATTCTCCCTTATACGTGGAGCAGTTATGGTGTGGTTCAATGCGAGCCAGACTGAGAACTCGAAAGATAGTCTGAGGTTTCCATCTCCACTCTGCCATCAACAGTATGACCTTGGGCAAGTCACTTAACCTCCAACTTGCAACACTCTCTGCCCCACCCTCGAGCAGATAGTGCCTGGGAAAGAGAAGAGTCAGAGTTTCTAAGATCCAAGAGAAGATGCATCCAGTTCTGCATAGTACGACAGTTTCTATGACCTCCCACTGGAATCCAGCCCCCAGATGTGAGTTTTCCACTCAGCAGTGCTAGGCTACAGTTTGTTAACCCTAAATCCATGGCTGTCGATGGGAAATGGGGGAGTACCATGGGAGGCCCTCAGGACTTGTTCCATCTCTTCTGATTTAGAAGTAAAACCAGGAGCTGACCCAGAGTAAAAGACAAGGGTTTTATACCAAACTGTCAGAAAACAGATACACATAGGAAAAGGTAGCCTGATCAAAGGAGAAACCCACAGCCTCCTTCCTTGAGCCCCACCTAACCTGAGCAAAGAACTGACCATTTAGGAACTGGCACCCCATCCTCTGATTCCACTGACTAATTCACATGAAATGCTGGCAGACCTCATTATAAGTCTCTCTACATCTCTGATTTATTTTGCTGCTCTGGAAGAAGATAAACAAAACAAAAATAATATTTAGGTTAAGAACACATTTACAGGGCTTTTTGGCACCTTTTTTTCTCCCAAAGTGGGTTGAGGGCCAAGGAGAGGGTTGGAAGCACTGGAACGTAGGTCTTGCATGGCCATCCCCTAGCACCCGAGTATGTAGCCCTAAACAATGGACTGTACCTCCAAAGAGTCTCCTTTTGGAATCTCAGCAAAGGATCTCAGAATTTCAGAGCTAGAGATGACTTTTGAAACCCTAAAATTTATAAAGGAGAGGCAGTCCAGACCAGAGAAATGATGCAACTGTATTACATTAAATTCACACAGACCTACAAGGGAAATACCGCTCTACTCTGCTAGCTGAGCACTAATTCACCTTCTGGGTGTTTCTGAACCTCAAACTGAAGCAGAGGGGAAGTGGGAGGGGAGGAGGATTCAGAAGTGGTTGCTGGATATTTGAGTCAGGAAATGGTTGATTTGGCTGAATCTACAGATAATAACATTGCCACTTCCTCTGTGAGCTGGTGCCAAAGGAAGAGAGAGGGGAAAGGTTCTGGAGAAGAAAACAGTGACAGACATGTGGTTTTCTATATAATTGTCCCTCTCCCTGGACATCCCCATTTCACCTACCCACCTCTTGAACACTCAGACCACTGAGGAGAGCAGAAATCTGCTTGCTGGAGACATGGGTGAGTTATTGGTTGGTATCCAGTACAGAATCAAGAAATCAAAGACTAAAATAGCTATTTGAAACTCCAAGAGAATATCCCATCCACTGGTAACGAAATCATCTGCCCTCCCTTTTTATGAAAGGTTCCTGTTTCTCAACTGTAAACAAGGAAACAAGGTTTCTTCCAGCTCTAACATCCAGGATTCCATGATCTCTGGAAGTTAAAGACTAAGTCATTTCCAATTTCCCTTTACACCATTGGATTACACATGTGGTAATGCACATCTTTTTTTTTAATTGAATCACCATGAGATACAGTTACAAAGCTTTCATATTTGAGTTTTAGTCATACAATGATCGAACACCCATCCCTCGATCAGTGCACATTTTCCACCACCAATGTCACAGTATCCCCCACTGCCTCTATGGCAGACAATTTCTCCCATACTCTCTCTCTCTATTTTTGGGCATTATGGTTTGCAATACAGATAATGAGAGGCTATCACATTTGGTCCTTTCTCTACTTTCAGCACACATCTCCCATCCCAAGCGATCCCTCCAACCATCATTGACTTAGTGATCCCTTCTCTACTGCAACTGCCTTCTCCTCCAGCTCATGAGACTGGCTACCAATATGAAGCAATACTCCTGGCCCTGTCTTTAGTGTTCTTGGATATCAGTCTCATATTATGTTATTTTATATCCACAAATGAGTGCAGTCATTCTATGTCTGTCCCTCTCTTCCTTACTCATTTCACTTAGCATGATACTCTCCACGATCACCCACTTATAAGAAAATTTCATGACTTCATCTTTCCTAACAGCTGCAAAGTATTCCATTGTGTAGCTGTACCAAAGTTTCTTTAACCAGTCACCTGTTCTTGGGCATTTGGGTTGTTTCCAGACTCTGGCTATTGTGAACACTGCTGCAGTGAACATACAGGTGCAGATGTCATTTCTACTGTGCTTTTTTGCACCTTTGGGATGTATTACCAGAAGTGGTATTGCAGAATCATATGGAAGCTCAATTTCTAGTTTCTTAAGGAATGCCCATATTGTTTTCCAAAAAAGCATTCCCACCAACAATGAAAGAGTCCCTTTCTCCCCACATCTGCTACAGCACTGGTTGTTCTTGTTCTTTTTGGTGTGTACCAGTCTCTGTGGTGTAAGATGATATCTCATTGTTGTTTTGATTTGCATCTTCCTGATGATTAGCAATGTAGAGCATTTTTTCATGTGCCTTTTGGCCATTTGTGTTTCTTTTTTGAGGAAGCTTCTGTTCATTTCTTCTCCCCATTTTTTGATAGGGTTGGAGGTTTTATTCTTGTACAATTCTACTTGTGTCTTGTATATCCTAGATATTAACCCCTTATCTGATGGGTATTGAGTAAATATTCTTTCCCATGCCATGGGCTCTCTCTGTATTTTGGTCACTGTTTCCTTTGAGGTGCAGAAGCTTCTTAGTTTAATGTAATACCATTTGTTTATGTTTGTTTCCACTTACTTGGTCAGTATGTTTCATGCTTAAAGACACTTTTAGCTTCAATTTTTTGGAGGGTTCTGCCTACATTTTCCTCCATGTACCTTATGGATTCAGGTCAATGTTGAGGTCTTCAATCCACTTTGATCTGACTTTTGTGCCTGGTGTTAGTCAGAGTTCAGAGTTCATCTTTTTGCAGGTAGCTATCCATTTTTCTCAGCATCACTTGTTAAGGTAATGCACATCTTATAAGTAATTCATTTCCATTGCCCTAAGCTTACCATCATCAGTGGGGTTAAAATCATGGTTGTCTCTAACTCTTAGGGCTACCTTGATCTTGGACCAGGATTGGCATATTCAGCAAAGCTCCTTCTAGAATTTTAAGAAAGACAAAGAGAAGACCTATTGTTTTATTCCTGAGTATAAGTTATTAACACTCCAGCTAATGTGATAACTTGAGGTAGATTGGTCAAGTTATTTGGAGTTAAGTTTAAAGGTTAGTCCTCAAGAGACCCATCAGTTATACAAGAAAATGAAATACAACAAAACCTTTTTATTTCTCAGAACTGTGTTTACATGAATCTCAAAAAGGCCTTGAAGCTAGAGAGATAGTAAAATGGGGAAGGTACTTGTCTTGCAGGCAGCTGGTTTGATCCTAAAACTTCCAAGGGTGATCCCTGAGCACTAATTCAGGAGTAATTCAGGAGTAAGCACTGAAAGCACTGAGCACCTACAGGTGTGGCCAAGCCTATTCCCCCCACCCTACCCACCCTCCCAAGAAAAGGGCCTTGAGTATTCCTTTAGTCACAAAGAAAATCAGGAATATATACACGGGTTTATTGCCTGCCTTCTTTCAATCAACATTTATCTATATATTTATTTTATATGGTCCATATCCAGCGGTGCTCCGCTTCTGGGAGCTTGGTTTTATAGCCTCTGGATGTTGACCATTGATAGGATTACGCGGCAGGGGCAGTTGGTGGGCGCGACCGACCGCCTAGCTGCCGGATGGGGATCTGGGCGGAAGAGGCCCAGTCCCAATCGAAGCAGGCTTGGAGATCTCAGCCCCGGATCCCGCACACTTGGGTTCCTCAGCCTGTTTTTTCATGCATGAGGCTCGTCCAGGCATGTGGAGAATGGCCTTGAGCATAGCTGTGGCTGGGTTCCGCAGGTCTTCGGACATCTTATAGCCTAGCTCTTCCTCTTGGAGAAACTGGCAAGCTACCGAGAGCTTCCTGCCCGAAATGGGAGAGCCTGGCAAGTTCCCTGTGGCGTATTTATATGCCAAATACAGTAACAACATTGGGTCTCATTCTCCTGACCCTGAAAGAGCCTCTAATTCGGCACCATTGGGAAGGACAAGTAAAGAGAAGCTGCTAAAATCTCAGGGCTAGGACTAATGGAGACGTTACTGGACCTGCTTGAGCAAATCGACAATCAATGGGATGATAGTGATAGTGATAGTGTCCACATCCAGCAGTGCTTAGGGGACCATGCAGGGGAAAGGATCAAATTCAAGTCTCCCGTGAACTACATCCCAACCTTCAGTTTATTAAGCTCCTAATATATATTCAAAGCAGGAAGACACATATATACAATACTATTGCCCTCAAAAGACATAAAACCTGGGGTACTGGAGAGAAAGTACAGGGGTTAAGGCACTTGCCTTGCATATAGCTAACCTTGGTTCAATTTCTACCACATATGGTCCTCTGATACTGCCAGGACTAAGCCCTAAACACTACTAGTTGCTCAAACCAATGCTGCTCTCCACCCTTCACTCTGGACAAAGCAAAATAAATTGGACTCAAACATATGACCCACAAATACTGTGTTATTAATATCATCCTTCTATATGTGACAATGGCTATTCTTTAGAGACCAACACTTGCCTATTTAATGTCTCCATATTAACACAGTATCAAAAACATTTAGTGTCAAACCAGAGGCTCCCCAAATCAATGCAAAATTAATGTTTTATATGTACTTCATGATGCAGGCTGCAGTTCATTGTATAGGAGTCAGGGTGAGCCTTGGCCCTCATGGTGTGGTTTGAAGAATAAAAGTCCATCATCTGCCCCCAAATCTTTCCTCAACTCTGGTGTGCCACACACTTGAAATTCTTACCATGAGGACTTTGCCTTTAAGTAAGTTTAATGAAAAAAGAAAGCATAAGTGAAAAAGAACATACTCCATCAATTTCATTCCAGCAGATAAAATCTGAATGACTGCTGTGTGCCAGGAACTGTGTTAGGTAGTAAGAATTCATAAATAAGATGCAAATTACCTGGCAAGTCTAACAGTTCACTACATGTGCACTTTTTATCCTATTAGTGCACAAGGGTTATCAGATTAGTAACAACCCTGAGGGGCTAATATAGGACACAGACAAGTAAGTTTTGATAAAACATGAAAGCAGGAAATGTCTGGGACAGTGAGCACTATGCAGAAGAATTCAGGCGTGGGTGAATATTCAGATTAATTTGAGGGACCAGGTAGGATGGAGAACAAAAGGGATATGAAGGCAAGCAATGTTTGTTTCCAATCCCCACCACCCCCCAGGAACTCTGAATGTTGCCCTCCAGAATCTTTTTAACTTTGGTCAACCTTCCTAAATTCCTGGTTCAAATGTGGGTTTCCTCTAAGACTTTTCTTTGTGTGAATAAAAGTTTTAGAGTGGGAGTCTCCCGGGTACTTGCCAGGTCAGATAACTTTAGTTAATTTTAAACTTTTTTAGTTTTGGGCTACATCTGGTAGTTTTCAATGCTCAGCGATTACTCCTGGCTCTGTGCTCAGGGATCACTCCCTGAGGTATTAGAGGGACTATATGTGGTGTCAGACATCAAACCGAGGTCTGCTCAATGTAAAACAAGCTCCTTAAACATTGTACTAGCTCTATGGCCACCGGATGGGAATACTTTAATAATCTATTCTGAGGGCTCTGTATTGGTAGTCACCATCTCTCAAATGTGATACTTTAAATCCTTCTTTTTGTGTCTTTCTGGTATTTCCAAGATTGTTTCACAGATTTATATTCCTTAGCCTCTGTCCATCATTGGTTCTCATTTGTTCTCTCAGCTCATTTTGACAAGGCCAATTTTTCCTGTCCAAGATGTAGCACTATTCACCCTTTATTTGACACACTTCAGTAACCCCCAGAGGCTCGGTTGGTGGGTTAGGCTTAAGAACAATCATAGAGGGCTAGAGAGAAGTACAGCAGGTAAGACTCTTGCCTTGTATGCAGTCAATACTAACTTGTTCCCCAGCGCTCCATAATGTCCCCTGAGCACTGCCATAAGTGATCTCTAGCAAAGAGCCAAGAGTAAACCTTGAGCATAGGCAGGTGTGGCTCCAAAACCAAAAAGAAAAATAAGTTACAAAGAATAACCACATACTGATTTCTACTCGAACTTTGTCATTGAGTCTAATCTGTCTGCTTACTCTAAACTTATATGGCTTTTCTTTCTTTCAATACTCTCATTATAACACAGAAATTGGTTGCATTTATATATACAAATAATAAGTCAGAGGAGAAAGAGATCAAAGATGATATTACATTTAAAATAGTTTTCAAAAACATCAAGTACTTAGAAATCAACTTAACAAAAGACATGGAAGACTTATACCTTAAAAAACTTCACAACACTTAAAACAGAAATTGAAGATCTTAGGAGGTGGAAAATACATCATGCTCTTGGATTGGAAAAATCAATATTAAAATAACCATTGTACCTAAAGTATTATATAAATACAATGCAACCCCTATCCAAATTCAGACAACATTCTTCAACGATTTAGAACAGTCAATTATAAAGTTTGTGTGGAATCATAAAATTCCCTAAGTAGCCAAAAACATACTGAAAAATAAGAACTTGGGGACATCTTGAAGCTATATCTAACTTGAAACTATATTAAAAGATCATAGTGATCAAAACAGTATGGTATCAGAATAAGGACAGACTCTAACCAACAGATCAGAATAGACTACACAAGGGCAAAATTCATATACATAATCAGCTAACTTTTTCACAAAGAAGTTGAGAGTATTAAATGGAATAAAGACAATCTCATCAACAAGTGGTGCTGGGAAAATTGGATAGCCATGTATAAAAAATTAAAGTTGGGTACATATCTCACACTTTACACTAAAGCCAATTCAAAGTACATCAAAGACCTTGAGATCAGACTGGAATTTATAAAATACATTGAGGAAAATATAGGTGAAACATTCATGATCTGGACCTCAAAGGTGTCTTTGATGATAGAATGCTGTTAGGAGAAGCTACAAAATAAAAAATAAACAAATGGGACTACATCAAATTAAAAGCTTTCTGCACTGCAAAAGAAACATAGGTTTAAACTAAAACACAACTAACTGAATGGGAGAAAACAATTGCTCTCAATATATCAGATAAACAGTTTATGCCCATAATACAAAAAGTATTCACAAAGATGGGGGAAATTGTCTGCCACACAAGCAGGGGAAGGATTGGAACAGGATGGGGGGGAGATTACTGGGGATTTTGGTCATGAAAGTGTGCACTGGTTAAGGAGTGGGTGTTTGATGATTATATAACCGAAACTCAAACATGAAAGCTTTTTTTTCTTGCTTGCTTTTTGGGTCACACCCGGCAGTACACAGGGTTACTCCTGGCTCATGCACTCAGGAATTACTCCTGGCAGTGCTCAGGAGACCATATGGGATGCAGGGAATTGAACCTGGGTCGGCCGCATGCAAGGCAAATGTCCTACCTGCTGTGCTATTGCTCCACCCCCTCAAACATGAAAGCTTTGTAGCTGTATCTTATGGTGAATCAAAAAAGGGGGGGAGGGGCTGGAGCGATAGTACAGCGGGTAAGGTGTTTGCCTTGCACGTGGCCGACCCGCGTTCGATTCCCAGCATCCCACATGGTCCCCCGAGCACCACCAGGGGTGATTCCTGAGTGCAGAGCCATGAGTCAACCCTGAGCATTGCCGGGTGTGACCCAAAAAGCCGAAAAAAAGGGGGGGGAATAATAATAAAATAATAAAATAAAATTAACATTCAGAATAGAATTAAAAAAAAGTAATGTGGAGTTCATGCCCAATTCAATCAGGTTAAACATTGGCTGAATAAATAGCAGTACTCCTACATTATTAAAATTTTTAAAAAATATTCACAAAGATCAAAAAATATAAAAACCTCCCTTAAAATGGAGAAAGGAAATGAACAGGGACTTCTCTGAGAAAGACCAATAGATGACCAATAGAGACATAAAAAATTGCTCAGGCTGGAACAAGTACAATGGGCATTTGCCTTGCTTGCAGCTGACACAGACTTAATCCCTGGCATCTCATATGGTCTCCCAAGCACCACCAGCAGTAATTCCTGAGTGCAGAGCCAAGAGTAACCCCTGGGTATCACTAGATGTGACTTTAAAAGCAAAAAAAAAAAAAAAGAAAGAAAGAAAGAAAGAAAGAAAGAAAAATTTCTCATCATCACTTATTATTTGGGAAATACAAATCAAAACAGCAATGAGATATCTTTATGAGAACGGCACACTTCAGAAATACTGAGAACAATCTATATTGGTGGGAATGTGTTTAAAAGGTATTCTCACCCACTGCTGGTGGGAATATTGTCTAGTTCCACCCATGTGAAAAACAGTATGGCGAGTTCTCAGTAAACTAAGAAGTGACATGCCATATGACCCAGCAATTCTACATTAGGGTACCTACTCCCAGCACAGAAAAATATTTATTTGAAATAATATATATACCCTATTTTCACTGTAGCACTTAGAACAATAGCTAAGATTTGGAAGCAACCCAGATGCCCAACAGCAGTAGATAAGTGAATCATGAAGACATGGTATATATATATATATATATATATACACACACATATACCCCATATCATATATACATATATATGTACATATATATGTATATGTGTATATATATATGTATATATTCATATGTATGATGGAATACTAAACAGCTTTAAAGAAGGATGGAATCATTCAATTCACTGCAATGTGAGTGAAACTGGGAGATATGTTAAATGAAGTAAGCCCAAAGAGGAAGTATAAGCACAGTATAATATCACCTTTAATGGTATTTTGAATAACTGGATAAGAGAATGCAATGGATTGATGGGGGAAGGTGGGAATGCCTAGAACCTAGATCATTCCTGGCCCCAGAGTATAGTGAGGAGAAGGAAAGAAATCATGTGGTGGTAGGAAAAGAGAAGAGACAGATGAGAAGCAATGGAGGTCAGAGGTCCAGGGGATTCGGGTACATCAGTGGTATAAAGGAATGATATAGCTAAATATCCAAACCACAGTCAACAACATTGAAATAATGAGGTTCAAACTTTAACAACCAAACTTAAAAAGGAGCAAGATGCAAGCTGGGGGAGGGGGAGGGAACCTGGAAACATTGGTGGAGGGAAGTTGACACTAGTGGGATTGGTGCTGGAACACTGTTTATCTAAAACTCAGCTGTCAATAACTTTGTAAATCATGCTGCTTTAGTAAAATAAGATTTTTTAATTAATTAATTAATTGAATAGTGTAGCTTTATCAAAGTGAAAAATAATTTAAAAATAAAAATTTACGGGGCTGGAGAGATAGCACAGCGGGTAGGGCGTTTGCCTTGCACGCGGCCGACCCGGGTTCAAATCCCAGCATCCCATATGGTCCCCTGAGCACAGCCAGGGGTAATTCCTGAGTGCAGAGCCAGGAGTAACCCCTGTGCATCACCAGGTGTGACCCAAAAAGCAAAAAAAAAAAAAATAAAAAAAAAAAAAATAAAAATTTACTACTGAGGACTCCCCCAAAAAAAGTGTTGTATTTCCTAACACCTGGCTTTTTGAAGAACCAACTCACATTAATCAAGACTCTTTTAAAAAAACAAATCAAAGAGCCTTAGGCAAAAAGGAAATTATCACCAATTGATTTGAATAATATTCCAAGGAAGGGTTGAATGACTGAACAAGAAAGGGTAAGGACAGACCTAGGCCTTAAATAAAAATGATCAGTGCCTGGATTCCACTATTTCCTAGGCTATAAGGCAGACTTTCTCTTAATGGTTCAAGTAAGGTTAGTTGTGACCTGGGAGACAGTGTCAGGTAAGAACACTGTAGTGGGGCCAGCACAGCCGGTAGGGCATTTGCTTTGCACACGGCCGACCCAGGTTCGATTCCCAGCACCCCATATGGTCCCCCGAAGACCGCCAGGAATAATTCCTGAGTGCAGAGCCAGGAGTAACCCCTGTGCATCACCAGGTGTGACCCAAAAAGAAAAAAAAAACAGAACACTGTAGCTCCTACAGAAACCAAAGGGCTGAAAAATAGAAAAGAGAGAGAATTTGTAGGCCCACAATTGTTTCTAAAAATAGGTAACATTGGCTGAAGAGATAGTACAGGAGTAAGGTACTTGTCTTGCATAAATTTACAGGTGACTTGTGAGTGAGCCCTTGAAAGTTCAGGGATGTGGTCAGAAAAGGGGGTTAAAAATTTATTCACTGGCACTGGAGCCTCAGTCACTGCCTGAATGGAACTCTGTTATAATTAATATTAGATGTTACATTTTTTTATTGTGAAAAGTTCAGGGTGATTTCAGATTCCAGAGAGATGACAATTTGTCCCCTTCCTTATTAACTCCAAACCCACTCTACCCCATCTTCTCTAGTTTAGTACATAGTGTTGCAGATAATCAAATTGCCCAATTTGAAACCTAGAGGTGATTTTTCTTGTGACTTTCTCACTGTGCCTATTCTACCTGCCAAATATATTTCCATGTTTCCATTTCTCTCCAGGCCCTCTGCAACAATCTTGGTCCAAGTCACCACCATATCTTACTTGCAGTCCCCTAGTCTTACACTTTATAATTGAATTTAATTTATTTTGTTTTTAGGCCCTGCCTGGCCGTGACTCAGGGCTTACTCCTGAATCTGTGTTCAGGGATCACTCTTGGTGGTGCATGGGACATGTGTGGTACTGGGGATCAAAGCCAGAAGAGGCCCATGCAAGGCAAGAGTTTTACCCACTATCTCTCCAACCACTCCATTTTCTACTTTATTTTTTTCATCTTATAGCCTACTTCTTCCTCTGGGAGAACCTGGCAAGGTACCGAGAGCTTCCTGCCCACAGGGGAGAGCCTTGCAAACTCCCTATGGTGTATTCATATGCCAAAACCAGTAACAATGCTGTGTCTCATTCCCCTGACCCTGAAAGAGCCTCCAATGTGGAATCGTTGGGAAGGACGAGTAAAGAGAGGTTCCTAAAGGGGCTGGAGTGATAGCACAGCAGGTAGGGCATTTGCCTTGCACGCGGTCGACCCGGGTTCGATTCCCAGCACCCCATATGGTCCCCTGAGCACCGCCAGGAGTAATTCCTGAGTGCAGAGCCAGGAGTAACCCGTGTATGCATTGCCGGGTGTGACGCAAAAAAAAAAAAAGAGAGAGAGAGAGAGAGGTTCCTAAAATCTCAGGACTAGGACAAATGGAGATGTTACTGAGACTGCTTGAGAAATTCGACCATCAACTAGATGATGATGATGGTGATGATGATGATGAAGATGATTGCTTTCATGTCTTTTAATTGAATATCTATGAGATAGGACCATTACAAAGGTGTTCATGATTGGGTTTCAGTCATACAATGATCCAACACCCATCTCTCCAGTGTACATTTCCCGCCACCAATGTTCCGTTTCCCTCACATAATCCCCAACACCCTCCCCTACTCCTCTACCCCCACCTGCCTCTATGGTACTTTTCTTTGTCTCTGTGCATTATAGTTTGCAAAATAGGTACTAAGAGGCCATCGTATTTGTTCAGGCATTCAGTATTTTTATTGGGAAAGTAAGGCTAGAGTAGCTTCTATAACTGAGTGGCAGCTTTGTGGTGTGGACATGACTGCTGAGGCTTCCAGAAGTACAGGAAGGTGGCGGTAGGTAGCCCATCCTGATCCCAAGAAAGCATGGAGATTTCAGTCACAAACCCACATATCAGAATTTTCAAGAAGTTAGTATCTCAGTAAGGTCCACCCTGGGAAACTGGAGTCTGGCTGGGGCATGGAGGCAATTTTGGATTGTTGGAGCAAGTGGCTGCCAGGGGATCTGCTTAGGCAGGCACAAGGTCCACCCACCCTTCTCCAATTTACCCTGGTTTGTTCAGCCTTGCGGACTGGAGCAATAGCACAGCGGTAGGGTGTTTGCCTTGCACGTGGCTGACTTGGGTTCAATTCCTTCGTTCCTCTCGGAGAGCCTGGCAAGCTACCGAGAGTATCCCGCCCGCACGGCAGAGCCTGGCAAGTTACCCATGGCGTATTTAATATGCCAAAAACAGAAACAACAAGTCTCACAATGGAAACATTACTGGTGCCTGCTCGAGCAAATTGATGAACAATGGGACAAGTGCTACAGTTCAGCCTTGCACAGGTCTGGGTTTTTATCTCTTTCGAGATTTATTTACAGGTTACTAGAGCAGGGCCAATAAATGAGCTTGTATAGCTGAGCCAAAGGTGGTTGATGGGTGTGGCTCCCACATACCTAACTTTTGGCGGTTTAATTTCTTGGGAAACTTGGTCCCAAGTCGTTGGGGTTCAGCCAGAGGCACAGCAGTAGTTTGGGCATATCAGGAAGATGAAGGCTCCATCAGGCTGCTGATGCACTTGCCAGTGGGTATAGGTTAAGCTACATCACACACCCCTCTATTTTATTTTATTTTAAAACAAAAAACAAAATAGCTGAGGCCCCTCACCGAATTAAAGCTTTGGTTTCTTTCTGGTCTTGTTTTCCAGCCCCTCAGCATGGCCAATCAGCCTCCCCCCTCCACCATGCTTGCCATCTACTTATCTCTCACCTCCTTGCACGGTTTCCTTTCTCTTTGTTCAGAAGCCGACTTTGTTTCAGTTCTCCCATGAGCCACACCCTCTTCCTCTCTTCTTTGCGGGAGGGGGCCTTCCAACTTGTATTCAGCAGGCCCACCCATCCTACCACAGGCAGCAGTGTTCAGGGAACCAGAGGGTGTTGCAGGTGCCGTTTCCTCTCTCTGCAACACTCTCCCTGTAAGGTTTCAATAACCCCTACCCATGCTTCAGTTCTCTATTGTTGGGTTTTTTTATTATTATGGGACCACACCCAGCGGTACACAGGGGCTACTGTTGGTTCTGTGCTTGGGAGTTACTCCTGATGGTGCTCAGGGGACCATATGCAATTTTAGGGATCAAATCTTGGCTTCCTGCATGCAATATTTCTGTGCCTCTCTCAAGTCTCAATTTTTATATTGAGGGGGGCCTCACCTGGTGGTGCTCAGGGGCTACTCCTGGCTCACCTGGTGGTGCTCAGGGGCTACTCCTGGCTCTATCCTCAAAGGCAATACGTGAGTCTGTGCCCAGAGGCCAGGCCTGGCAGTGCTCTGAGGACCATATGGAATGCTGGGATTTGAACTAGAATAATGACTGCAGTCACATGCAAGACAAACACCTTAACCTTGTACTATCCATCCTTCAAGTCTCAAGTTAAACATCTTTCAAGATTCATTTATGAGTCTCTGGAGCAAAGCCAGTAGATGAGCTTCCTTGGCACTGGAGGTGGTTCATCCACATTCTGATTTTTAATGATGTACACTTTAAATACATAATATTGTAATGTGATGTTTATAGTATTTAAAAATGGTTTGAAGAGAGAGAGAGAGAGAAAGAGAACAAAATAGTGATTACCAGAACAGAAGGGAGTGTAGCTTGGATAAAGTGGTTAATTATGTGGAAACTAGACTTTGGTTTTCAAAACTAGACAGATATTGATATATGTCTGTATACCTGAAATCTTGTGGTGTAATTAATGTACCTTCAATAAAAGGCATATCAAAAAAATATATATGTACATATACATCATTGGACCGGAGCAATAGCACAGCAGGTTGGGTATTTGCCTTGCATGCAGCTGACCTCGGTTCAATTTCCGGCATCCCACATGGTCTCCCAACCACTGCCAGGGGTGATTCCTGAGTGCAGAGCCAGGAGCAACCCCTGAATATTGCCAGGTGTGACTCAAAAAGCAAAAAAAAAAAGAAAGTGAAAAAAAAGCCATCAATTCCTGATAACCATCCTTGGTTCTCCAGACAGGGGAATGTTCCTCCATCCACTCCTATAGTATGAGCCTTCCATTCCAAATCCACAAGTCACCTGTAATTTGTTGTCTGTCATCTGCTTTCCTCTTGTACAGTCAACTCCTTAAGGGTCCATATCTTTCTTCTCTTTTTGACTACTGGTACACCCTATGTCTGTGCCTACTAGATCCTCAACAGATGTTTAATGAGGGTGCTGCTAGGTAAGTCTATTTGGTTGTTTTCTCGATGTTTAATTTTAAATAAATTTCAAACTACAGAAAAATTGCCATAGTACCTGCAACTCCCTTTACCTAGATTCACCGTTAATTTTTTGCCACCTTGGTTTTATTTTCTAGGTAAACTTACATCATTTTGTGGAATCATTAGAAAGTAAATTGAAGACCACATGGTCCATATCCCCTAAAGAATTCAGTAGAGTTTCTTTAAAATGAATGCATTTTCTTGAATAGCTCACAGTATTTCTTCTTTTCCTGGTTTTGGGACCACACTCAGAGGCGCTCAAGTGGAAAACAAACATCCTACCCACTGTGCTATCGCTCAGGACCCATCCCTCCCAGTTCTAACATCCAAATGAAGAGTGTTAACAAAGATACAGAAGTTATGAGTGTTTGGGGTTTGATTTACTTGTCTGGGAGCAGTAGGAAATACTGGGGAATGATGACAATCCGCATTAGGGCCTGCCTGCATGGGCACACCTCCCCTTCTCCATCCTCCTTCTGCTCACCCTTGTTCCGAGGATTCTACCAAAACAAAGTTGCTGTTGGCATGGTAATGTCTAGCTGGTTGTGTCTATTTTCCCTCTGTGCTCTCCCACTCACACCAGTCACCCACAGAAGTATTTTGACATTCCCCCAGTTCCTGTGTCTCCGCAGAGGCTGGAAGTCTCCTGCCCAAATGACTTTGTCTCTCAAGGTTCTGGAGAGAGGAGGAGGCCCCAGCGCACCCGAAGTGGACGTTGGAAGCTAATGAACTTGAGGTTGGGGAAGCAGGGAAATGGCTCCTGGGACCCCCCATCCAACCTGGGCCTCTCAGAGGCACACAGATGGGAAGACAGGCTGTGGGGGTGGAGGAAGTCTTGCCCACCTTGGGTCCTGGGACCATCCTGCGCGTCTGAGTGGAATACCAAACGAGGGGGCCTCGGAGCTGCACTTCACCTCAGCCAGGCAATCGACAGGAGAAGCAGCGAGTGAGACCGACAGACTGTCACTGGCAAAATGAACTGTCACCTCCCATTTTTCAGAGGCTCGGCGGGATGAATTGCAGCCTTGAACCGTGCGGCCCGCTGCTGATTGAGTTCCGCTGTCTTAGAACCCCTCCGAACAAGGCGAGTTCATTTCAGACTGACGTCCCACAGCTTATCAATTTAGGAGCCAGTAAAATTAACCGCTTCGAAGCTGATTTTCTCCCTCCCTCGGCTTGCATTCTGCATCCGGAAAGGTCACCAAATAAATCTCTTTGGGTCCCTGCTGGCATAACACCCCCGCTTGGAGACCAGGTCTCCATAGAGGAGACTGAGTCCAGCATAGGCCAGGCCCTGCCCAGCGATGGGTCAAGGCACCCATGTGTCAAGCCAGGCCTCTGCTCCCACCCATAAGTTTCTACTCCCTGGGGCTATGAAAGTTGGATAGGGTGAGGTGTCTGGGAATGAATGTGCTATAGAAGACTCTCCCATATTTTGGCAGAGATCTTGGGCACTTGTAACTTCCAATCTGTTCTTGAATGTGTGTGCTTCCTCCCCTAATTGTACATTAAAATCCTCGTCCCCAATATGATACATCAGATGGAACCTCTTGGAAATAATCCAGGTGAGATTAGGTCATGTGGGTGAGGCCCTCAGACTGGGGGTTATACCACATTAGGAAGCAGGTATCTGCTGGGGCCAGAATGATGGTACAGTGGGTAGAGTGTTTTTGCCTTGCATGAAGCAGACCCAGATTCGATCCCTGGCATCCACATCCCATATGGTCCCCAGAGCACTGCCAGGAGTAATTCCTGAGTGCAAAGCCAGGAGTAACCCCTGAGCATCACCAGATGTAACCTGAAAAGAAAAAAAAAGCAGCAGAATGCTTGTGGCCTGAATGATAGTACAGTGGGTAGGTGTTTGCCTGCACATAGCAAACTTCGTTCAATCCCCAGCACCTCATACGGTCCCCAAGCCCAGCCAAGAGTGATCTCAGAAAAAAAGCCAGTATTAAGCCTGGAATGCTGCTGGGTATGGCTTAAAGACAACAACAAAAAATGAGGAGGTTGCTCAAGATCTTTCCTTCTGGCTTCATAAAGATTCAGCAAAAAGAAGTTGGAGTTGGAGAGACAGTGCAGGGCTTAAGATACTTGCCCTGCTTATAGCTGAACCCAGTTCAAACCCGGGTAACACATATGGTTCCCTGAGCAGAACCTGGGCAGATCCTTGAGCACAGAACCAGAAGTAAGCCCTGAGCACCATCAGGAATAACCAACCCCCCAAAAGAAATGTTTGTTGTTGAAGCCCCCCATTCCCTCAGTCTCTGATGTTCTGTTAGAGCAGCCTGATCTAAGACAACCACCTCAAGGTCTTCCTCATGGGAAGTGCTCAATAAGTGTCTGTTAAACCAAGTAACACTTGGTATTTGGGGGAAAAAAAGACTTGGTATTTGCTTTAGATTCCATTAGTTTAGAAATTTTAAATAAGGTCACATGGACAAAGCCTGAAGGGGGTGAGGAGAGAAAAGGGGGTGAGGAGAGAAAAGGGAATACAGCTATTCACTGGGCCACCCTCTAGAGTGTCACAGAGTCCTCTGTTCCCAAAAGAAAAAGTATGTTTTGACCCTCACCACCACCACCCCATCCACACTCACACATCCCCAGTGACTTGAATCAGCAAATCTATAAGCATTTGTGCATCAGGGCACAAGTGTTTCCATGTGATTCCTGTGAACCTCTAACCCCAACATGAGAGTATGGCCATGATTACAGGGGGAGTTTTGGATGCCCCAAACACTCTCTACTTTAACTTAGAGCAGCTACTCCTTACGAGGCATCCCACCTTAAAGGGACAGAAACAGGGCTCTCCTGAAAAACTTCAGGGGAAATGTTGCTGGAGGCAGGGTACTTTTAGCAAAGTCTCTGATACTTATGCCTAACTGATACCCATCAACAGAGCAAATGTCTGGTCTCTGCTGCCCAAGAGAACAGATCCACATTCCTATCTTTATTCTAAAATGACTGATTTCTGTGTTTTCACGAGGAATATGGGGTAAGAAGACCTAGACTTCTAACTTCGTTCTTCCTTCCCAAGCTTTAGGATTTGAACAAATTACTTAGATCATTTTCCCATCAATGAATTTATATAGTTTAAAAAAATCCCAAGAACTTCATGTATGTGAACACTTTAATAAGCTAAAAAGTTATGTTAAGGTGCTGGAATTTATTTTTGTCTCAGCAGCAACAACAACAACAACAAAAACATATGAGAATGCATGCCATATAATATCTCAGAATTATTTAGCAATTCCACTCTGGGAATCCATATCACAACCATGCTCATATATGTACAAATGATAAATGGAGGAGAAATATCACTGCATTCTGTTGAAGAACTGGGTCTTACCTAAATCTTTTCAATAGAATAGTGAATAAATTATATGCCTACATATTATGCAATACTGTGCAGCCGTGAAACTAATAAGATAAAGGAAATAAAAACTCTAGCAGTTGCTAGTCAGGTATCAATATCAATTTATACAAATTGACAAGTATGTTTATCATATCATTAGCTACTTGGGTGCTCACATCAATACTTGAGTCAAGAGCAATCATGGAAAACTATGTCCGGCCAAACCAAGGGTAGGGAACCTTTTATCTTCCAAGGGCCATTGGGATATTTACAGCATCATTCCTGGGCCATACGGCACAAGCAGACGGGCCACAGACAGCCACCAAGAAGCATATTTGTCTGTCCTGTCATGTTCCGGGGCAGAACTTGATGGGCCTCATAACGTCAACAGATCTGATGTTTCCTACCCTGACATATACCTTAAGGAAATAACCTAAGCTTTAAACAAAATGGGATCATCCCACATGTAACAGCTATGTTTTCATTTATCACATCATAGACATCCCTCCTGTCAGTAATTTTTCAGTTTCCCCCACTTCCCCTTTGTTATTATTGTGGTGATGGGGGGTGCCATTAGTTTCAAAATACCTGAGATGACACACTTTATAGAAGCACCAGGGACCCCAAATTATGGTGTCTCCTGGATCACCTCCCACAAGTAGGTGAGTGCTGCGTATTAAGCTCAAGGCCTCAAGCCTGGAAAAGCTCTACCACTGAACTCTCCCTGTGCCCCATACTTTTACTTTTTTAAAATTTAAAACACATATATAATAAAACATAGGCCATAGATTATAAAGCTAGTTCCCTGGGTTAACTAGGGAGAGAAAAAAGGAGATTTGTAGGCAGCCAAGTGTGTCCTCTGGAATACAAATCTATAATATCCTAGTGGTAACAGCAGCTTCTTGTTATAAGTTGAAATAGCCCTAACCCAAGAATCAGGTATCCAGCACTCTGATCCCAGTTCTACTATTAACTCACAACATGACATCAACCAAATCACTTATCTGGGCCCCAGTTTCCACATCCGGAAAATAAGTGTTAAAGTACATGTTCTCTAAGGTCCCTTCAAGCTGAAAATTTGATGGTTCTATGAAATCACTTTTCAAAGATTCAATAAAGGATGTTTATATATAATAAGAGTCTCTGGTTATTTCTGGCACTAACAGGAAGATTTTTAACAAGGCCTTACATACTCAGCTTACATGTAGAGCAATACATGAAGAATTTAAAAATTTAAACCTGAAGGTTCCTGCCCTCAAGAAACCTATCATTTTTAAAAGAAAATAAGACAATTGCATTAGTAGAACTATAGCAGCCTGGAGTTTTACAAAAGGAACACTCAGAGTGTGGGTGTGGGGGTTGGCAAGAGGGACTCAAGTTTCTGTTTCTAGATGTCCTTGGGGCCCTCAGGGGGCCTCTGACAGTGTGTCAGGGACAGGACTAGAGGCAAGGGGGAGGAGGGAATTGTCACTTTCCTAACCTAGTCCTAACCAGAGAAGCTTTGCCTTTCTCTGCATCATGCAAACTAGCTCCAATTTCAATTTTTCACAATTCTAAAGTTCTAACATGTATATAAAATAAGTTTTCAGGACCAAAGAGATAGTACAGGAGTTGAGGTGCATGCCTTGTACCCATCTGACCCCAGTTTAATCCATAGTATTACTGGTCCCCTGAAGTCCCCTGGCAATGCAGGGCCCAAGTAGCATCACATCCTTGGACCCTCACATTGAACCACCTGCCCAGTTGGACTAGAATTATCTGGAGGGGCACCTGGGCATCCTGAGGACCAATTGGAAGCCCCCCTCACCCCCAGAAGTAAGAGTTTTTAGATTCTGCATTCAGATTTGTATATGCATAAGAAATTAACTTCATAAAAATTAATTCTCATAAAGCAAAAAAATTATAATACAATGATTCCCAAATGCATCTGCATTTTATTTTCTAGGGTCACTACTGACAATGCTCAGGGTCACCAGGTCTAGCCACATCTGCCAGTGTTCAGGGGACCATCAAAGTCAGGGTCTCACACATGGGACCTGTATCTATTTGACACCCTTATATTTTCCAGTTTCTATAGTTGCTAAGTGTCTGCCATGCTTATTTCTCACTCCATGAGATGGGTTCAAATTCAGGGCATCCGACCGCAAAGCCCATGTTCTCAGCATGTTTCACTCTTGGCTATTTTCATGATTCCCAGATGCTAGCAGGGCCGCTTGCCCCCCCGCCCACCCCAGGAACAATGGAGTTGAATCAGACTCTACCTCCAACACCTCTATTAGTTGGTGGCCTCATTATCCAACATTAAGGAAGATTTTATATTCTCCTTATCAAGGCTGGCCCCAGAAAAATTAATTATGGGTTAACTATAGTTTTTCCCTCTTCCCCCTCCTCAATTATCAAATTCTCTTCACAACAGGAAGGAAACTAATGTTGCTCCATGAAATCAGCTGTGGTGCCTCCAGGAAGAATTGAGCACTCCTTCTTGTATAGATAGCTACGTGTGCAAAGGAAAAGTATATATGCAGGGTTGGAGAGATAATACAGTTGTTAAGGCAATTTGCCTTGCAAATGGCCAATAGAGGTTTCATGACCAGCACCATTGTATATGGTCCCCGAACACAAAACCCCTGCCCTCCCAAAACATATAAATATATATGCTATATATATATATTATATATGTGTGTGTCCATAATGCTTTCTGCCCATCTGACATTTAGCCTTCTCCCTCCGAAGTGACTTTTCTACCTGTCATAGGAATAAGGACTAATCTTTATTTGCCTCTCTTAGATATAGCCACAACACGAATATTGTACCCAGCATCCCAGCAATTAATGAAAGCTTATAAATATTTGAATGAATAAATGAATGAACTTGATAAATAAATAAGTGAAATGAATGAATAAATGAATGCATAAACTTTGACAGTACACTGTCCCAAGTTTCCTAGTGCACTGAGGGAGCACTGCTCCCTTGTCCAGCTTGAGAACTCTCTCTTCTAGTCAAAGTTTATGCATTTTCCCTTTCTTTCTCCAGTCAGCAAATTGACAACTTGATAGCTAATCACAAGTGAAATAAGCACCAGTATGGTTAATTTAGATTAATATATGTATGTGCTTCTTCTTTTCTTTCTTTTTTTGTTTTGATTTTTTGAGCCATACCCAGCGGGGCTCTGAGACTACTCCTGAGTGACCCCTGGTGGTGCTCAGGGGACCATGTATGGGTTGGGGATTCAAACCTGGGTCAATGCATGCAGGGCAAGTGCCTTATCTCTTGCACTATCTCTCCTGTCTCATGTTACTTCTTTGATTATTTATGTTCACTTCAGGCACAATTCATTGACCTTAAGAAGCCATTTGTTTTGGAGAGGTCATACCCAGCAATGCTCAGGGATTATACCTGGCTATGCACTCAGGAATTACTCCTGGTGGTGCTCAGGGCATCATACGGGATGCTAGGGATCGAATTGGGGTTTGCCTCGTAAAAAGTAAATATCCTAACCACTGTAGTATCAACTGGGTCCTAAACTGAACCGTTTCTTTTCTTTTATTTTTAAGCTTACATGAAGGCCATTTAGTAACAGAAAATAATCTCAGGGGTCCTGTTCACAGATGGTGACCACGGCGACCCCCCTTTCTGCAGGTGCTGTCGGATTGGATGGGGGTGACATCCTCGATCCTCCCAATCTTCATTCCTGAGCGTGCATGGGCTCTAAGGGCTGACTGCGCCCCAGGTCCAGGAATCTTGGTCTGATTTCCTCCTGTAGCCCAGAGTTTGATGCGGAGAGCAGTGATGCCCAACAACTGGCACCACTGGGCCACATCCTGGGCAGCCAACATGGCAGCATACGGAAAGGACTCATCTCGGTCCACCTTCACCTTCATCTCATCTGCAGTCACACGGCAGATGGTTTTCTTGCCAGAAAGATCAGTGACATGGACAAAGTGTCATTAAAGGATGCAAAGATGGATGCCGGAGCAATAGCACAGCAGGTAGGGCGTTTGCCTTGCACGCGGCCGACCCGGGTTCAATCCCCGGCACCCCATATGGTCCCCCAAGCACCGCCAAGAGTAATTCCTGAGTGTAAAGCCAGGAGTAACCCCTGAGCATCGCTGGGTTGTGACCCAAAAAGCAAAAATAAATAAATAAATAAATAAAAATAAAAAAAATAAAGGATGCAAAGATGTGGCAGACACCAGACACATTTTCTCCTTCAGCCACCTGAGGTCCAAGGCTAATGACCTGTTCTTCCTTCTTTTCCTTCCCCTTTCGAGGTCCCATTTCTGTGACTCTTCTGCACCATTTCTAATTGTGAATACCCTATGCTGGCATTTAGGGCGTGGGTGGGGAAAGAATTAGCAGGAGGTCTTTAAGGACTTACAAAACCATGTCACCAGCCTACTTGCATACAAGAGTCCTAAAATAGCAAAAGACGGAGCTCCACTGATCCCATGTGTCACCTCCATCCTTGCCAAATCAACTGACCCAAGAGATAGACCTCAATCTGATTCAAGAGTCTGAGGTTCTCCCACTAACCTTTAAAGCTAGGTTGAGCTCATCTATATGACAGGCTCCCCCAAAGAGAAAGGAGCCTGCACGGTGTCTGCTGGTCTATGGTAAGGCTGCCAGGGTGACTGGAGTCAATTAATAAATCCCCTTCACTGTAGAGATAAGGAAACTGGGGCCTTAAGATACAGAGGACCTGGTCAAGACCCTGAAGTCAGAGTCAGAATTAGAACTAAATAATTTATCTCCTTGAGCAAATATGTGTGAACCTGGCTTTAAAAAGAAAAAAAAAAACTCATTTAAAACTCTGCCCACATTTTAGTTGCTGTTAAGCCTATTTGCCAGAGGGCTTAGCAATCTAAAGGATCTAATTCAAAGAAATCATGGCTCAGGCTTCAGGACAGCAACAGACAGCTTCATCCCAAGCTCAGCAAAGTGCATTTAATTAGTGAAACATAACCCTCATCTAGAATCTGAGCTAGGAAATGGAAGAGCTTTCCAGTCTCTGTTGCACAGAGGGGAGTGGGAGGGGGAGCACAGAAACTATGAGCACGGGGTATCAAGTGCTGAATTGGGGTGGGGGGTTGGAATCATACCCAGCCACTCAGGCCTTACTCCTGCCTCTGGGGTCCATATGTGGTGGGGGACTCAACTGGGCTGGTCTTTGGCAAGGCAAGTGCCCTAACTCCTGCACTACCTCTCCAGCCCTGAACTGTTTTATTTTTTAACCAGTTTTTGGTGCTGCTTGGGGCCACTCCTGATCCTGTGCTCAAGAGTTCCTTGTTAAATTGATTCTGTTGTTTGTTTTGTTTGGGGTTGGGGGGCGGACACACCAAGCAGTGTTGGGTGGGGAAAGAGGGTGAAATGTTGTGGGAGAGTGTGGGGAATTTACTCCTTCAGTGCCCAAGGCCTCTGTGTGCAAAATCTGTGCTGCAGTTCTTTAAGGTAACTCCCTAGGCTGTACAAATGGATCTTATCTAATATGCTGGGTATCAGGGTATCAAAGGTACTCAGAGACTACTCCCACCTGGAGTTGGAGCTTGCTCCCATTGGTATTTGGGGGATAGAACTCCTGCATGCCAAGTGTGCCCTCTAGCCCTTTTAGCCATTTCCCTGGCCCTGGCAACTTGTCAAACTTTTGACAAGTTTACATAATATATATTTTATTTCATGTTAATATTTATTGGTAAAGATAGACTTCTTAAAATGCTTTTATTGGTGCCAGAGTAATAGTACAGCAGGTAGGGCATTTGCCATGCATATAGCCAATCTAGGTTCTATCCCCAGCATCCCATATGGTCCCTAGAACCTTACCAGGAGTGATCCCTGAACATAGATAGAGCCAGGAGTAAGCTCTGGACACTGCCAGGTGTGGCCCCAAACAAACAAAAACATGCTTTTATTAACCTTGTATATTATTCCTTTAGTAAATGACTAGTTCTACTCATTATCTATATGGGGGTATGGTTGGGACACACACAGCTGTATTCAGGGTTTATTCCTAGTGCTCAGGATTTACTCCTAGTGATGCTCAGGGAACCATTGGGGATTGGACCAGAGTTAGCCACTTGCAAGACAAGAGCCTTAATCCCTGTACTATTTATTCAATTCCTTCTTGGGATGTATTTGTCCTTTTATATTTTCTTTTTTGTGCGGGAGGAGGGGAGGAGCTAAGCCATACCCAGTGGTGCTCAGGGACTATTCCTGGCTCTATGGTCAGGAATCACCCTTGGCAGTGCTCAGGAGAACATATGTGGAATTTGAACCAGGGTCAGGGCCCAGATAGTCACATTTATCTCCTTCACTATGTCTCCAGCTCAATACTTGGAAGAACTCTTTATATATTAAGTGTATTAGCCTATAAGCCAAATTGAAAAGATCAAGCTTGCTCTGATCTGAAGCCAGTTTGATGTGATCAACCCAGCTGAAGCTCCCCTTATCTGATATCTCAATAATTTCATATTTGGTTTGTTCATTTGGTTCATAGATATTCAACTTTACATCTGTATTCAGGCATTTTTGACATATAATGCCTAGTTTTTCTGTTAGGGGGAAAGATCTACTGGCAACCTTTACAAATGTCAATGACATTTGATATCTGAACCTGATATCTGGAAATAAAGGCACCGATGACAAAACATGGCTGCTCTCCAGAGCTCCAAAGTATGATAAAAGTCTCGTATGGTGAAGCCAGTTAGCAAGGTGGACAGAAGAATGAGGTCCCCAATGACAGGAGTTTGCTGGTCAGGAAGACATTTATAGTCAAATCACAAGACTTTTATAGTCATAGCAAGTTAAAATAAAAAACCACTCACATCTAAATGGCTTTGATCTTCTTTGACACTTCCTGCTTAGGTAGGAGGATGTGGTCATAGGAGGTAGCACTGCAGAGATGAATAAAAAGGGTTTTAGCTGGTGATATATAAAGGAAGGTCATATATAAAGTTGCAGCTACACTTAAGTCCTTGATTGGTTTTTTTTTCCATATAGCTCTATTATAAGGGCCCCACCAGCAGAAGTGGGGGAGGGTGGGGAATCCCCAGGAGTATGGGTTTGATGGTTTCGAGTTCAGGCATGATAAGGCTCAAAGACCACCACCTAGCAGTACTCAGTGAGCCGTGTGGTGCCGGGGATGGAACTCAGAGCTCCCATGTGCCAGGAATATACTTTACTACCTGACCCATATTCCCCTCCCCTAAATCCTTAACTATTATGATAAATATTTCATTATACTCTATGTCTTGGGCTGGAGTGATAGCACAGCAGTAGGGCATTCGCCTTTCACACGACCGGCCAGTGTTCAATTCCTCTGCCCCTCTCAGAGAGCCCGGCAAGCTACCAAGAGTATCGAGCCCGCACAGCAGAGCCTGGCAAGCTACCCGTGGCGTATTGGATATGCCAAAAACAGTAACATTAAGTCTCACAATGAGAGACGTTACTGGTGCCCGTTCGAACAAATCAATGAGCAAAGGGATGACAGTGACAGTGACAGTGACAGTGACTCTATGTCTTATCAACTACACTAACAGAAATTTGACTGATAACTCAGCCAAGAGTTGCCTTCCATTTTTCTAGCAGAGCTACTTCATGATAGATCAGGTTCAACATACACACTCCTTGCCTTCCTAGGTTCCCTTGCAGCTTAAAACAGTCATAGGACAATTCCAGCTGATGAGCAGTAAGAGGAAGGCTGTACTCAGAGACGGTTGGTTATACTGATCTACTTTACTTCTAAGTGAAGTAGGAGATCAGTGACTCTCATGCACATGGTCAATCTAGGTTCTATCCCCAGCATTCTATATGGTACCCAGAACCCCATGGGAGTGATTCCTAAGCATAGGTAGAGCCAGGACTAAGCCCTGAGCACTGCCAGGTGTAGCCTCGAAGCAAACAAGGATGTTTCATCCTTCAAGATGCCTTTAGCTTCAGTGTCAGGAAGAGTTTTCCTCTATGTACCTTATGGATTCAGGATCAAGCTCTTTAATCCATTCTGGCCAACCAGACTCTTTTGGATAAATATTCTTAATAGTTGCCTCTGAAGACATCTGGATACATTTACACAGTGCCAGAAAAACTGAAATTATATGTACATCAAATATGTTAGTGTGTGGCAATGGACTGAATTGGTCTAATGACCAATACCAGGATATATTTTAGAGAGGGCCTGGGGGGAAGTGGGAGCAGGTCTCACTCCTGAATATTTTGATTGAATTGCTTTGGGACAAGAAAAAATGTTGGTGGTTTTTATTTATTTTTCTTTCTTTCTTTTTTTTTATTAGTGAATCATCGTGAGACAAAGTTACAGACTTACAGGTTTTCGTGCTTACGTTTCAGTCATACAAAGATCGAGTACCCATCCCTCCACCAGTGCCTATTTTCCACCACCAATGGTCCCAGCATCCCTCCCACCACCCCCACCCTGTCCCCTTCATCCCACCCTGCCTCTGTGGTAGGGCATTCCCATTGGCTCGCTCTCTCTTTTTGGGTGTTGTGGTTTGCTACAGAGGTATTAAGTAGGCATCATGTTCAGTCTATAGTCTATTTTCAGCCCGTATCTCCCATCCCTAGTGGGCCAGCCTAGCACCCTTTGCTTGGTGATCCCTTCTCTATCAGAGCTGCTTCTTCACCTACCATGTGAGGTCAGCTTCCAAGCTGTGGAGTACTCCTCTTGGTATTTATCTCTACTATTCTTGGGTGTTAGTCTCCCATTTTGTTACTTTATATTCCACAGATGAGTGCAATCTTTCTATGTCTGTCCCTCTCTTTCTGACTCATTTCACTTAACATGATACTTTCCATGTTGACCCACCTATATGCAAATTTCATGACTTCATCTTTTCTAACAGCTGCATAGTATTCCATTGTGTAGTTGTACCAAAGTTTTTTTAACCAGTCATCTGTTCTCGGGCACTCGTGTTTTTTCCAGATTCTGACTATTGTGAACAGTGCTGCAATGAACATATAGGTGCAGATGTCACTTTTACTATACTTTTTTGCATCTCCGAGATATATTCCCAGGAGTGGTATTGCTGAGTCAAATGGGAGCTCAATTTCTAATTTTTTGAGAAGCGTCCATACTGTTTTTCAAAATGGCTGAACCAGTCGGCATTCCCTGTAGTTGGTTTTTAAAATATTTTTTAAAAATTATTCTAAATGTAAATGTTAATAGCCTTTGATCTAGTCTAGCTGTTTTTAAGGTGAGAATCAGACAGTGTGAATAGTAGAAATCACATTACGTGAAGTTAATTCAAGAGAGAATTGTGCAAAATTGTTTGGGGAAGGGTCCAGAAAGTCGCTCAGGAGTAGCACACAAGCTTACCATGTATGTGCAGGCCTGGGTCAACTCCTCAGCACCCATTACAAAGGGTCACTTCATCCCCATACTTCAGCCCCCTCAGAGTTCCTTCCATAGAAAGCCAGTGTCATTTTCCCAGCTCCTCTCTGCACTGAGCTGCTGAACATGACATCCCCCCCAGGGCAGGGGTCTTACCATGTGGGGGTTGGGGTGCAATCTTATTCAAAACTCTATTTCCTCAGGTAGCTGCTGGGCAACTAACAATACTTCTTAAATGAATTCTAGCCAAGGTGTTAATGACAGATAATGGCTTAAGACATTACTCCTCCCAGATAACATTTCCATCATAATGGAAGCTTTTAAATATCTTTACCCAAAGGAAACAGTCAGAAAAGTGCAGAGATTGCAAATACTTGGCACCTTTGCCCCTTCTCTACTATCCATAGAAAACATCTTCAGATTGTCCTGGAAGCCGGTCGCCCAGAAGCTTGAACATTCTGAGAAACCTCAGGCACTGGCAGCACCCTCCCACCCAGGGACCGGATTCCTGTAAGGTGAAATTTATTTGCCAAACTCTACGTATTTGGGGGCTAAGAGTCGTGAATGCGAATTTGAGGCTTTGATACTACTGAACCAAGTACCTGGATAGATGGCTCTATCCACACTAGTAAACATTCACAGGTTTCCAATTCCTTATTCATAAAAATGAGAGGACTAGAATTAGAATCGGGCCTCTCCAGTGAACAGTACTGATCTTCCAGAAAGGCCTAATCAGACAGCTTCCCAGACTAACTGATGCTCCCCTGTACCGCTTTTCATTTTTACATAGGAAAGGAAAGAAATTCACTTCAAACAGTGGCACCCCTTTTCTTTTTTTTTTTCTTTTTGGGTCACACCTGGCTCTGCACAGGGGTTACTCCTGGCTCTGCACTCAGGAATTACTCCTGGCGGTGCTCAGGGGACCATATGGGATGCTGGGAATCGAACCCGGGTTGGCCGCGTGCAAGGCAAACGCCCTACCCGCTGTGCTATTGCTCCAGCCCCGGCACCCCTTTTCTTCAGCACCCTCTTTATAGGGTCTTTACTCTTCCTCAAAGGACAATTAAGTAATCCAACCTTTGGACAACCGCAGAGAAGCCAAATCTTGTGACAGGTGGAGTCGGATCACGTGGTTCAAGGAGCCCTAGAGCACCCTGGGAAGAGACGTCTGTCTATCTTCCAGGAGCACCCAGCTAGGGAGCGGTGGGGACTGGGTGCCACCCACCCAAAGGACACACGTGGGGGGAAATCAGGTGTGCAGATAGCTTTGTAAATGCCTTTCTAATTCTCAACGCTCCAGGAAGGAAACCCAGCGATTAAATTAAGTTGTTAACCCTCTAGGCGCTCCTGTCGTTTATTGTTAAGGAATTAATAGGAATGCGGGAATGCAGATGGCCTGGCTGTCAGCTCGGAGAGGCCATTTTTCTGATCTCCACGGACGTCTCCAGCATCTTTCATTAAGCGCTCATGTACCAATTTGTCATTTTAACCGAGCAGGAAAGAAACTCCCACTGAACTCCCTAGCTCAGGTGCAGGGAGTGAAATCCTCCCACTGCCAGGCTCACCGGCTGGCATCTGTCCGAAGGTTTTTGACCCCTCCGACACGGTGAACGGCCTTTGAGGGCAGTGAGACAGGGTCAATGCGTGCAAAGGGTTCAGTGCCTTTCCAGAAAGGAATTTGGGACCCCCAGAGCTGGCTGTCTTGGACACGGGTTTCCGCGGACGGCGGGAGAGCCCACTCTAACAATTTTAAACAGAGCCAAGAAACGCCTTCCTCACGCACTGCGGGACGCAGGTGCACGCTCGACGAGAGGAGGCGCCACCTACAGGAGCGATGAAGCCCTGCAGCCTGGCTCGGCGCGTTCCCCGTCAAACACCTCTGTACCCCTCCCAGTAGCAGTTCTGTAACCGCCTTTTCTCCAGTTAGTTCTCAAACTCCAGTGCTTTGATCCTTGCCAGACTCTGTCCTAAGCGTCTGGCATGTATTAACTCTTAGATTTCAAAATAATCCATCCAAAACGACGAGGTCCAAAGTTACATAATTAAAAAGCAGGACATCCCATCGCTCTAGCGATTCACGCCTTTTGTTCAGACTCCACTCTAGTTCACTCAGGTCCAGGAAGGCTTTGCCCTGTTGACGGTCGTTTCAAGCGTTACGACAAACTGAGTTGAAGATTAAGCAACTCAAAATGTGGGCCGCAGAGAGCAGCCTCCCAGCTGCAGACCTGTCAGAAGTGCAGGGTGCGGTTTTCACCCACAGACCACTGGAAACAGAAATGCCTGGTTCTCAGACTTCAGTGGGTGCTTGTCACCTAAAAAGCTGATTAAAATACGATGATTTCTTGGCACAACACGACCCCCATCCCACCCCATCCCTAAAGGCTCCCAGTTAGCAAGGTTGGGAGAAGGACCCAATGATCTGCATTTCTAAAGCGTTTTCAGGTTGTTGGGGTTTAGGCTTTGTTGGGGGTTAGGGCTTTGGCATCTGAAAAGTTACTGATAGAAATTATTGGGTATAGGGGCTGTAAAAGCACCCTTGAGTCCAAAGATTACTTTTTAGGTAGGACATAACATAGTATTTAGGTCTAATCCCCTGCACGACATGACCCCTAAGTGTCACAGGGTACATTACTGCCCCAGACACTGCATCCTCCACCTTCGCAACTAACCAGCAGCACAGCTGACTGAGAATCACTGGTGAGGATGTGGGTCTCCTAAGCACTGCTTGGGAGGCCCCCTACAAATGACCCAAAAAATTATTATCAAAGGTGAAGAGACTATAGAATATGGAGCTTTGGAGTCAAAAACTGCTGAGGGTGTGAGTAGACAATCACACCCATATCTTTCCTTTTGAGTGGACTCAAATATTAACATCATTAGGTGATTTAATACAATGTATCAATGTTTGTAAGCTTATTTTTTCTACCTAGGATAAAATCTGTTCTGGCTGTACCTTTTGCTGAGTCTTGGGTTACAAATGGAGATCCACCTGGTCCCTGAGGACTATCAGTTACTTCCCCTCCAATTCCATTCCCCAGTTAACTGCCCTGCAGCCGCAGACAAAGCTGGTCTGCAGCAGGAATACTCTTTCGGGATAGAATCAGAATCTCGTCTGTATTCATGTTAGCCATGTGACTGTCACTCGTATACAATCACACAGAGACTCTAGTATTAGGACTTGGGCTTCAAATCACCCCCCTGGTACAGCTCTGGTGAAAAAGGAAAAAGGGCATCAGTGGCAACCAGATATCAAACACGAATTACATTGCCCTTGTACTGAAATAGGTGTCTTTAAGAAATTATGTCTTCTGGTCCTCCTTTGGTACATTTCAGATGATATGGTACCCAAAGGAACTCAGATAGATAACAATTTCCTGTGCTTGTAAAAACCACTTGTGAAGGAGACTCCATAACCTCCTTGCAGTGGAGTGTATTATTCCTCAGCAGCGTCACTCTCCACTAAGCTCTCCCTCCAAGGGGTATGTCTACTTCCGCCTTCAATTAAGCCATGAGACTTACTTTGGCCAATGGAAAGTTACCATAGGTTTGAACATTAGTTGCTTGGTTGGACTGACCTTTTCTTTTCTTTTCTTTTAGGCTCTTGGGTCATACTTGGGGTAATGCTCAGGGGTTACTCCTGGCTCTGCACTCCTGACGGTACTCGGGGGACCATATGGAATGCCGGGGATCAAACCCGGGTCAGTGTGCAAGGCAAATGCTCTACCCACTGTACTGTTACTCAGGCCCCAGATTGACCTTTTCTGCTTCTACCCTTGGCCCTGAGAAATGGTGTACCCCTTCACTTCCTCCAGAGTTCCAGAATGAGAAGATACAAGGGGCAGACCTGAACACAACTTCCAGCATGGAACAGAAACTCTATAGTCGATTCACAGACCTGTGAACAAGAAATAAAACGTGTAAACCTCTGAGATTGTAGGTTTGTTATTGTTGTTATATGGCACTACTGTAGTAAAGTTGACTGATAGACTCCCTGAGTACCTGCTCTGCTGAAGTTTTGCCAGGAAATTCCTCACTGTTCTAACTTGAATCTTTCATATATGGTAGATCCCTCCCATCTGCAGTCCAAGTAGAGATTTTTCTCAGGAAATAACTTTTCTTATAAAGCATCATTTACAAGTACTCTTATTGGAGCTATCAGAGAATAGGTATTCAAGAAGAAGTCTTATACTTGAGGGATCAGAGAGGTCTCAGGAAATATGGAACATTTAGAAAATTGGTATTTAAAATCGTAGAACTGGCAGGTGAAGTGGCTATGGATGGGTGGAAACACTAAGAAACAGTGTACCCTCTGAGGGAGGGGCTGGATTGTGTGAAACCCTACCATTAATGGTATTGTAAACCACAGTGCCTTAAATAAAAATTAATAATAATAATTGTAAATCCCCCTTATTTGGGGGTTGAGGGACCCCAAGCGATACTCAGGGATTACTCCTAGCTCTGTGCTCAGGGATGTTATCCTGGAGGGACTCTGGAGACCATATGGGGTGCCAGGGATCTAACACAGTTTGGCTGTATGAAAGGCAAGTATCCTACATGCTGTACTATGGCTCTGACCCCATTACTCTCCTTATTTTTATGCTCAGCTCTTCCTTAGCATTTATCACTTCTGACAATTATTTTGTTTATTCGTCTCACCCACTGGAAAAGTACTTCCATATGGGCAGGGATGATATTTACCAATTTATTCTCCAGCACTCAACAGACTCTGGCATCTAACAGTAGCTCAAAAAACATTTGTTGAATAAATAAATGATTCCCCCAAAACACTAAATGAGACCAAGAAAAGAGGAAGTAGGAGGGAAAGCACAGGATTTACTATCTAAAATTCTGGCTCCAACATTATTCAGTCTTCCATAGCAAAATGGGTACTTAATTATGAAAAAGTTTGAAAAAAATACTAAATCAATGGGAATTCACAGAAAATTTTGAGCTCGGGAAGGACCTGATCACATGGCATCTTGGGATAATGTGTCTAATTGTCTTGTTTCAGGGTTGGCTTGACAGAGAGATCAGTGAGAAGGCAATTTCAGAGTGAGGCAATTAGGGCCTGGGGGATTGCAGAAGGTAAGAGGATGGAAGAAATTGGGATGGAAGATTCACTGACCCTGGTGGGAAACAGAGGAGGGAGCTAGGCTAAGGAAGTAAAATGATTGGATACCTTTAAAGTTGAAAGAATAGAAGAAGTGTTCTAATAGATACGCGTTGGAAAAGAGCCCAGTTGTACTTGGTAAATATAGATAAACAGGATGTAAGCAATGACTATTGTCAAGTTAAATCACCCAAAAATGCTGGCTTGCATCTTTTGGGGGGTTGGGGGCTGAAGGTGGGAATAGGGGGCTCTCAAGCAGTGCACAGGGGGCTCAGGGGCCCCTCCTGACATTTCTGGGTCTAATGATGTATGGTTCATGTGAGAACTTGGGGATGTGGAGATACCCAAGTCACCCAGCTGTGCTGGCTTCCTGGGCTGCACCCAGCGATGCCTTGGATCTCCAGGGGACAATGTGGTACCAGGGAACTGGGGTCGGTCACATGCACAATGTGCACCTTAACCCCTATGCAATCTCTCTGACCCTGGTCTGCATCTTGAGATCCAAGACAATACCTGTAGTCACGCAATTCACATAGGTGACAAGTGGAGGATGAGTAAAGTCAGAGGCAAAGTCAGTCTTTTTTAAAAATAAATAATATTCATTTTATTTTATTGGCTTTTGGGGTCATACTCGGTGATGCTCAGGGATTACTCTTGGCCCTGCACTCAGAAATTACTCCTGGTGGTGCTCAGGGTTCAAGGGACCATATGGGATGCTGGGGGTCAGCCAGCATAGAACCTGGGTTGGCCGCATGCAAGACAAATGCCCTACCTGCTGTGTTATCTCTCCCACCTGAGGCAAAGCCAGTCTTATATACCACCCGGTTAGAAGGGCAGGAGGGGTTTGAGGAAGGGAGAGAGCCAGTAGGATTAGAAAATATTAGAAACCAAAAAGAAAAGAAAGTTAAGGAAAGGAAAAGAAAAGAAAAGAAAAGAAAAGAAAAGAAAGTTAAGGAAAGGAAAAGAAAAGAAAAGAAAAAAGGAAAGAAAAGAGGAAAAGAGAAGAGAAAAGAAAAGAAAAGAAAAGAAAAGAGGAAAAGAGAAAAGAAGAGAAGAGAAAAGAAAAGAAAGGAAAAAGGAAAGGAAAGGAAAGGAAAGGAAAGGGAAAGAAAAGAAAAGGAAAAGAAAAGAAAAGAAAAAAGAAAAGAAAGAAGAAAAGAAAGGAGGGAGCTTTTTGACCTTGCACCTGTTCTTTGTCTGTTACGTGAGAACAGAGCTGTCAGACTTAGGTCTCCTGTCTGAGCAGATGAGAACCACCTTAAACCTGTGTCCCATGCCTCTAACCACTTTGGTGGCTGAAAAGCCCCGAGGCTTTGTGAGTCTCTGAAGAGAAAAGCCAGGGAAGGGGGAAATAGAGCGATGTCATCAATAACAACAAGCCTTGTTTTTTCCCACTTCACACGCAGAAAGCCATTCAGTGTAACTGGCCCTATGCTGGGTGAGTTCTGGATGTTCAAAAGGTCATCTGGCATGGAGACAGGCTAAATTATAGCTGAAGAGTATGAATCTGAGGAGGTTCTCCATTAACATTTATTAGGAATTGTCATCGCTTCAAACCGAATGGGCCCCAGATGTGGAAACCCCAGCTGCCCCAGACTTCTCTTGCAGGCTGCAATCTCTCCTCTGATTTATTGTTATTAAACATGACCAGATTTTGTAGAGGGGAAAATTGAAGAAAGCAACACACACATGGGGAACCATTGGGTGGAGGCTGCTAAGAGAAACAAACCATTTTATTATTTCTGGGGGCAGTGGGAGCCCCGGGCAGTGCAGACCACAGTGGAAGGCTCCAGTGGGCCTGTCCCTAAATCAAAAGGGTGCGGGCCTGATTCCTGGGCCATCTGTTCAAAAGGGGAATGTCTTAACCCTAAGGGTAAGAGAGGAGCAGTTGAAGGGAATGAGAAATGCTAAGACTATAGAGAATTCTAGAGAATTCTAAGCCACAACAAGGAATTTCCTCAAAGTTAGATTATCTACCAGGGCTTTCTACGAGTTGACACACTCACTGGGTATTCAGTGCCCAGCAATGTTTAGGGACTCAGAGGTCACTCCTGGTGACACTCAGCCAGGAAGTGCATGCCTGGTGGTCTAGTGCTTGGGCCAGTCTCATGATGCTGGGGGTAGCAAGGCTATACCAAATGGTGTTCTGGGGGCCCTGCGTTATGGGGATCAGGGTTTCCTGCATGCCTTGCATACACTACAGTCCTTTGAGACATGTCCCAGCCTTTGGTCATTTGTGTGTGGGGGTGCATGTTTGACCCCTACATAGCAGTGTTTAGGGGCCACACGTTATTCTCATGCTCAGAGGCCACACTTATCAGTGTGCTCTGGGGGCCTTATGCAGTTTTGGCATTGGAACCAAGATCGCTTCCACAAAAGCAGGAGAGGCAAGCACCTTTACCTCTGTCCTCTCTCCCCAGCTCATCAGTCATTTCTCTTACCTTTAATATTTATTCTTCCTCTGTATAACTGCTGTGAGGAATCCTGAGAACTCAACATTAGAGCCCCACCTTCTGGTAGCTTGTAGTCTACTTCAGTTATTGCCTCATTCAACATAACTTTATTGAGCACATGCTATGTACCAGGCATTTTTTTGTAAGTATTGAGGCAAAGTTAGGAAAGGAAACAAAGCCCCTGCTATCAGGGCTCTGATATTTATGAAAGGACAAAGATCAGAAAAGAACTAAAAATGAGCTACTAGACAAAGAGAAGGAAGACAGCATAAGAAAAGGCTAAATATTAGGAGTCAGGAACCAGACTTCTGGTGCTGGGGACATAGAAGAAAGAGCTTAAGGGGCTGGAGCAATAGCACAGCTGGTAGGGCATTTGCCTTGCATGTAGCCGAACCAGGTTCAATTCCCAGCATCCCATATGGTCCCCTGAGCACCAACAGGAGTAATTCCTGAGTGCAGAGCCAGGAATAACCCTTGTGCATCGCCAGGTGTGACCCAAAAAAGCAAAAGAAAAAAGAAAGAGCTTGAAGAGGCCCAGATTCAATCCCTGGCACTCATGATCTCCCGAGCATGTCTGAGGGCAAACACCTGAGCACCATGCTGAGAGTAGCCCCACAGCACTGCTGGAGGTGACCCCAAAACAAACCAGCGCTGAGCAGAACTGCAAATCCCAGTCCTGGATCTACTACCTAAGAGTCTTGCGGCTTAGGTAAATTATAGAATGTTTTGTAGCTTGGCTTCTTTTTTGTAAAATGGTGATAATCTTGCCTTGCTTTTATCTCAAAGGTTTGTTGTAAAAATCAAACAGGACATGTTTGGCTTATAAACTAAGCTGTTCTGTGATGCGAAGTGTTTTTACAATAAATGCTAAGTAAATGTTATAGTAGTTATTATGGGACAGACCATTCACTTGCCAAGATCCTAGGTAATCATTCTTTCCTGATTTTTGGGGGGGCGGGGGTGAGGGGGGAAGGTTTGAGCAGGACTGTCCTGCTCAGACTCTGACTCATGGAGTCTCACTCTCTGTTGCTCACTCACCTATCAGGCCTTCTTTGGGAAATCTTCATTTCACTATGCCCTTCCCCAAGACCTGTGCATGCAAATAAGCCATTGTGTAAACTAGGATGAGAGAATATACGTAATGAGGGAAATTTCAAAAGGAAAGGGGTCTAATTACCTTTGCTGTTGCAATGTTCCTCTTTCAGAAGATTAAGTTCCCAAGGAGAAGAAATTATGTTAAGCTATCTTGACCAATTTTCTGGCTTTATAGTCCTTGCACTTATTTATATCCCCCAAGCACTTACATCAATATAGATGTGAATATTTCACTGTAGATACAATAGATAGAAAGATAGATAGAAAGAAAAAGATGTGGGGCTGGAGCGATAGTACAGCAGGGAGGGCGTTTGTTTGTCTAGCATGCAGTTGACCTGGGTTTGATCTCTGGCATCCCTGAGCATAACCAGGAGTAATTCCTGAGTGCAGAGCCAGAAGTAAGCTCTGAGAATCTCTGGGTATAAGAAAGAAAGAAAGAAAGAAAGAAAGAAAGAAAGAAAGAAAGAAAGAAAGAAAGAAAGAAAGAAAGAAAGAAAGAAGGAAAGAAAGAAAGAAAGAAGAAGAAAGAAAGAAAGAAAGAAAGAAAGAAAGAAAGAAAGAAAGAAAGAAAGAAAGAAAGAAAGAAGGAAAGAAAGAAAGAGAGAAGAAAGAAAGAAAGAAAGAAAGAAAGAAAGAAAGAAAGAAAGAAAGAAAAGAAAGAAAGAAAGAAAGAAAGAAAGAAAGAAAGAAAGAAAGAAAGAAAGAAAGAAAGAAAGGAAGAAAGAAAGAAAGAAAGAAGAAAGAAAGAAAGGAAGAAAGGAAGAAAGAAAGAAAGAAGAAAGAAAGAAAGAAAGAAAGAAAGAAAAGAAAGAAAGAAGAAGGAAGGAAGAAAGAAAGAAAGAAGAAAGGAAGAAGAAAGAAAGAAAGAAAGAAAGAAAGAAAGAAAGAAAGAAAGAAAGAAAGAAAGAAAGAAAGAAGAAGAAGAAGAAGAAAGAAAGAAAGAGAAGGAAAAGAGGAAGAAAGAAAGAAAGAAGAAAGAAAGAGAAAGAAAGAAGAAAGATAAGAAAGAAAAGAAAGAAAGAAAGAAAGAAAGAAAGGAAGAAAGAAAGAAAGAAGAAGAAAGAAGGAAAGGAAGAAGAAGAAGAAGAAAGAAAAGAAGAAAGAAAGAAAGAAAGAAAGAAGAGAAAGAAAGAAAGAAAGAAAGAAAGAAAGAAGAAAGAAGAAAGAAAGAAAGAAAGAAAGAAAGAAAGAAAGAAAGAAAGAAAGAAAGAAAGAAAGAAAGAAAGAAAGAAAGAAAGAAAGAAAGAAGAAGGAAGGAGAAGAAAGAAAGAAAGAAAGAAAGAAAGAAAGAAAGAAAGAAAGAAAGAAAGAAGAAAGAAAGAAGAAAGAAAGAAGAAGAAAGAAAGAAAGAGAGAGAGAGAAAGAGAGAAAGAGAGAGGGAGAGGGAGAGGGAGGGAAGGAAGGAAGGAGGAAGGAAGGAAGGAAGGAAGGAAGGAAGGAAGGAAGGAAGGAAGGAAGGAAGGAAGGAAGGAAGGAACGAAGGAAGGAACGAAGGAAGGAAGGAAGACACTATCTTCACCAAGACACTATCTTCACTTAAGATCTCTCTGTTGCTGCAGAATTCACAAGGATGCGATTGGAGCTATCCCGAGGACCTTTCTTATCCCAGGCAACTGGACCAAGTGCTCAATTGCCTACAGATGCTTCCTCTTGCTTTAGAACAGAGCTACCCATGTGGTTTCCTTCCTAAACCGTCCTAGTCCATGCAGCCCTGACCTGGAAGGAGTGAAAGACTTCACTTGCTTCCTGGCACTCATCACTAATCACTAGCCACATGAGCTAATGATTAGTGGAAACATCTCTGGCTTCCACATGTCCAAGAATACAACCTAAGATATTTTTTTCCCTGGTGGCCATTCTTCTTGCACAAGCACCTGTCCCTGTTCAGTGATCAGGGTTTGCAAACGAGTCTTCCAGGAACATTCATTCGGTGCTGGGGATGGAATCGAGTCCTGAATTTTTGCCAAGTGTCCACCAGTGACACCCTGGCATCTCAGAAACCTACACATGTGGAACGGCCATTGTGCTGTTATTCCACCTGGGGAGAAATTCCAATAGAGAGTGAGGCCTTCCCTCCCATTCCCTACAATCACAGTTTGGGTGAGCAGCTTTGGAAACCATCGAGCAACTTTACCTGTAGCTATGAGAACAGGAGAAAAGGAAGAGCATAGGGGCTATTATTGGCAAGTAGGACTAGTCCTTAAGAGTTTCCTTCAGGGGAGGGCTGCCTTCAAGGGCTGGGGTTCACCTCTTTCTAGCTTGGCCTTGGGAGACTGGGAGGGCAAAGAGCAAATCTCTGGGCTATTCTTAGAAGTAGATATTTGGGTAGCAGAAAAGAGGAGATCAGGAGTGGAAAGGGTTTCACAGTTCCCGTTTCCCCAAACTAGACAAGCTCCCTGGAGTTTGGAGGTGGAGGTTGAGATGGCCTAAGACCCTATTGTCCAAAAAAGTGATCCACAGACCACCAGCATCAGTGTCTTCCGGGAGCTGAGCCTCAATCCAGACATACTGGATCAGAAAAGGTGTTGTAATTCCTTGATGATTGACAGGAGGCATGTTTGAGTTTCCAGAGCACTGGCCTAGGAGACTAGGGTGGGAATTTCTTACAATGACCCGTGCAGGAACAGTGCTGGATAATCTCAGTGCCCTTCGGATTGACAGTTGTCTCCAGGCCTACCCTGGGTATTGGTGCTGGGTACTGTGTGTATGTATTATTCCAAATAGACTCCCTGATTCTCTGACTTCTTATTGCATTCAGTCAATAGTCAAGGTTCAAGAAACAGTAACAATTCTTGCAGTTTTAAATTTTATTTCTATTTTGGTGTGGGCCTCCCAAGCAGTCCTCAGGAGGACTCAGGGTTCCTCCTGACAGTTCTCTGCCAACCAGAACAGTGGTTCAATGTAAGGGACCACGAATGTAAGACAGCCCAGGCTGGCCCCATAGTAGCAGGTTTACCATAAAGTGCTCAGGGGTCTTCAGGACTGTTTTTAGTGATGCTTAGGGGACCATGTAGTATCAGAGACTCAAGCAAGGTTGGCTGCACTCAAGGCAACCCTTTTACTTAATCTCTTTGCTATCTCTCCAGTTCTACCTGCAGGGTTTTGTTTGTCTTGTTTTACTAGGACTGGAGCGATAGCATAGCAGGTAGGGCGTTTGTCTTGCACGCGACTGACCCAGGTTTGATTTCTCCATCCCTCTCGGAGAGCCTGGCAAGCTACTGAGAGTATTCCGCTCGCACGGCAG